>NC_061090.1:31205937-31225937 GCF_015104395.2 Macrobrachium nipponense | reverse complement strand
ACGTACTTGAAATGACATAAATACCAAAAATCCAATGCTCAGGTTATCTTATATTTCTAATATATCTCCATAGTAGACAATTGCTTATTGACTTATTACTTTTCATCTGTTATTTATCGTCTCCTCCCACTTTGCTGTCCAACTTCTTCATTTCTGTATTCCTTCAAAATCGTTTTTTATTTTGATTTAGAATTTGCTGGTCATTTTAACCAGTTTATTGTGACGATAATGATTATTTTAACACGATCTTCAAAATGTCGATTCCTAATAATAGATATTCGACACAGAATGAATAGCAAAGTGATTAAACATTTTTCCTGTTGACCCAAAGCGATATCCACTTCGCCAAACGAGTGACGTCACTCATCAGAAACTTCTCATTATGACGAAGCAAACTTCTTGTCAACTTCGAGACAGTTAATTTTGATTAGCGGGAAACGCGCGGCACAAGTTTCCGTTTTCTTTAGGTCTTGACTTTTCCCTGGCACTTCCGTTTTCTACGCCAATCTCCTCTCGCCCAAGATTCTCCCGGGGATCGAACGAAAACGATTGGGAGCCGAGCGATAAAAAAGGGGGAAGGAGGAGTCGGTTCATTAGAATTCTTAGGGACGCTTAATGAAAGTGTAAATATTTTTCCAGAGATATTAAGGAGAAATATTTCACTGTCGGCGAGAAAATCCTCGTTTTTTTTCTCTCTTTTTTTCAGGGGATTCTCAGCTAAAAAGAGCGTCTGCCAAGAGATGATTTCTGGCCATTAATGGGTGTTAATCTCGCTTCGTCGTTCAAAGGATTTTCGTCCTTAAGACGTTAAGACGGAGAGACGATATCTGGGAATTAATGGAGGCTAAGAATTACCACAGGGACTTAATGTAAATCTTTTTTTCTCTCCCCTTCTGTTGTCAAAGTATCTCACTCGGCTTAATTATAAATTTTCTTTTTTTACTTTCCTTTTTTCTCTCCCCTTCTGTTGTCAAAACATCGCACTCGCCTTAATTACCTATTTTGTTTTACTTTCCTTTTTTTCCGCTTTAGTTTATATACAGTTATCATTTCCCTCATTCATTCTATTTCTCATTGTTTTTCTTTTCTTTTATCATTAACCATTCTGCTTTCGTTACCCTCATGTCATTAATTTGTTAAGCATTTTTATGTTTACAATGTCTATTTATAATAATTTGTCATCTTTTCTCTTCATAATAGTATTTATGGTTCATCACTTATTCCCATTTATCTCTTCCCTGGTCTGTCTCATTCATTCACATTTTGTAACCTACTTTCTTTCTTTTTTTTATCATGATTCCAAAAGTATTTCCGCAAAATCATTCGCTTATTATTCTAAAATTTCACATCACTGATTTGTACAAGAGTTTGGTGGTCAATTTGTGGGGCCTTATACCATCGCGAATATTTTCTCGAATGCAGCTCGTGCGTGTGGAGAGAATTTTAAAGGCGTGAAGGGGTCTGGTGTGGACCTCAGGACAAGGGCTTAAATCAGCTGGGTCAATAAAATTTGTACGATAGATCTGATATAAAGTAACGAAGCGGAAAGGTAAATCCACAGTAGCATGCCTGTTTGATTTTGGTATTTCAAATATATAAAATATATAAAGCAGAAAGCTTTCGATGACCTGCAGGGATCAGGGAGGTCCGTCTAGGTCATCGAAACCTTTTTGCTTTATATATTTTATATATTTTAAATAACAAAATCAAACAGAGACACTACTGAGGATTTGCTTTTCCATTTTATTGGCTCGTGTGATTATGAGTTTTCTTTGAGGTGACGAAGTATTAATATAATATGAGAATATTATTCATTTGGTTGAATGGATTGTGTTCCGTTGATAATTCGGATAAATTGTTAAATAAGTAAATTAATAAAAAGATTAAAAAAGAGATCATCGAATAAAAAAAAACAGGTCCACCTGAAAATCATAATACTGTGGATTTACTTTTCCATTTTATTGACTCATGTGATCATGAGTGTTCTTTGAGGTAACGAAGTGTTGATATAATATGAGAATATTAATTTTGGTTGAATGGCTTTTGTCCTTGTGGTAATTCGGATAAATTGATAATTAAGTAAATAAATAAAAAAAAACGTTAAAAAAGAGACAAACAAATAAAAAACAGGTCCACATCAAAAACATACTACTGTGGATATACTTTTCTATTTTATTGACTCATGTGATTATGAGTTTTCATTGAAGCGTTAATAATATGAGAATATTATTCATTTGGTTGAATGGCTTTTGTCCTGGTGATAATTCGGATAAATTGATAAATAAGTAAATGAATAAAAACGTTAAAAATACATAAACGAATAAACAGATCCACCTCAAAATCTGTTCAGTAAATTCCAGTGGAGCCACTGTGGAACGCGCTGGAATCCCAGATCCAAAATCTTTACATCGAAATCCTTCCGGAAGACGGTTTAATTAACATACTCTCCCACCCAAACAAGCAAAAGAGCAAGAAAATACAAGGTCCTCTCGCCAGACCTCATTGAGGGAGGCTAATAAATACGACCGGAGACTCGAAAGGCATCGAGTTCCCCCCAGCCCCCCCGGAGCCAGTGACACCCAGGGGAGAGATTCCGCAAAGCTCTGAGAGCACATCGCGACGAGCATTCGTCCTCACGGAATCCAGGGGGGGATTTCGCGTATCGGATCTCGCCGGCCTCCCCTGGGCGCTTTCGTTAATGTCTTCTTCTTGATAAAAAGAAGACAGTTTCTCTCTCTCTCTCTCTCTCTCTCTCTCTCTCTCTCTCTTACTTAATGCTGCTCCGATTTCAAACTGTTCTTGTAATGACAGTATCTCTCTCTCTCTCTCTCTCTCTCTCTCTCTCTCTCTCTCTCTCTCTCTCCTTAATGCTGCTCCGAAATGAAAAGAAATTTCCTATAGTGAAAGTCGTTGTCTTCTCTTTCTTTTCTCTCTCTCTCTCTCTCTCTCTCTCTCTCTCTGACTTTGAACTAGGCAATTACACGAGACAGCACCTAGAGAGTAAAGTATTTATCTCATTTGATTGGCAGTAAGAACCTTATCTGTCTCTACATCTGTCTGTCTGTCAATCTTTCTATCTAGCTGTCTATATATCTGACCTTTTATTTATTTCTCTCCTTTTATCTGTCTATTTATTAGGTCCTTTTATTTATTCTCCTTTTATCTGTCTATCTACCATGTATTCAAAATGTGTCAGTCCGTTAACAAATTTACGCGTATCTCAGTTTGCTTATAATAGTTGAGAACTTGTCCAGATATTGCAAATATTAAATATACCTTTAAATTATTATTATTATTATTATTATTATTAAAACTTAGTAACTTAGTTGCCTCTCCTAACCACAAAACAACAAACCTATTACTGACGCATTCATACGTAAAAACTGCCGAGTCGTGGATGAACCCCTCGTGCAGAGCACTTTCAAAAAAGTCATCCGCTTCATCCACCAGTAAGGAATGCTTATCAGGAGCACGTCTAACACTGTTATACACACACACACGCACTGCACCACTCACTTTTGGCTTTGTAAATGCCCTTTCTTTCTAACACTTTTTTGTGTTTATTTAACGATTTTTAGGTATTAATATTATTATTATTATTATTATTATTATTATTATTATTATTATTGTTGTTGTTGTTGTTGTTGTTGTTGTTCTAAAGGGTCAATTATAATACAGTGTTAAGGGTCCGTGTATAATTTTTAAGACTTTACAAAAGCTTTCGAAACCCTTCCCTGGGTTCATCTTTTTGGACTGAAGATGAACCCAGGGAAGGGTTCGAAAGCTGTTTGTAAAGTCTTAAAAATTATACACGGACTCTTAACACTGTATTATTGTGGATCGCGATAGAGAGTTTTTCCTTACTATTATTATTATTATTATTATTATTATTATTATTATTGATTATTATTATTATTATTATTATTATATATAAGTACATAAATTTTATCAGCTCGTAAGGTTCCATGTAATGGAATTTTCTAGCATGGAAAAATAAAGATATATATATATATATATATATATATATATATATATATATATATATATATATATATATACTTGATATCAGAAAACTTCATAGCTCACTGAATGATCCGTAAAATTTAAATACAATTCTAAATAAAATATTTTCCATTTCTATAATTGCATAGTTGCATTTAATGAACACGAAAACATCATTAAGAAGTGACGGTAAATGTAATCTATTTAGCTTTCCATTTATTAATTTTTCATACAAAATAAAAATTATCACTTAGAATAATTTTTTTTATCTTTTATAATAGCATAGTTTCATTTATTGAAGACTAAAAAATATCTATAAGAAGTCTTAGGCGGTGTATTTTATTAAGTTTCTTCGTTGCCAAAATACGAACCAAAATTTAAACGAAACATTATCAGTAATTCAAGAAAATTCTCGTCTCTTCAATAACATCTTTTCAGTCATTAACAAAATGGAAGTTGAATTTATCTCGTATAAAATACGTGAAAAAGTGTTTTTACGTGTATCGTGGTATATCATTGGATACAATGGAGAAATGAAATATTTGTCACGAGTTATGCGGGCATAACTAGTAATTATCAATTCCCTTAAATTATGATTTTTTTTATTACTTCCCATTATTACCTATTCGTTTTTGTGTATGTATTTTAATATATATATATATATATATATATATATATATATATATATATATATATATATATATATATATATATATATATATATAATAAAATACATACACAAAAACGAATAGGTAATTATGGGAAGTGATAAAAATATCATAATTTAAGGGAATTGATAATTTACTAGTTATATCTCCATAACTCGTGACAAAATATTTCATTTCTCCATTGTATCTAACGATATACCACGATAAAAGTTAAAACACTTTTTTAAACTTATTTTATACGAGATAAATTCAACTTCCATTTTGACGATGAGTGAAAAGAAATTATTTAAATTTTGGTTCGTATTATATAAAATATTTTGGTAACGAAGAAACTTGATAAAGTACATCGCCTATCACTTATAAATATTTTAGTCTTCATTGAAGACTATGCTATTATAAAAGATAAGTAAAAATGATTTTAAGTGATCATTTTTATTTTGAATGAAAGAATTAATAAATGGAAAGCTAAATAGATTACATTGACTGGCCACTTCTTCTTAAGGTTTTCTTAATTAGCTTTTCCGTTTTCATTTAAATTGACCTAAACAATTAAATAATTAAATAGGAAAATGAATTTTTTTTAGAATTTTTCAATTTCAAAATCTTCTGGATCATTTCAATGATCCTATGGAAGTTTTCTGATATCAAGAATATTTATGATATATGGAAGAGTCGTATTGTCATCGACAAATGTTCATATTAGATAAATTTGCAAGTTATTTTTAACATTCTAGTTTGCCCGAGAGAAAGTGTGTAATTAAAAAAAATAAAAACTTATTTATAACGATATATAATATATATATATATATATATATATATATATATATATATTATATATATATATATATATACATATCTGTTTATTTTTCCATGCTAGAAAATTACGTTACATGGAACCTTACGAGCTGATAAAATTTATGTTACTTATATAATAATAATAATAATTATAATAATAATAATAATAACTCGTGACAAAATATTTCATTTCTCCATTGTATCTAATGATATACCACGATAAAAGTTAAAACACTTTTTTAAACTTACTTTGTACGAGATAAATTCAACTTTCATTTTGTCGATGAGTGAAAAGAAGTTATTAGAAGAGACGGGACTTTTCTTGAATTACTGATAAGGTTTCGTTGAAATTTTGGTTCGTATTATATAAAATATTTTGGCAACGAAGAGACTTAATACAGTACACTGCCTATCACTTCTTATAGATATTTTAGTCTTCATTAAATGAAACTATGCTATAAAAGATAAACAATAAATTATTTTAACTGATCATTTTTATTTTGTATGAAAGAATTAATAAATGGAAAGCTAAATAGACTACATTTACTGTCACTTTTTAAAGATGTTTTCGTGTTCACTAAATGCAACTATGAAATTATAGAAATGGAAAATATTTTATTTAGAATTTTATTGAAATCTTATAGAACATTCAGTGAGTTATGAAGTTTTCTGATATCAAGAATATTTAAGATATTGGAAGATAAGGTTTACATTTCATTTGCCACTGGAAGATTATAAAGTTGTGATTGGCAAATGTTCATTTTAACTGAAGTTTACAAGTTCTTGTTACCATTTTATTTTGCCGGATGGAAAGTGTGTAATTATAAAAAAAATAAAAATTTATTTTACATGAAATGAATGAAGTATATCTTCATGAAAAATGAAAGTGAATGATAGTGCACCTTGAAAGACCCTAATGACACATATTCTTAATTAAAATTATATAGATAGCTTTATAAAAAAAGAAGCAAAAATGAAAAGTCTTACCAATCGGTAATGCCAGTAGGAAGGCGAGAACAGCTTTCATGAAGAGAAGTGAATTTTCGCACCAAATCCTCATGAGTAAATTGTTAAAGTTTCACTCTCCTATTTTATAGAAATAACGATATTTGCGTATCATTCGATAACCTCATCATTATCTTGACGTGACTCTCGTCTAGTTTCGAAGCACTCGTAGTATTATTAACTTCTCGAAGCTCCATTTGCGATCGGAGACAATTATTATCATAATAAAACGCTCACCAGTGCGAGATATATTTCCAAGTCACGAATCCCCGATTGCACGGTTACTACTACTTCCACAGTCGTTTCCAAAAATAAAGAAACTTAAATTATTCTGAATACGTTAACTGCGAACGTATATATTGTAAAAAATTCAACTATATATACATATCTCTCTGTATCAACCTTCTTCTTCAGCTTTGCATTTAAAGGCAATTCGAGTTTATTCGACAAACTTTTATTTTTCCCTTTTAAGAATAGCCAAGAACTTCAAATGGAACCGCGTCGATCAGACGTCGTCATCGGCTCGACGAGTTACGACAAACACGTGCTACCGCTCTCAATGCTCACAGCAGACTGGCCTGCCCTGTCTTGCTCAAGTCTCGGAACGAGGTTCGGAGTCCCGAATACTCTTCCTCTCTCTCTCTCTCTCTCTCTCTCTCTCGGGGCAGCAGCACCACAGCAGCAGCCAGCCAAAGGCTTCATGAGTTGCGCGCAGGCACGCCAGCACGGCGAAGCTGCTGCTGCTGCGACATCATACGCATGTGGATATCGAAAGGGGGAGAGGCGGGGGGTGGGGGGATGAATGAATGATTATACGTTGTCTGGCGTCGGATTATCAACGGTTGTGTGCCGACGAAGGAGAGAAAATGCGAAATGGGACACTCGAGGGTCGTTAGATTCCTTCTTCTACTACTACTACCTCTTCTTCTCCTTCTTCTTATTCTCCTACTTCTTTTTCTTCGGCTTCTTCTCCTACTTCTTCTTCTTCTTCTTCTCTTCTTCTCGTTCTGCTACTTTTTCTTCTTTTTATTCTTCTTTTTCCTCTCCTACTTTTTCTTCTTTTCCTTCTGCTGCTTCTCCTATTTATTCGTCTTCTTCTTATACTTCTTCTCCTTCTGCGTCTTCTGCTACTTCTTCTTCTCCTTCTGCTTCTTCTCCTACCTCTTCTTCTTCTTCTTCTCCTTATTCTTTAGCATATTTTCTTACGTCCTAGACGGATAAGAAATGAGAGAAATATATCTTTTCGTAATTTACTTTTCCTTTGCTTTCGTTTATGTTAGAAACAGATTCGATAATAAAAACTATTTTATTAGTTATTATTATTATTATTATTATTATTATTATTATGACTACAACACAAGGGAGGGTCGAGACTGAAAGTCCACTACCCAAGGACAATACGTACCGTTGCAAGGCTCAGATCGAGGTAAATTCTTTCTGTGTACTTTTATAGGGTCTAGTGGTGAAAAGAAGCTGGCCCGAACTGAGCGACGGCAAGGAATATATATATATATATATATATATATATATATATATATATATATATATATATATGTATATATAAAATCCAATTCGCCGAGACACTCGGCCTCGGAAATAATGTATATTTTCGGATATGTTAACCGATGGGGATTTCTTTAGTTGATAATTATGTTCGTTGCCTCGGGTGGGGTCGAACCACGGAAGACGAGAATCGAGGACTACAGTTTATATATATATATATATATATATATATATATATATATATATATATATATATATATATATATATATACACATACATATATATATATATATATATATATATATATATATATATTATATATATATATATATATATATGTATGTATGTATGTATACATATATATATATATATATATATATATATATATATATATATATATATATATATATATGTATATATATATATATATATATATATATATATATATATATATATATATATATATATACGTGAAAATTATAAAGAATATCAATCAAAAAGGAAGAAATAATAAAATTCCGAATCAAAGCATTACCTCAAGAATAGAAATTCAGTAACGTAGTCACGATTCGGCTCTTTGATTTCATATTATGAGGTTCATCCGTATCAGAGCATTACGTTATCTTTTCTCGTAAATTACAAACCAGAGGCGACCCTTCCTCGTAGTAGTACAAAAGGCCCAGACGTGACTATTCAAAGGGCAATAACTGTACAGAAAACTGGCCTAGATTCTCAGAATGCCCATGCTTGGAAAAATAAAATAAAAATATTATAATGAATAAATAAAATTCAAAAATTAAAACTCAGTGGAAATCAAAACTAGGAATTGGTTTATTGCAGCTTCAAGGAATTGAATTCTATTCAAGGGAAGCTGTTTTACTAGAAAGTGAACTTCTAATACTCCGTCATATTGCATAATGTTTTCGCTGGCATAACCGTCATCTTGCATGCCTTTCACACGGTCATAACGCTCAAATTGCATATTATCATCTTGCATTCTGTTGTCACTGACTTAGCTGTTTTTCTGTATACTGCTCTCGCTGTCTTATCTCTCAAGTTTCCCATTATTCCTATTCATATAACTTGCTCATTATATTAGGAATTACATTTCAAGTCACATCAGGAATTACATTTTAAGCTGCATCACGAATTACATTTCATATTACTATTCTAATTGCAATTAATCTTGGCAGTTAAAAGTGTGTGAAACTGCCTGACTCTATTTCATTATTTTTTCTCTTTGGACGTAATGTCAGTATTTGAGATAACTAAAATATTGCAAACTGTTGTAACTGTCGTAGTGCATACTTTTCTCATGGTAATAAGTCATATTCCACACTGATTATAATACAGACAGGCTAACAAAAGCTATATTTTAAACTGCCTAATTGCACTCAAGGTAATCTCCCTGTCATAACTGTCATATCTAACTGTCATATTTCAAACTGATCTCCCCGCTATAACTATCATATCTAACTGTCATATTTCATGGTTATCTCCCTGTCATAACTTTCATATCTAACTGTCATTTTTCATAGTGTTCTCCCTGTCATAACTGTCATATTTCATACTGATCTCCGTCATAACTTCCGTATCTAAATGTCATGTTTCATACTGATCTCTGTCATAACTTCCATACCTAAATGTCATATTTCATAGTGTTCGCCTTGTCATAATTGTCATATCTAACTGTCATGTTTCATATTGGTCTCCCTGGCATAACTTCCATATCTAAATGTCATATTTCATACTCTTCTCCTTGTCATAACTGTCATATTTCATACTGTTCTCCCTGTCATATCTAGCTGTCATATTTTATAATGTACCTCCTGTCGTAATTGTCAAACCTAACTGCCATACTGCACCCTCTTCTCACTGTCATAACTGTTTACTGTCATACCTAACTGTCATATTTCATACTGTCCTCCTTCTCATAGCTGTCATACATAGAAGTGATCTCGCTAACATACCAACAGTATGTGTGACCATTATGATTCTCTCCCCACCGACCTCCACAACAGAGCCCCCCCCCCCCCCCCCCCCCCCCCCCCCCCCAACCCCCTCCCTCCGACAACAGCATCTGTGTATTAGGACCCTCTAACCAAACCACCAAAAAAAAAAACAAAAAAAAAAACACACTTCGCCATCTTCTTCCAACGCAGTCGAAGACGAGACGTGTGACCTCGGTCCAAAAGAACAGGTTCCCTTCTGTCTCGTGGCATCAGAATTAATGATCGCTTTAATGGCCCGGGATTAGAGGTCATCTTTTGCCTCTTTCGAAACTCTTAAATGACAACTCGGACTTTTGCGTCGGGGCGGAATTCTGTTGCTGCTGTTACGGAATTTTCGTCGGGTTTAAATTACATCAGGAATTACATTTCAAATTACATCAGGAATTACATTTCAAATTATGTTACGGATTACATTTCACATTATGTTACGAATTACATTTCAAATTCCATCAGGAATTACATTTCAAATTAGGTTATGGATTACATTTCAAATAACATCAGGAATTACGTCTCTAATTATGTTACAGATTACATTTCAAATTACATCAGGAATTACATTTCAAATGATGTTACGGATTACATTTCAAAATCCACCAGGAATTAAATTTCAAATGATGTTACGAATTACATTTCAAATTACATCAGAATTTACATTTCAAATTATTTTATGGATTACATTTCAAATTATGTTACAGATTACATTTCAGATTACATCAGGAATTACGTTTAAAATTATGTTACAGATTACATTTCAAATTATGTTAAGGATTACATTTCAGATTACATCAGGAATTACGTTTAAAATTATGTTACAGATTACATTTCAAATTACATCAGGAATTACATTATATACAAATTATGTTATGGATTACATTCCAAATTACATCAGTAATTACATTTAAAATTATGTTACAGATTACATTTCAAATTACATCAGGAATTACATAAATTAGTTACAGAATTACATTTCAAATTGATCAGAATTACTTTCATGATGTTACAGATTACATTTCAAATTCCACTAGGAATTACATTTCAGAGGATTTTACAAATTACATTTAAAATTACATCAGGAATTAAATTTCAAATTATGTTATAGATTACATTTCAAATTATGTTACGGATTACATTTCAGATTACATCAGGAATTACATTTCAAATTATGTTATGGATTACATTTCAAATTACATCAGGAATTACATTTCAAATTATGTTACGGATTATGTTTCAAATTGCATTAGGAATTACATTTAAATTATGTTAACGGATTACATTTCAAATTACATCAGGAATTACATTTCAAATTATGTTACAAATTACATTTCAAATGATGTTACGAATTACATTTCATATTATATCAGGAATTACATTTCTAATTATTTCACGAATCACATTTCAAATTGCACTGCGAATTACATTTTTAGATTACATCTGGCGTTACGTTACACTTTGCACCACGAAATTATGTTATGGATTACATTTCAAATTACATCAGTAATTACATTTAAAATTATGTTACAGATTACATTTCAAATTACATCAGGAATTACATTTAAAATTATGTTACAGATTACATTTCAAATTACATCAGGAATTACATTTCAAATGATGTTACGGATTACATTTCAAATTCCACTAGGAATTACATTTCAGAGGATTTTACAAATTACATTTAAAATTACATCAGGAATTGCATTTCAAATTATGTTATAGATTACATTTCAAATTATGTTACGGATTACATTTCAGATTACATCAGGAATTACATTTCAAATTATGTTATGGATTACATTTCAAATTACATCAGGAATTACATTTCAAATTATGTTACGGATTATGTTTCAAATTGCATTAGGAATTACATTTAAATTATGTTAACGGATTACATTTCAAATTACATCAGGAATTACATTTCAAATGATGTTACGAATTACATTTCAAATGATGTTACGAATTACATTTCAAATTATATCAGGAATTACATTTCTAATTATTTCACGAATTACATTTCAAATTGCCCTGCGAATTACATTTTTAGATTACATCTGGCGTTACGTTACACTTTGCACCACGAAATTCTGCTGCAGTTAGATTACATCAGTAATTACATATCAAATTGTGCTAAAAATTACATTTCAAATTACACGGCGAATTACATTTTTAGATTACATCTGGCGTTTCGTTTCACTTTGCAACACGAATTCAAATTAGAATTATGTCAAGAATTACTTTTCTAATTACATGACGAATAGCGTTTCAGATTGCATAAGAAATGTGCTTTAAGCCATACAATGAATTACATTTAAATTGCATCTGAAATTACATTTTAAGTTACATCAGAGTTACATTTCAAACTACGTCGGCAAGTACATGTAAAATTGCATCACGAATTTTATTGCAAATCCCTTTACAAATTACATTTAATGTAGGCAGAGAAAAGTTTTGGAAACTGCCTGTGTCATTATTTGTGGGGGGGCGGGCGGCGGATGTGGGGAAAAGTGGCCGGGGACGTGATGTCACAAAAATTGAGATAACGGGAATCACCTCATTTTCCTAAACTTAAAATGAAAATTTCTGGATTCTGAACATTTTGTGATTTTTCGTTTTCAGTAAAAGAAAAAAAAATTGCGCCTGCTTTTGTCCGCCCTAAGATCTTGAAAACTACTGAGGCTAGAGGGCTGCAATTTGGTAAGTCTAATGATTGGAGGATGGATGATCAACATACCAATTTACAGCATTCTAGCCTGAGTAGTTTCTAAGATCAGAGGGCGGCCAGATAAAGTGCAGATGGGCAGTAGTTTTATATATAATATATATATATATATAATATATAAAAACTATAATATATATATATATATATATATGATATATATATATTTATATATATACTATATATATATATATATATATATATATAAATATATATATAATATATATATATATATATATATATATATATATATATATATATATATATAGAAAAACTAAAAACCAAAGACTGTCTTTATACTCTAAAATCTGTGACAAATTAGTAATATATGCAAGACGTATAAGATTTATTTATCTCGCTAAATTTTCCAGCCAGCTGATGAAGAGATTCGTGAAACATCGTTGGCCATAATTCCGTTCATTATCTTCTTAAGTATTTGGCCATTTTGATGAAATATAACCATTCTTAATAGCTTCTTGATGTCCTGTGCTAATCTAATGACACTTCTGGGTAATTATTTTATATCTCTTTCTCAATTTAGCTTACAATTTTCCATAATTATGTTGTTCATCTTTTGTGAGAGATGGAAGTTTCATCTCCCAAACTTTTCACTGCCGACATTAAAATGTAATTTGTAATGTAATCTGAAATGGGATTTGTGCCGTAATTATGCATGTAATCCATGATTGTTTTTAAAGGCAATTTCGGATACAGTTTGAAATGTAATTCTTGTTGTAATGTGAAATGTAATTTGTGATCCAATTTGAAGTGCAATTTCTGATGTAATTCATTGCAGTTTGAAATGTAATTTGTGGTGTAATGTGAAATGTAGTTTGTGATGCAATTTGAAATGCAATTTTTGATGTAATATGAAATGTAATTCGTAATGCAATTTGAAATTTAATTTGTGGTGTATTTCTGATGTCATGCAAAGTGCAATGCCGGATGTAATTGGATACATAATCCATAATGTAATTTGAAATGTAAAGCCACATGTAATTTGAGATGTAAATCGTGATATCTCAGCAAATCATAGCATTATTCACTGGATTTAAAGTCCTAGTCAACTCCGTTCAAAAAAATTTTTGAGAATCATTGAGAATTCACACTAAGATTCAATTTAAACACAAACAGCGTCAGTGAATCAATCAATTCAGGTTAACGAAATGGTGATTATTATTATTGTTAATATTATTATTATTGTTTTTTATTTTTTTTTTTTTTTTTTTTTTTTTTTTTTTGTGCTATCAGTCATCTTTTTAGACTGGGTGGTTTTTATAGCGTGGGGTTGTTCCGAGTTGCATCCTGCCTCCTTAGGAGTAAATCACTTTTCTCACAATGTGTGCCGTTTCTAGGAGCATACTCTCCTGCGTCTTTCCTGGAGCTACTTCGGCATCTAGTTTTTTCCAGGTTCCTTTTCAGGGGTCTTGGGATCGTTCCTGGTGTCCCTGAGTATGGGTACAATTCCCACTGGCATATCCCATTTCCTTCTTATTTCTATTTTCAGGTCCTGATACTAATCGGTTTTTTCTCTCTTTCTCTTCTACTCTGTTGTCCCATGGTATATTATTATTATTATTATTATTATTATTATTATTATTATTATTATTATTATTATTATTATTATTATTATTATTATTAATTAGGTGAACCCTATTCATAAGGAACAAGCCCACAAGGGACCATTAACGTAAAATTCAAACCTTCAAAGAATATGGTGTTCATTGGAAAGAAGCAACAGGTTTTATGAAATACAGAGAGAGGAATGAAAAACGTGCCTTGCTAACAAATTAATGATCAAATAGACAGAATTGCAAGCAGATTATTAAAGTACAAGAAGAGTTATTTTATGGTAATGATGCACTGAACTTCTGAGGAGCAAAAAGGACCTCTGGAACTAAGAGTCAATAGTTGGACTATGCGAATTTCGTTATAGTCCAAGACCCCTTCTCTTTGTCCCAGCAGAAACAACAATCCAAAACAAAGTCTTTGTTTGGCCTTGGGGTCTTTCAGAGCAAGACCTTCATGGGGCGGGGAGGGGAGGGAAGGGGCGGGGGGAAGATGAAGGTGTTCCTCGACCTTCAATCCAAAAGCTGGTAGCAAAATGTTCAGTTGCATCTGTAGGAATTGTTGTTGTCTGTTCTACTCCCTGGTCTTTGGTGGTGAACTTTGATCTCTCTCTCTCTCTCTCTCTCTCTTATCTCCGTCCTTCCCTTTCTGTCCCCTTTTCGCGAGGTTTCTCCTGCGAACTCTTTCGTCCAAACGGTATGAAGAATGAAAGAGAAAATAGTTCAAAAGAAATTGACCCTTCTGTGTCCAAACAGGCAGGAGGCTTTTTTCCCAAAAAAATAGGGGTTTTATTGAACCCCCTTTTTTAGGGGGGTTGGGGTGTTGGGGGGACTCAAAACACAAGCAGGACTGTCTGGTCAATGGGACATGAATTGAAATTAAAGAAGACTAGTCTTAGTTCAGTAATGAAACAACACGAAAATGGAGATTAAGATGGAAATTCGTAAATAAATGGAGGAAAACACACCTTAAATAAAAGAATATTATTTAAAGGACAGGGAAATGAGACGTATGGCGTAATATAGAAAGTAAAAAATGCAGTGCTAGGATACAAAGAAACACTAGAACTATAGTAGATTCACATCAACCGTGCATTTGATGTCCAAGCCAGTCCCTTACGACGCTCCTGATTGGCTGTTGATAAGCCAATCACAGGGCTGGAAACTTTCAGTCTCTCGAGAGAGCTCACATAGGCAGGATGTATTTTCCACCTCTCCTGAGAGATACTTTTGAAAGACGTAGCCCTCTCGAGAGAGTCTGAGAGGTTCCAGCCCTGTGATTGGCTTATCAATAGCCAATCAGGAGCGTCGTAAGGGACTGTCTTCAACATCAAATGCACGGTTGATGTGAATCTACTATAGGAATAAATGTACAATAGCTGCTTTTGCTTGCGAATACTGTAATAGAAACAAGAAAGTGAACATAAAGAACTTGCAAATGAATTTGCTCGTCTTCAGTAGAAAAATGTATAAATGTGTGTGTATCTCGCAACCTAGTAAAGGGTGAAACTGCTATAGCTCTCTTTTTAATAGAACCCTCAAACAAAAAAGAATAAAAAATATACTATGTTGAAACCTATGACAAATAACCCAAAACACATATACACTCATGTTGACATGACGAACATTGGAACAGCGTCAAAAATTCATGAAGCTGTCATGTTGTACAATATAGATTAAAAAAAGTTTTTAGAGTTCAAGGGAAACAAACAGTTTTTATATGATTACATCGACCAATAATTAACTTTTCCTTTTTTACAGAACATTTTCAAAACTGGTCCACTATAGGTCATTTAGAACCTGGGAAGAAGTAGCGCCTTACCAGGATATCAGTCCACTGAAACACTGAAACTTATTGCAGTAATAAATGTGTTATTTTAAAAGATGGTGATAGCGAATTTTCCTTAAATCAGACGTATTAGAAGGTTATGTGGCTTCGTTCCCGACTACTGCCAAACTTCGGAACTCATTTCTTGTCAGCGTGTTCCAGTCCTTTTACAAATAATTCTTTCCTCCCTGGAGGTGTAATAATAATAATCGCTCCCTTCGAGTCTGGGCGAGATATGGACAACAACGAGCTCCTCAGCGGCGTGATCGGTATGGTCTTGACCTGCCATCTCAGTGGCCGCGAGTTCGATTCTCGGGCATTCCATTAAGGGGTCAGAGATGTGTATTTCTGGTGATAGAAGTTCACTCTCGACGTAGCTCGGAAGTCGCGTAAAGCCGTTGGTCCCGTTGCTGAATAACCACTGGTTCCATGCAACATAAAAACACCATACAAACAAACAAATACAAACAAACAAACAACGAGTTTCCAATTCCCAATGCCTTGGAATGAAAATAAAAACGTTCATACAGCTACATAAAAACGTTCAAAGGAATTCAAGAACGTTTCTCCGCATCCCTGGAAATGGAAAAGAAGGTTCCAGTTGCCGCTGTTAAATGCACAGCCATTTCCATCATGGAATGTGAAAGGGAAGTCGTATTTCAGCGATTCGAACGAGTTCCTAAGTCGCGGAATAAATATGCTGGCCATAAATATTTATTTAATGGCTTCCATAACATCGAATGGCGAGGTGATAAAGACCAATTCATCTCTTGAATTGTGAAAAATAAACTGTGGATTAATTCAGTGTGTAACTTCACTTTGCCAGCATTGTATTGCATGTAACTTTCATTATAGAAAACCTCGTAATTAAAGATATGTAAATTGTACATAATTTAAATTATGTTAACATTCTCTTTTTTCCTAAATATTTATCAGTAATGCTCCTATTAATTAGTTTTATTATACTAACATTCTTTTTCTTCCTAATTATTTATCGGTAATGCTACTATTAATATTCAGAAATTCAAGCGAAAATGCAATGCATTACTATCATAATACTATTCTCCTTGTGTTTTAATGCATTTTTAAACAGGTCATATAGCTATAAGCTTCATAGTAGCTCTCGAGAGGACATCCAGGAAACGGCAATAGGTATCTCACAGGCTGTAATTTACGCAATAAAAGTAACTTAAAATCTTATAATAAACGAAAAAAATTTAAAAATAATAATAATCTAAAATCTACTATAAAGAGTTGAAAAAGGAAACTAAAACATCTAAAAAGAGAAAGAGGGCAAATAAAAGTTGAAGACAGACCAAAATATATGCAAACAAACAACTGATTAGGCTATTTTAATTTATTTATTTTTTCTGATAAGGGGATCTCTCCTTTCTGTACCTCCCTTTACTTCCTCTTGCTCCTTCCTAAAGAACACCTTAATATTCTTTGGAAGCTTGAATTTCAAGTCAGTGGCCCATTTGGTGGGCTTGTTCCGTATGGATAGGTTTCATCTGCTGAATAATAATAATAATAATAATAATAATAATAATAATATAATAATAATAATAATAATAATAATAATAATAATAATAATAATAATAATAATAATAATAATAATAATGTTCTAAAGGGTCCACAATAATACAGTGTTAAGAGTCCGTGTATAATTTTTAAGACTTTACAAAAAAGCTTTCGAACCCTTCCCTGGGTTCATCTTCAGTACAAAAAAAATAAAGAAAATAAAAAATAAAATCTAAATAAAAAAATAGAAAATAAAATAAAATAAAGATGAACATTATATATACTCTCGAGATAGAGTTTTTCCTTACTACTACTACTACTACTACTACTAATAATCAATAATAATAATAATAATAATAATAATAATAATAATAATAATAATAATAATAATAATCTGTATTTTATCGAATTTCTCCCTACTTTTATGACATTTCTACCAGACTCCCAAGGTCTGGTGTAAGCTTTCGTGAGAGTAGACGCGCATCTGTCTACCAACTTATCTACTCAGGGAAAACATTTGTATTTCGATTATGCAAAATATTCTTTTTTTTCAGAGCGATGAGCTGTTACCATTAAAGTTTATAATTTGTATTTTTGACGTAATAGGTCCCCTCATTGAAGTTATGGTACATGACGTCAATGGAAATGTCTCAATTACATTATGACTATATCTTCATTCTTCACTGTCTGTGGAGTCTCTACTCAGTATACAATATAACAGTACCTACCTCCTTGATTGTTTATGTAATCTGTTCATTATACATTGTAACAATATCTCCTTCTAAATTATCTGCGTAATCCCCACTCAGTATGCACTGTAACAATGTCTACCTTCTTAATTATCTTGCCAATCTATTTAAAACACATTATAATAATGTCTGCCTACTTAGTTGTCGATGTAATCTCCACTCAGTATACATTATAATGAGATCTACTCTCTTTTGTTTAAGTAATCTTTACTGCAAATTACATCACGGCAATATCGTCCTTCTTAAATGTCTAAGTAATTGTAATCTGTACTCAATATACATTACAATAACATCTTCCCATTTAAATGTCTAAGTAATTTACACTCAGTAATGACAGTCCTTCGGTAAAGATATCACCATTCTGTCCCATTTTCTATACCCGAAATCGGGTATAGAAAAAAACTCATTTGCATCAATCAGCATATCATCATTTCAGATCGTAAACACCTATACTACTGGGTTCCCTCATCAATACCAAATTAATCACGATATTGGGCGGATTAATAGATGGATCCAATAAATCCCCTTTTAATCGGACGGAATTAAATTGTCAGTTAGCCGAATTCCATCCCGGCGAACAAGTTTTAATTAGTAGGCCTCAGATATTCTCAGCTCCCGCCAGTCAACGCTCTAATCGATTGGCAATTGCGAATGAGCAACAGGTTAGACAATATTACAGAACGCGCTTGAGGGCGCGCGCTATACTGCGCTGGAACTCGGCACACGCTACGCTGCGCTGGAACCCGGCACACGCTACACTGTGCTGGAACCCGGCTCAACCTGTCGTGTCTCCCCTACCCTCCCAATCCCCTACCTAGCACGCCCCGGACAAACAGGTTTTCAGGAGGAGGGTGAATGAGTCATGTCTCCCCTACCCTCCCAAACCACCACATAGCCCGCCCCGAACAAACTGGTTTACAGGAGGAGGGTGGATGAGTCATGTCACCCATACCCTCTCGATCCCCTAACTATCCTCCCCTGGACAAACAGGTTTGCAGGAGGAGGGTGGATGTGTCATGTCTCCCTTACCCTCCCGATCCCTTATCTACCCCGCCCTCCTATCTACCCCACCCCGAGCCTGGGCGGACAAACAAGAGAGATCCACCCGGATTTTATAATTACAGAAGAGGCGGTACCTAATCTGATGCATTTTTCCCCATTCTGAGACAATAGGCTTCAGAGATTTTGATATCAGAGCTTCTTAATTAGCAAATGTTTTGTGTACATCTTGGTTTGAAAATGTGACAATACAGACAGCAGAAGTTTTGATAAGTTATGGAGTATAACCAAATAGCTAAAAGAGAATTATTTGATATTGATCTGGTCATCATGGAGCTCTGGTAGGCCATGGAAGGGTAACTCCTTGAGGACGGATCAAGCGACGAAGGAAGGGTAATTCCTTGAGGACGAATCAAGCGATGATGTAAGGGTGATTACTTGAGGACGAATCAAGCGATGATGGAAGGTAATTGATTAAGCAGCCATGGAAGGGTAACTCCTTGAGAACGGATCAAGCGACTACACTAGCAAATTTTTGGCAGTGAATCGGTATGGCTGGACAACTCAAAAACTTAAAAAAAAATGGGTTACCCCCATTCATGAAAACAGGGACGAATTCGTGTACGAGTATAATTAAAG
>NC_061090.1:31173437-31198437 GCF_015104395.2 Macrobrachium nipponense | reverse complement strand
GAAGCTTCGCTCCCCAAACGTAGAATAAGCTTCCTGATAACGCAGGGGAGGAAGATAGCATCTATTACATTCCACAGACATCAGAGTCTCGGAGTCTCCCAGAAGAGAACTGGCTGAAACTGACGTTATGTTTTGTTAGAGGGAAAGAGGTTGTCCTCTCCTGCGCCGAGTTTGAATAGATTTCTGGTAATTGGATGGGGCCCAGCAATACTCAAAGGAATTATTAGAACAGATTAAATAGACAAGGTATAAAAATTTAAAAATAAACCCACAAAATTACTGTGTATAACGTGTTTACTTATAAGTATTTACACGTTATACACAATAATTTTGTGGGTTTCTTTTTCAATCTTCAGAAGAAAACTGAAAGAAGTTTTGGTTTGGTTCAAGGTATAAAAAGTTCGGCATATATACACTGGAAGTAAACCTATTTACAAAAATTTCTTTAAATAGGTAACTTTGAGAATAGATTGACTGAAAGATTGGCAATAAAGGCTGCTATATCATATACATTTCTATATGTTATCTGTGCTTTAAAGTTATCCAAGCACGTTACCGAAAATAATTATCAGATGTGAACACTCGCATATACCTGAATAAATTGACAGAAAATGCATCACGAATGAGAAATAATATTATAGAGATTTGTCCAAAAATCTCCCAGGTATTTAGTCGAGGCAAAACCGATTGACATATGTCAACTACCGCAATAAATTCTGCTAAAAGTTGCAGATGGCTTCTGACAAATCCCACGTATTTACAGCTCGTGTCGTAGAGATATACTTGAGACGTAGCCGTTACGATGCGCTTTCTAAAAGCCAAAGGTTTCGGGAAAGTCCTAAGAAAGCCGTTAAGAGACAGTTTTGCCCTGCCTGATAACGCAGTTTATCAAGGCATGATTCGAATCTTGTCGGATTTATCAGTTGTTTATCTTTCTCAACAGTTTGTCAAGTTCACTGAATGTTTTTTGAATCAGTCCATTTCAATTATTTATACAAATATATATTGTTTTTTTATCAGTCCATGTCAAATATGCATACATATATATATATATATTTTTTTTAATCAGTCCATGTCAAATATACATACATATATATATATATTGTTTTTTAATCGGTCCATGTCAAATATACATACATATATATATATATATTTTTAATCAGTCCATGTCAAATATACATACATATATATATTGTTTTTTATCAATCCATGTCAAATATACATACATATATATATTGTTTTTTTAATCAGTCCATGTCAAATATACATACATATATAATTGTTTTTTTTAATCAGTCCAATGTCAAATATACATATATATATATATATATATATATATATATATATATATATATATATATTATAATTGTTTTTTTTATCGGTCCATGTCAAAAAAATATATACATACATATATATATTGTTTTTTACCAGTCCATGTCAAATATACATACATATATATATTGTTTTTTTATCAGTCCATGTCATATACATACATATATATATAGTATATATTATATCCATATATATATATATATATATATATATATATATTCATATAGATATATGTGTGTGTGTGTGTGTGTTTGCTCGTATCACTGTATTATTATCTTCTATGCTGTCTGCAGTTTACCATATTAAAATGATTTCCCTTCCTTCCTTAATTTTTTCTTAGATCCACCCTTATTCTATCAAATACTCACTTTGCTTGATTTTTCCTATGATTTTTACTTATGTATGCCTTTTCAACGTATATATATATATATATATATATATATATATATATATATATATATATATATATATATATATATGTGTGTGTGTGTGTGTGTGTGTGTGTGTGTGTGTAATATTCATATATTGCACCATCATCACCAGAACAACGGAGGGACTGAAGACGAGAGATAAGGCGAATCAAAATTGAAAACGTCGGTAACCCGTTAGTGATAAGAGAAACCACGGGGCCATGTATCAGTTCGGCCGGACAGCCTTCCCCAGGAGAGACAGAGAGAGAGACCGATACAGAGATAGAGACATAGAAGACATAGAAGATAGAGAAAGATATACGAGGGAGAGGGAGGGAGAGAGAGAGAGATACAAGAAAGAGAGAGAGACGCGCTTAGATCGTCACAAGATGCCTAGTAAGTTGCGTTGGTTTTTGTATGTTCAATTTAGTGATCTTCCAGTTTTCGAAAGAGAATATTGTAGTTAACATTGTAGGTACGATTTTCAAGGCCCAGCTTTGAAAAGCTTATTTGTCATGAGTGGTTTTGAAAAGCTTATTAGTCACTTGTAGTTTTGAAAAGGTTATTAGTCAGTTGTGGTTTTGAAAAGCTTATTAGCCAGTTGTGGCTTTGAAAAGCTTGTCAGTCAGTAGCGGTTTTGAAAAGCTTATTAGTCAGTTGTGGTTATGAAAAGCTCATCAGTCAGTAGTGGCTTTGAAAAGCTTGTCAGTCAGTAGTGATTTTCAAAAGCTCATCAGTCAGATGTGGCTTGAAAAGCTCTTCAGTCAGTAGTGGTTTTGAAAAGCTTTTCAGCCAGCAGTGGCTTCGTAAAGCTTTATAACTGTTAAGTATCTAAGAGCGACAGAAGCATCAGCCACTTAAGTAACGGAACAAAAGGAGCGCTCCTTTGGTAAGAGTAGCAGCAGCGTTGGCATCGGGACGTAGCAGAAGTGTAATTAGGAAAGAGTGTAAGAGTAGCAGCAGCGTTGGCAAAAAAGAAGGGGTTGGCATCGGGGTTAAGCAGAAGTGTTAGGAAAGAGAATCGAAGTATCCGGGAATGACAGCGGAGCAAAATTAAGAGGCTTTTAGTCTGCAGATGTGGTAGAAGTGCCAAACTGATAGACCTTTGAAATCAAAGGTGATTGTGTGTGTGTGTCTGTGTATGGGAGGCATTTTGTAATAGAAGAGTAGATATTACGACTTCTACCTTGGTAAACATTTCTAGAAAGGCTGCCTTTTCAGAAATAAAACTAAAAATACTATTATTATTATTATTATTATTATTATTATTATTATTATTATTATTATTATTATTATTATTATTATTATTATTATTAACCAAACAAAAACTTCTTACAGTTTCCTTCTTAAGATTGAAAAAGAAATCCACAAAATAAGATAAAATGTAAATACTTATAAGTAAACACGTTATACACTAATATTGTGAGTTTCTTTTTCAATTATTATTATTATTATTATTATTATTATTATTATTATTATTATTATTATTATTATTATCACGACAGACAGCACTAACCAGAGAGAACGAGCGGGGAGGTCCACTCTCATTTTTCCCAATTTCTGCCTGGTCCTTGTTTGTTACTGACGCAGGCATTGTGCAATATCGCTCGGAATGCTGACAAAATTAAATGTCCGTTTCCGCTCTGAGCGTCATTGCACATCAATAAAGTGTTGCAACTTATCCCGTCCAACAGCCTGATATGTCTCGCTCGGTTGTATCAATTTGCAAAACAAATTTCATATTCTGTAGAGATGTAACAACGTGAAATGCCAGCGTGATTTTTTTTTTTTTTTTTTTTTTTTTTTTGTTTTTTTTTTTTTGGCAATTTTCCGTCCACTTTTTTAAGAGTGTTAATCTGTGAGCTATTTTAAGCTCTCACCAGATTCCAAAACATCCCTGATGCAAGATTCAAATCGCTGGGTTTTTTTTTTTTTTTTTTCATTTTTCAACAGGAGGTCTTATTGTGACCCACTCACTCATCGAGAGCCCATGCGAACTGCAATTATAATTATGTTCCAGTAGATATAAATTTAGATTACAATACTCTCCCTCCAATGTGGCCTTATACCAGCCCGGCACTCTTGCGCAAAGGCAGTTAGCAAGTGCTGGGGAGGTGATGAAATGAATTACAGGCCTCAAGTGGCCCTCTGGATTCAGACCTACCAACTGCCTTAATTTTATGAATTCAAATTAGTCACAGACTTGATAAAAGTACAGTGATGCTCAAATCTCATGCGACATGACTCCATAGGATGTCGTTCAAAATTCACTAACTGGCAACTCAGCATGATCAATATTCATCTATCATTTCAATGCGAAAACGCGATTATCTCATACAATAGGGCCATAATATGTTTCATAAGAGTGAAATCTGTCATATATTTCAAAACTGTAAGAAAATGTCACGTGTAGCCAGATTTCAGAAAAACTCTTACGAAACATTTTCAAAACTTTCGTTCGCTCATCACTGAAGCATTTGACCAAAACGAAGTTGTCATCAAACCTCAGTTCAAATGTTAAATAAAAAAAAGACGAAAAAAAATTGTCATAACATTAATAATCAAAGCAAGCATAAAATTTGAAATAGTCCTATTTGAATGCGCCCACCGATATCAACGTGTATCATAAGTAGGTCTACAATGAGTAGCGACCATGAAATTATCTTGAAAACATTTACTTTATATGAGTTAGAGGAATATTGGGATTTTCATACATAATTATTTGTTATCTTTCTTAAATATTTAAAAAATTATGGCATACTACCAAATATTCGCCTATTTGTCAAAGCCAATATGTTATTCGTAGGCCTAGGTATTAGATTTCTTTACACTTAACATTCACATCTCTATATTAGCAATTTCCTACCAGAAAGCAAATGAGGTTATCTACACATTCTTGCACTTCAAGTTATCTTATCAAAGAATAAATCATACACCAAAAGCGAGCAGAAGGACTCTTAAGAAAATAATATTTTAAACCAGTTGAAAAACAAGCGTTCCATACGCCTTGATATTAATACTTATGATATTTCGATTAATAGCCATCTTCTCCCTATAACCAAAATCATCATCACCTTTTATTCCTCAAAGAACAGGTAATCTCTACAAATAAAAACATTAGTAACAGATTACATCTCAGAAGGCTTAGATTATTTTTTTAGGCCTATGAATCATTTTGTAACATACAGGCAGCTTAAACAGCCTGAAACTTCAACATTCAAAGAAAACTGGTCGTAATTCATATTCCTATTGTATTCCTCAAAGAACAGATAATCTCTACAAATAAATTCATCAGTAACAGATTACATCTCAGAAGGCTTATATCTTTTTTTAGGCCTTTAAAACATTTTGCATCATACAGGCAGCTTAAAAGCAGCCGAAAACTTCAACATTCAAAGAAAACTTGTTTTAATTCATATTTCTAATTAGAAAATGTTGTTATGACTGTTGGTTGAGCTTATTAGGTCTACTGTCATACTGCTGCAGACGTGGTTATGTTGACCAGTCCGAGGAGCATGTTAAGTGTGCTTTCATTGCTGGCACCGATAACTTTATCACATCGCTCTTTGAACTGAGCAACGTAGAAAAAAAAATCAGTTCAAATCACACACATTACGAATTATACCAATGCATAAAAGGGATCATATCTATTAAGCCATAAGGAAAATAGGGATAGGTGGGAATTCGCAAACTTTTCGACATGTGTGACATTATAAAAAAAAAAGAAATAGCACTACTTGGCAAAGTCACGTTGAGTCTGAGAATCTGGACGATACAAAAAGGATCATGTCGCATGATATTTGAGCACCACTGTAAATTTCATCAACATAACCACTAGCGACATATCTTGCGCTTATCGGGAAAACCAGATAACGAGAACTTGTCGATAAGACGACAAAGTTCTTCATTATTTTACTCTCTTTTTTTCTCTCTTTTTTTTGTCGAGTTAGAGTCTTGCATCAGATCTGATCATTCTTATCTTAGTTGACATTCTATTTTGAATTTTTTTTTCACTTTTATTGCTTCGTCTCGAAAGGAACGTCGTAAAAGCACTTAAATTCTTTGTTCTTAATTAAGGTTTATATTTCAGAAACGTTACGTTGTTCTAGTCGCTCATGCATTTAGTATTGTATACTTGAGTATGACTTATTGTTATTACTTTTTTTTTCTTATCTCAGTCATCCCATTCGCCCTTAGGAGTCCATCACTTTTCTCACTATGTGCGCTGTTTCTAATATCATGCTCTTCTGCATGAGTCCTGGAGCTACTTCGTCATCTGGTTTTTCCAGTTTCCTTTTCAAGAATCTTGGGATCGCGCCTAGTGTCCCCATGATTTTGGGTAGATTTTCCACTGGCATATCCCTCATCCTTCTTATTTCCATTTTCAGGTCTTAATACTTATCCATTTTTTCCCTCTCTTTCTCTTCAACTCTGGTGTCCCATGGTATTGCGACATCAACGAGTGATACTTTCTTCTTGATTTTGTCAATCAACGTCACGTCTGATCTATTTGCACGTATCACCCTATCCGTTCTGATACCATAGTCCCAGAGGATCTTTGCCTGATCGTTTTCTATCACTCCTCCAGGTTGGTGCTCGTACCACTTATTACTGCAAGGTAGCTGGTGTTTCTTGCACAGGCTCCAGTGAAGGGCTTTTGCCACTGAATCATGCTTCTTTTTGTACTGGTTCTGTGCAAGTGCCGGACATTCGCTTGCTATGTGGTTTATGGTTTCATTTTTCGTATTGCACTTCCTACATATGGGAGAGATGTTATTTCCATCTATCTTTCTTTGAACATATCTGCATCTTAGGGCTTGGTCTTGTGCCGCTGTTATCATTCCTTCAGTTTCCGTCTTGAGCTCTCCCCTCAGTAGCCATTGCCATGTGTCATCGCTGGCTAGTTCTTTAGTCTGTCTCATATATTGTCTGTGCATTGGTTTGTTGTGCCATTCCTCTGTTCTGTTTGTCATTCTCCTGTCTCTGTATATTTCTGGGTCTTCGTCTACTTTTATCAGTCCTTCCCATGCACTCTTGAGCCACTCGTCTTCACTGGTTTTCAGATATTGCCCCAATGCTCTGTTCTCGATGTTGACGCAGTCCTCTATACTTAGTAGTCCTCTCCCTCCTTCCTTTCGTGTTATGTATAGTCTGTCCGTATTTGCTCTTGGGTGTAGTGCTTTGTGTATTGTCATATGTTTCCTGGTTTTCTGATCTATGCTGCGGAGTTCTGCCTTCGTCCATTCCACTATTCCTGCGCTGTATCTGATTACTGGCACTGCCCATGTGTTTATGGCTTTTATCATATTTCCGGCGTTGAGTTTTGACTTGAGTATCGCCTTGAGTCTCTGCATATATTCTTTCCTGATCGTGTCCTTCATCTCTTGGTGTTTTATATCCCCTCCTTCCATTATTCCCAGGTATTTGTATCCTGTCTCATCTATGTGTTTGATGTTGCTCCCATCTGGTAGCTTTATCCCTTCTGTTCTCGTTACTTTGCCTTTTTGTATGTTGACTAAGGCGCATTTTTCTATTCCAAACTCCAGCCTGATGTCCCCAGATACAATCCTTACAGTCTGGATTAGGGTATCTATTTCCTTGATGCTCTTACCATACAGCTTGATGTCGTCCATGAACATCAGATGGTTGATTCTGTTGCCTCTTTTCTTGAGTTGGTACCCGGCATCCATCTTCTGTAGTACTTTTGTCATGGGAATCATGGCTACTACGAAGAGTAGTGGGGACAGTGAGTCGCTCTGGAAGATCCCTCTCCTGATATTAACCTCTGCTAGTTTTATTCCAGAGCTTGTAAGTATTGTATTCCAGTTGCGCATTGTATTTTTGAGGAAGCTGATGGTGTTTTCCTCTGCCCCATATATTTTCAGGCATTCTATTAGCTATGTGTGTGGTATCATGTCGAAGGCTTTCTTATAGTCTATCCATGCCATGCTTAGGTTGGTTTTCCTTCTCCTACTGTTCTTCATTACCATTTTGTCTATCAGGAGCTGGTCTTTTGTGCCCCTACACTTCCTTCTGCAGCCTTTCTGTTGGTGGGGGATGGTGTTTGTCTCCTCTAAGTAGTTGTATAGCCTTTCTCTGATGATACCTGTTAGTAACTTCCACATTATTGGTAGGCAGGTGATAGGCCTGTAGTTATTTCCCTTACTCTTCTCTTTTTGTACTAAGGATGTTCTTCCTGTGGTCATCCATTTGGGTGCATAGTGATTTGAGATACAATGCTGGAGTTGTTCTGCTATTCGTGGGTGTAGGGCCTTGAAATTTTTGAGCCAGTATCCATGGACTTATTATTATTATTATTATTATTATTATTATTATTATTATTATTATTATTATTATTATTATTATTATTATTATTATTATTATTATTATTATTATTATTATTATTATTATTACTATATTTTGATGGCTGTTTATAATTCTTGTTAATTGATCTCAAAATTGACTTCGAAGACGTACCCGGAAATGAGAGATGTCTCCAAAAGATAGTTTTGACTTTTTTTTTTTTTCTCCAGAAACTCGCAAATTCGTCCTCTAAGAATTGAGCGAAAGCCACAAAAAAGATCTCGGAGGCTTATCTCCGCCTTTCCAAATACCTCGTTCCCACAAGGGTAAAATAAGAGGCTAAAAAAAAGAAGAGAATAAAATGAAAAATACAAAAGACAGGGTGCAGAACTGCAAAGAAAACGAGCGAAAGAAAACGAGGGGAAAAAACACGGAGAAAATGAAAACTAGAAGTGGCACTGCTTTTGAAAAGATATAAATCGTCATAACTATTCATGACAGAGAGAGAGAGAGAGAGAGAGAGAGAGAGAGAGAGAGAGAGAGAGGAGGGAGGGGCGGAGGGAAAAAGAGAGATAGAAAGAGAGAGAATTGTGAAAAGATTTAAATCGTCATGCATAACTATTCATGAGAGAGAGAGTGCGAGGGAGGTGGGGGGGAAGGGAGGCGAGGACGAGAGAGAGAGAGAGAGAGAGAGAGAGAGAGATAGAGAGAGAGAAAGGGTAAGAGAAAGAGAGAGAGAGAATTATGAAAAGATTTAAATCGTCATGCATAACTATTCATGACAGATAGAGGGGGTTTGGGGGAGGGGGGGAGGCGAGGACGAGAGAGAGAAAGAGTGAGAGAAAGTGTAAGAGAAAAAGAGAGAGGGAATTGTGAAAAGACTTAAATCGTCATGCATAACTATTCATCAGAGAGAGAGAGAGAGAGAGAGGAGAGAGAGAGAGAGAAAGCAGAGCAAGAAGAGAGAGAGAGAGAGAGAGAGAGAGAGAGAGATAAATCTTTCTAAGCTGAAATGCTTTCCGGGGATTCTTGCTGAAAAGCATAACTTACACGCGAATGCTTCCGAGAGCCGCGAAGGAGAAAAACAATGGGAATTTATGGCCTGGTCTGGATCAAATCTGGGCTTCTGCCTCTGTCTGGTTTTACGTTATATTTTATGACAGGAAATTCTTACAGTTTTGTTTCCCGTTTAATTTTTTTAGTGGAGTTATTGTTTTCATTAGAAATTTTACTTAAAGGAAAAATTTTCCCTAATTATTTATAGAGTAACTACAACTTTCATCTTTTAGGTAGGGGAATTTTTTTTTTTTTTTTTTTTGTCTTATCATCAAGATAATATATCTATTTCAACTTCTGAAATTTAAATAAGGGAACATTTTTCGTGCTTATTTATAAAGAGTAATCACAATTTTCCCCTTTTAGTTAGGGGAAATTTTTATTTATTTATTTTTTTTTTTTTTGTCTTATCATCAATAAAATCTAAATATTTCAACTTTTAACATTTAAATATGGGAAAATTTTGTCGTACTTATTTATAAAGAGTAATAACAATTTTTTCACCTTTCAGTTAAGGGTAATTATGATTTTTTTAGTCTTTTTATGAAAGAAATATAAATATTTCAATTTTTGGAGTTATATTTCTTCTACTATTAAAGGTAGTTGTGATATTTCATCTTATTTTATGTACAATTATAGCTTTTTTCACTGCTCGTTTGAAGGTATCTCTAGTTATTCATCATTTATAAGTAAGTACATTATAATTATTTATGTGTCCATTATTGGAAAATATGAGTTTTCACCTTTTCATGTTTGGATATGGTTTTCATTATTTTCTAAGGCTTTTAATCCTGGTAAATTTGTCTAAGAGTATAATAATAATTTTGTCTAAGAGTATAATAATAATAATTAACCATCCCACCCCCCCAAAAAAATGCCTAACAGAGCCCTGACATTCCTCCTCCTCCTCCTCCTATTTACATTAAACGAAAACCAGACAAAAAATAATGGATGGAAACTAGAACTGAAGAGATACAACACATCCCATTATGGGACTTCCTTTACATACAAGATATGTGACACGTGGAATAAACTGCCACCAGAAAGAAGTTGTAAACAGCAACAGTGTGGAAGAGTTTAAAAGAAAGCTACACAAAATCATTAGAGGGACACTGTGAATGAATAGTAAAACCTGCTCCTCTTAGGATGGACTGACTATCTTTGAGACATCCTAATCCTTGTAACTCCTCCTCCTCCTCCTCCTCCTCAGACATCTACACGAGCGAGAACTGCGGAAGCAGCCGCACCTACACCTTCCGACCGATCAAGAGCCCCACGATCACCTTCGAAGTGAAGGCCAACGCCAACGTCAACCTCTGCCTGTCGCCCAACTCGGTCGAGACGCCCCACCAGCAGATCGAGATCTTTCTGGCCGGCTGGGGCGGGGGGGAGTCCGCCCTCCGCAGGAACAAGAAGGACGACGTCCACAAGACCAAGACGCCCGGGGTGGTCAGCGCCAACCTCTTCAGGGGATTCTGGATCACGGTGGAGCCCCACTCCATAAAGGTGAGGGGTGGGGGGCAGGTGGGGTGGGGGCCGTGGGGAGGGGGGTGCCGGTGGAATGGACTTATTCGCTAATTCGTCTATTCGTCCATTTATTTATATAAGATAAACTTGTTCATTTATCAAATTTACTTATGTATGGATTGACAGATTTATTCAGGGTGTGTGGGGTGTCGGGGCCAGTTGGGGTGGGGGTTAGGGGGAAATGGATTTATTGGCTAATTCGTCTATTCGTCCATTTATCAATTTGACTTTTATATGGACTGGCAGGTTTTTTTTTATCTTATTTATTCATTTGTTTATTTATACCATCTAAAATGCCTCTGTTGATTTCTCTGCACAGTATTTTTCTTTTTTATTCATCATATTTTGCTTTTTCATTCATTCATCAAAATTATTTATGTTTGGATTGACAGCTTATTTCTTTAATTTATGTATTTATTTATTTATATCATCTAAAATTCCTTTATTCATTGATCAAATCATTTTAATTAGTTTTTTTTATTTATATTCTAATCAATTTTAGTCACAAATATGCATAGCCCCAGGTCAGGTCTTTATTTTAGCAACCTTATATATTCTAATCAGATCTCGTTAATACGACAGTGGCGGTATAAAGGAACATTACCTAAGGTTAGGTCGTTCTGGATAAAGTCAATCTTTATTTGAGCAGCCTTATATGTGGATAAAAACTCCACGAAACTCCAGAATAGCGTCATATACTCCCGTCCTGGAAAAAAAAAAAAAAACTCTTCACCGCCATAATAAAGCGCAGAGCTTAAAATTCCAGTTTTTTCTCCAAAACTCCGCCATTCTTCAGACTTCCATTGGGGGCGAATGGTCGCCTTGATTGCTTCCAGTAAAAGGTTAAATACCGACGGGAGTTTAATTCGAAATGTTTTGCAATATTGCTCGCCCCGTTTCATATTTGACTGAAAAAGAATGTGTGTGTACTAGGCCCTCACTGACCCGCTTCCCCCCTCCCCCCCATTAACCCAACCACCCCCCCCAAAAAAGGTGGAGAAATAAATCCGTTTCTCTGTTCGGTATAAAATGATTTTTCTGTTGCAATCTTCCGGAACGCACTGTGCAACACGAAATGCCTTTTAAGCAATTCGTAAATGGATCGTGAATGAATCTGTGTGTTTTTTTTTTTTTTTTTTTTTTTTTTTTTTGTTTTTTTTTTTTTTTTTTGGCATAGAAGGTGACGAACCTCGTTTTGTATCAGTTTATTTAGGCGCCAGTGACCTAATCTACTTCCTGGAACTTACACAAGCACAGGGTCTCTCTCTCTCATATATATATATATATATATATATATTATATATATATATATATATATATATATATATATATATATATATATTGCAAAAAAACTTATGGCATCCAAACACTTGAGGTCTGAATTCTAAAATCCGTAATCTGATTCATTTGTCTATCCATCATTTAATTTATCTTTTATATCCATTTTCATTTATGAAATCACTTATCTATCTTTTTACTCGCTTTTATCTGTATTTATCTTTTATTTATTGATTTCCTTATTTATCTATCTATATTTTTCATTAATGTAATTACTTATTGATTTGTTTATTTATTTTTCGTCTGCTTATTTATTTGTAGGTTGGGAAAAAGGGGGAAGGCTCCCCCTTCCTGATGCACAGCGACCCCTTCGTGAACTTCACCTTCAGTTTCTATGGGTACTGCACTTCGTACGGGACCACAGGACAGTGGATATTCGATGGTAATGTGGATATAGTCATTGACCTTCCCTGTATATTAGCTTGAATGCAAATTTCTCTCCAGAAGTCATGCATTTTGAACCAAAAATTATTGAATTAAACCTTCTTTTCATACACGAAGAGGTGTACTTTCTCGGTATACATTTTCTCCAGTATTTTTTATTTTATTGTTATTCAGTTAAATGTATATACTTTCCAGTTTTAAATTGTCTTAGTCTTTTGATTTGAACCTAAATTTTCGTTGAAGGGACATGCATTAACCTACTAATGTCCTATAATTGGCTATTATAGGACATTTGTAACTTAATACATGCATATGTGATAAACCAATTTTTTATTTATGCAATGAATATTGAATATATATATATAATATATATACCTAATATATAATATATATTGATATATATATCTATACAATATATGTATGGTATAGCACCTAATGTATATATACATGCATCCATAATGTATAAATAATGTATTTATTTGTATGTATAAAACTATATGTGCATATAGTATGTATATATATATATGTATATATATATATATTATATATATATATATATATATATATATATATATATATATAAAAACTATATATGAATATATATATATATTATATATATATATATATATATATATATATATATATATTATATATATATATATATATATATATATATATATATATATATGTGTGTACATATCACCAGAGAAGAGATAAAACAGAACGGCCAATCAGTATTTCTTTTTACCATACAGGAATATTTTGCGTTGCACATTAAGGCGACCGTCTTTTTTTTCCCAAAATTCCCACCCTATGGGAATTCGGGAATTCCTCTCTCGTCGAAATCCAGCAGCACTTGGGACGAACAAAGCCGATTCGGAATCCCTGTGAAAATCCCTTTATTTTTTCAAACACTTTGGGGAAAGTGGGAAATATCTCTCCAAATACTTTCGGCGTTAGGTCCCCCACCCTCACCCCCCCAAAAAAAAATGGGGAATACTACACATTCTCTTTTCTGCCTCTGATATATAAGAAAAAATAGATTTAAACTATGAACAGTATTTTTCGTTGGAAAAGGGTTGAAAAATTTAGCAAAAAAAAAAAAAAAAAGTTGACCTCGTTCTTAGCCATTTTCGATACCGGAATATTTTTGTATTTTTATTCGTTCGTTTTTTTCTACTCATTCTGACTTATTCATTGATTGTTTTTTTTCTTTCTCCGCAGATGATAACATCGGTGTGCCACCTCCGTATTATCCTCCCGTTCCCCCACCCCTCCCACCTACCTACGCCCACCCCCCCCTGCCGTTAATCCAGGTCAGTACTGTGTTTTGTTCGTCATTAAACCGACACATTAATTCTTACTACAGTCAGTTGTATATTCTGGTCCCTAGTTTATATTTGTCACCTTTACCTCTCTCTCTCTCTCTTCTCTCTCTCTCTCTCTCTCTCTCTCTCTCTCTCTCTCTCTCTCTACAGGCTGATTTCCTTTGGAGACCTCTAGGGTTTGTAGTCTTTTGACTCTATCCATGAAGATTTTCAGCTGAAATGTTAGATAATAATAATAATAATAATAATAATAATAATAATAATAATAATAATATAATAATAATAATAACTAATATCGCTCAAGCCCATATACATGGAGTATACAAAGTACACAGCTGCTGAAGTAGTATAAAGGATAGTAATCATAATAATGGTAATAACAGTAATAATATTGAGAAATTTTAAAATAAGTAGGAAAAGAAACTATTTTGACAGAAATATTTAAGTAATTACAGAAAGAAGTCAGAGCCATAACAAACTATTTTGACAGAAATATCACAGTAAAGTTTACCTTACAGCTCTTCTAACTACTATTTCAACATTCTGCCCTTCTCACCATCACTCAAGATTACTATTCCTGATCCTTCTTCATCTTCTTCTTGTTCGTCTTGCAGCCGTGAAGTGGGTCCAGTGCTCCACCTTGTCCATGTGCCCCGCCCCTGTGCAGGTCGCCAACGGGCACAACCTGCCCTACGTGGCTGCAGCCTTCCACAACGGCGCCCTGCTACCCGGCTACGTGACTGTGCATCAGCCCAACATCTGCAACGTCTCCTGGGGAGGCGCAGCCCACCAGAAGATGGACTTCTTCGTACGTATCTATTTTTCGTGATCTGATGTTTTTGATTGATTCGTGGCTGTCAAGCCGAGCACACTGGGGCACTCTCAGCCCTTCAGCGTTTAAGGCAGTGGGAAACGAGTTACAAGTATTAGGATGTCTCAGAGACTTGTTAGTCCATCCTAAGATGAGACATCTTGTGCTCACTTATCTCTAGAAGCAAGTTCCACTGTTCATTCACAATGTCCTCATGACTTTGTCTAGCTTTCTTTTAAACTCTTCCAAACTGTTGCTGTTTACAACTTCTGGTAGTAGTTTATTCCATGTGTCACTTATCCTGTATGTAAAGAAGTTCCCGTAATGAGATGTGTTGTATCTCTTCAGTTCTAGTTTCCATCCATCATTTCTTGTCTGGTTTCCTTTTAGAATGTTTCTATTAGTAATGCATACAGTACACCACGTGAGGTGAATTGACGGCAGTGCATTCCTACGGGGTTTCATTCAAGTTATGCAAAGACTATTTGAGCTTATCTGGCGGCTCTCAATAGCCCAGACTTGATAGAGAAAATAAATAAAGATCTTTATTAACGGCAAAGACGAGGATAGACAGGTCTTCAAATGTGTAATTACTGCCAACTTTCATACGATCTATCGAACAAAAAATTTTCGCGAGTCAGCCCAAACATTCGCCTGGGCAAAAAAGTTCGTACCAACGCCCAACCAACGCCCTAACCACTGCAAATAAATCTCCTCGATCATTTAGACCCAGCAACGACATTCAATCTTGTTCCGGCTTCTCTGCGCAATCATCGTCTTTTTCTTCGTCTTTTTTTTCTTCTTCGGGAGTCTTCTGCAGGAAGCCGTTTCCAGAGGCTGACCACGCACTCTCTCTCTCTCTCTCTCCAGATGCGAAAGGGATGTCTTTTTGCACCCCTCTTTCCAGCGATATCATCTTTATCCTGGAAATGCCATTAAAACTTCCAGTGCTCGCTGCTTCCATTTTCCAGTCTTTTTTTTTCAAGGTCTGGGTAGCATGTGTGTATGTATAGCATCTGGTTGTGATGGTTGAAGTCTTGGTGGAAATTACGCGTAATTAAATATGGGATAGATTCAAAGCCCTTGTGGTCCTTTGAAGGGAAACTGCACAAATGAGCTTGTTTGTGCTGTTGTCGAGTTGAAATTGGCCAAAAAAAGAACGGTCCGAAACCGACGTATAGTTGGTTAATCATGGCATAAATTTAAATCCTTGTGACTCGTTCAAGGGAAACATCATAGCCCATGCAATTCAGGAAGTAAATTCCTGAGAGGTATGATGTATGCTAGTGTTGAACCAGCCCCCCTTATTTATTTATTTATTCTTTTATTTTTTTTTATTTTTTTTTTTTGGCCATGTCCCTAGGTTAGGTTAGGTTGGGTAAAGTTAGGTTAGAGATAAATCCCCTGGTAATTTGGGTGTGGGAAACGTAATGAGGTTATTTTGAAGAAGATTTTTTTGGCCATGTCCCTAGGTGAGGTTAGGTTGAGTAAAGTTATGTTAGAGAGAAATCCTCAGGTAATTTGGGTGTGGGAAACATAATGAGGTTATTTTCAAGCAGATTCTATGTTTAGTTTTTTAGATATATCGTCACGTTTTTTTGTTTTTGTTTTTTTTTTTTTTCAGGGAAATGTCCTGGTAGCATATTCCCGAACCGTAACCTAGTACCGGCCGGCCCTTCCCTGAAAAAAAGCGTGACGCCATATCTTAAAATCTAACCATAGAATCTTATTGGAAATAACCTCATTATGTTTCCCACACCCAAATTACCACCAGACTTCTCTCTAACCTAACTTTAGTCAACCTAACCTAACCTAGGGACATGGCAAGAAAAATATATAATCTCATTACGTTTCTCTCACCAAAAAATATCCCATTCGTTACTTGGTATACCTTGTAGGACTAACCTAACTTAACCTAACATCGGGGCAAAATAACCCTAGCTGGGACAATATTAGTATACATCCCGGGAAAAATGCGACCGGGAACGGATATGCAAGCAAATATCAAACAAACGCAACTCGGCAAAACTCCAGTATCTTACATTCTGTGTCAGCTGATGATTAAACAACAGTCAGGCTGGGAAACTGAAATAGTTCATCCAAAAATAGCCTTTTTTTTATTTAGTTTCTCTTATGCTTTTAGCTTCTCGTAATTCCCCGGAAGGAGTTAAGATTTTGCTTCATGTTTTGTTAACTTTTTGTAATTTATTGAGTTTTCTTGAGGTAATAGGCCAGTCTTATACACTCGTTCTCTGAGAGAGAGAGAGAGAGAGAGAGAGAGAGAGAGAGAGAGAGAGAGAGGGCGGTGGGGGTTGGGGGGGGAGCTTTGTGGCACAGCAGGAAGTCTGGAAAGAAAGAAGGAATATTAAGGAGAAAAGAGAGAGAGGAGGAAATGAGAGATGGAGAGGGAGAGGCTCTGTGGTATGGAAAAGTCCGGAAGGAAAAAATATTCAAGAGAAAAGGGAATTAGACGTTGAAATAGAGAGAGAGAGAGAGAGAGAGAGAGCAATGTAATGTCCACCGATAATTCTTCAGGACGAAATTGAACGATCCTGGCTATAACTCGAGGCCATAATCGTCAAAACCTCTCATGTTCGATTTTATGGTCAAAATCTGTTGCTACACTCTCTCTCTCTCTCTCTCTCTCTCTCTCTCTCTCTCTCTCTCTCTCTCTCTGCTGAGGCAAAGGGCTTGCCAACCTGTTTCATGATTTTGAAGGATACGCTTTTTATTAACTGCCATATATTTGCCTTTTCTTCGTACATTCCATTTTAAAGTTTGCTGGAATAAAAAAAAACGCAGCAAAAGTAATGATACTTTCTAAAAGAAAGTTGTAAATTGCTTTCGTAATTATAACAACTGAGCATTAGTAAGATCTGAAAGGTGCTCCATGATACACAAAGGATTTTTTTAAGTGTTTCAAAGTCAAGAACATTATTTTTTTTAAACATTCAAACGGACGTCTGATTCTTCCAAGATTAATTTCAGGGATATATGAAATATCTTCAATACACTTTCCATTTTTTAAGCTGTCTCTGCATTAACCTTCGTAGCGTTGGCATAAAAGACCTACAGAACGTGCAAAGCATCAGGAACAATTATCCTTTATCTTTCCAGCTTTTGAGTAACCCTGGAGGAGCCGACTTCGTGTGGCAATCGGGGTCCTTCGGCAGCGCCCCCAACGGAGCATTACAAGGGGGTTACACTGAGACCGGAGAACGCCTCTACATCGGGAGATTTAAGCAAGGAGGCGTTTATGTCGGTGGCAAGGTTAAGGCAGCGAACAGAGGATCAGCGTTTTTACAGAACTAAAAGAGGTGCATTGGTGAAGGTTAGCATTCATTCTCAGAATCGAAGAACACATTTACTTTTTAGACCATGTTAGCGTTCGTTGTTAGAGTGCAAGAAGGCTTTTTGTTTTTGGGAAAAATGTTATCATTCATTCTTAGAATTCAAGAAGAACCTTTAACCTTTTGAGGTAGTTTAGCGTTTATTCTCAGAATCGAAGAACATCTTTACTTTTTGGGATAATTAGCATTTACTCTTAGAATCTCAAAAATCTTTACCTTTTTTGGGATAATTTAGCATTTATTCTCAGAATCTCAAAAATCTTTTACCTTTTTGGGATAATTTAGCATTTATTCTTAGAATCGAAGAACACCTTTGCTTTTTGGGATAATTTAGTATTTCTTCTCAGCTTCCAAGAACACCTTTGCTTTTTGGGATAATTTAGTATTTCTTCTCAGCTTCCTTTAAGAACACTTTGTTTGCTTTTGGGACAATGTCAGCATTCATTCTCAGAATCTCAAAAATCTTTACTTTTTGGGATAATGCCAGCATACTTTCTCAGACTTGGAGAAAACTTTTACTTTCATGGAATAAATGTTAACATTCATCCTCAGAATATACAAAAAAATTTCTTATTAGTGACAGATGTTAGTATTCTTTCTGAAAACCCAAGAACGCTTTTTTCTTTTTTCTTTTTTTTACTGCAGATGTGACCATCCATTCTCAGAATCCAAGCAGACCTTAACTTTTATGGGACTAATGGCAGCTATTCATTCTCAGAATCCCAAAACCCTTTACTTTTTGGGACCAATGTCAGCATCCATTCTCAGAATCTCTTGTTTTTCAGAATATCGTTCTCATATGACATTTTCCACTGCTCTATGAGCAAAACAAATTTTCTCAAAGTTCCACTTTGCATATAAACAGTGTTTTAAATGTTTCCTTTCCTCTTATCTATTCTTCATTCTCCACGTTCTCTATTTCAATGATTCAAATATGGATCTTCCATTCTGAAGAAGCCTACTTTACATTTTATTGGTATTTTAGATACCTCCTCCGTCTTCCTTAAAAACGTTACCAACCAGAGAATTATGTCCTTTTTCCACAGGTTCACCCCAGCCACAGTGTTTGCTACGCCCCCTTCGGAGGTCACGAAGTGAGGAACTCCTCTTACGAAGTTCTCTGCCTCAAGTCGGTTCCTCTGTCTCTGCTGGGGCTCTAGTTGATGCCATTTATGAAAGAAGTGTGTTGGAAAATAGATAAACGAGTTTTGGAGACTTATTAGGGTGAGCGTGCTAAGACAGAATTCTTTGTGTTACTTGTAAGACTGAGATATTGCCTGTGATTTCAGTAGTGATTGTTAGATTATGTCAAAAAAGTATGTAGACATGGTTTTAGAGGACTCAAAACTTGATATACTTGGAGTTTTGTCATATCTAACACAGACCTTTTGATGGATGCATGATAGATTATGTCAACTAGAATGTAGTCACAGTTTTAGATAACCAAAACTTTATATGTTTTGTCAAATTTTAGTGTAGACCTTTTAATGTATGAATTATATATTATGTCAAAAAGTATGTAGTCACAATTGTAGATAACCAAAACATTATATACTTGGAGTCAAATTTTACTGTAGACCTTTTGATGCATGAATTATACATTATGTCAAAAGGTATCTGGTCACAATTGTAGATAACCCAAAATTTTATATACTTGGAGTTTTATCAAAATTTCTATAGACCTTTTGATGCATGAGTGGTATATTATGTCAAAAAGTATCTGGTCACAATTGTAGATAACCCAAAGTTTTATATATTTGGAGTTTTATCAAATTTTCTATACACCTTTCGATGCAAGACTGATATATTATGTCAAAAAGTATGTTGTTACAATTGTAGATAACCCAAAACATGATGCACTTGGAGTTCTATCAAATTTTAGTATAGACCTTTTAATGCATTTACAATAGATTTTGTCAAACATTCATACACCTGCAGTTTTGTCAAATCTCAGCTTCGGCTGCACTGTGTAATCAAAATATCCTGTTTACCTCAACAAATAGTTGAATTTTATTTGTCAGCAATTCTGAGACATTTGGATAACCTAACCTTGCTTACTAAAAAGAAGCTTCATATTGAGGGCAGATACCGTGAAACATTTTGATTTTCCAAACCAGCAATATTTCAGAAACCTGGAAAGCTGGCGAGTTTACGATCCACAAAAGATGACGCCGTCGTAATCGTTTCCGGAATTTGTTTCTTCCTAATGCAATAAAACTCCAAACTCTTTCGGCCTTTTGGTGTTCTTGAATCCTCCTCCTCCTCCTCCTCCTCCTCCTCCTCCTTCTGACACCCTTATTGCAAGAATTTTATTTCAGTATCTATCCCTTAGCAATAAAGTTCGTCACAGTTATTTTCATAAGTGAGACAGTTATGTTGGAAGATGAAACACCACCTCCCCCTCCTGCTCCTCCTCCTTCAGGCACCCTTACTTCAAGAATTTTATTACATCAACTATCCCTTAGAAATTACGCTCGTCATAGTTATTTCCGTAAGTGAGACAGTCACGTTGGAAGATGAAACACCAGCCTGGATTAGAAACCTGAAAATGACGTAGTGTAAGAGAGGATTTTGAAATCTCGACAGCTATAACGAGGATATCGCGAATATAAAACTGTTCTTAGCTCCATATTCTGTCGTATGCAAAGTTAAAAGATATTCTAAGATCAAAGCCACTTTTTGCTCATACCTCCTCGAAGCAGACACCCGGAAGTCTGAGAGCCCCATTCAAGTCAGGCTATTTAAAGGACACATCCCCAAAAAACAATTACGACTTGGAAGCCCCATTCCATGAACTAGAGTTTTTCAAAATTCTAAGTCTTTCGTCCTCGTCTTTTCGGACATTTCACGTTTTCCTTCTAGTGAAGACTTTAGGGAAAACGTTTTCCTTCTAGTGAAGACTTTAGGGAAAACGTTTTTCTTCTAGTGAAGACTTAGGGAAAACGTTTTCCTTCTAGTGAGGACTTTAGGGAAAACGTTTCCTTCCAGTGAAGACTTTAGGGAAAACGTTTTCCTTCTAGTGAAGACTTTAGGGAAAACGTTTTCCTTCTAGTGAAGACTTTAGGGAAAACGTTTTCCTTCTAGTGAAGACTTTAGGGAAAACGTTTTCCTTCTAGTGAAGACTTTAGGGAAAACGTTTTCCTTCTAGTGAGGACTTTAGGGAAAACTTTTTCTTCTAGTGAAGACTTTAGGGAAAACGTTTTTCTTCTAGTGAAGACTTAGGGAAAACGTTTTCCTTCTAGTGAGGACTTTAGGGAAAACAGTTTCCTTCCAGTGAAGACTTTTAGGGAAAACGTTTTCCTTCTAGTGAAGACTTAGGGAAAACGTTTTCCTTCTAGTGAAGACTTTAGGGAAAACGTTTTTCCTTTTAGTGAAGACTTAAGGGAAAACGTTTTCCTTCTAGTGAGGACTTTAGGGAAAACGTTTCCTTCTAGTGAAGACTTTAGGGAAAATGTTTTTCCTTTTAGTGAAGACTTAAGGGAAAACGTTTTCCTTCTAGTGAAGACTTTAGGGAAAATTTTTCCTGATTTTTGGTTACTTTCGTAAAAGTCTGTTTATATTCACAGTAAAAAATCGTTAAACAAAACTCACAAAAACTATTTTAAAAATAAAGTTAAGAGAAAAAAATATAAGTAAAAAAATTAAAAGATTAATATAACTTAAATGCCGTTCACTTTTTTAGCTCCCAGGCGCATTCTCACGAGATGTAACCAAGTCTTGGGACCTTACTCTGAAAAGAGCGGGACGCCATATCTTTTAAAAACTAATCATAGACTGTTTTGAAAATCATCTCATTATGTTTCCCACACCCCAATTACAAATTTAATGATAATCTAACCTAACCTAAACCAACCTAACCTAACCTATCCTAGGGGCTGGTGCAATAGTAGCATACATATCAGGAATTTGCTTCCTGGGCATAAAATTATTTGACAGCTTTGGGAGTTCTGGCAGAGATCTAAAACATACAGGACGTTCTGTAGTTCCTATTGGATTAATGAGTTGGAAGGAGATCCCAAAGAGCACATGAGCCTGTTGAAAAATACCTGGTTTTAAAATAAGAGTAGAAATAAATATACGTGGTTTATTTTGCCTTTGTGCTGTTTACTATAAAATAATAATGATAATAATAATAATAATAATAAAATAGTATTGAAAGCTACATCAGCTGAATTCAGTGCATGTAGGATTTGCTCTATATTTTCCCAATTAATTGTGTTAGCAAGGTTACTGCAGTCTGCCAGTAACTCTTCTATAGTAATTCTTGGCAGTAAACTCTACGGAGGCCGTGCGCCATATTTCACTTACCTTTTTTCCCCTTTTATGTAACTGTTACTGTGTATTCCTAAATAAAAACTACCTTAATTTGTAACTATATTCGTCTCTAAAGCATGTCGAGTTACTGGGAAATACCCTCAAAAAGCAATTATTAGAAGGCTGGAGAAAGTTCTATATGCAATAAATGCAAATGATGCACTTCTCACTTACAAAACTACGTGCTTAAAGGAATGTCTTCTAACTGAATAATATTTATTGACTTGCTCCTGTGAATTTCAGATTATCGTAAATGATAATGATAATATTGATAAATATTTTTATTATGTTCTCTTCCCAATGATAAAAATAATAATAGAAAAGATAATAATTATCATAATAAAGTCACTCGTTTATATTTTCATTTTCCGCTTTATAATAATAATAATAATAATAATAATGATAATAATAATAATAATAATAATAATAATAATAATAATAATAATAATAATAAACATTCAAACTCAATACTTAACAGCTGTCAGATTTTTGGAAAATAATAATAATAATAATAATAATATTATTATTATTATTATTATTATTATTATTATTATTATTATTATTATTATTATTATTATTATTATTATTATCATGGACATGCAAACTTAATACTTAAAAACTGTCAGATTTATTTAGAAATTATAATAATAATAATAAAAACAACAATAGACAGGCAGGTTCAGTACTAAAAAACTGTTTGAATTTCAGGCTAACGTACTCGCATTTCGAATGGAGCCAATTCCATAAAATATAATTAGCGACGGCCCTAAAATTCATTAGCGAAGGAATAAACAGTCTGTTTGTCGACAGCAGCACCATCGCAAATTGGAATCATGACGTCATTTCCTCCGAAAAAAGCAATTTTCAATTAAGCGTAATTTGCTTGTTTTGACCAAATACTGATAATTAACATTTTATTTATGTTTATCAACTTTTTTTCTCTCTCTGTTTACAGCATAGCTGGATGTTACAATCATTGAGGTTTTAATTACTTTATTCTTTTTTTTTCTTTTTTTTTTTTGACTGGTGGGGAGTTTCGAAAATTGGTTCATGAATTTTTTAGGTTTTTGTATTTTCTGGTTTTTATTAAATCATACATTTTAGATTTAGATTTGTGTCATTAGGGTTTTTATGGTAAAATTGGATATTTTAAATTTGCATTATATATATATATATATATATATATATATATATATATATAATATATATATATATATATATATGTGTGTGTGTGTGTGTGTGTGTGTGTGTATGTATGTATATGTATATATATATATATATATAATATATATATATATATATATATATATATATATATATATATATATATATATATAATTGCAAATTTGAAATATCCAGTTTTACCATAAAAACCTTAATAACACAAAAATCTAAACCTGAAATATTTAATTTAATAGAAACCAGAAAATTAAAAAAAAAAAATAAAAGTATGCATTAACCAATTTTCGAAACTTCCCACCAGTCAACAACAACAACAACAAAAAAGTAATAAAAACCTCAATGACTGTAACATCCATCTATGCTGTAAAGAGGAAAAAAAGGTTTTTATGGTAGAATTGGATATTACAAATTTGCATGATACACACATACACATATATGCATGTATGTTCACAAATTCAAATATTATACATATTATTCATGCAAGCATACATACATATATACGTATACACCCCACACATATTTGACACACATATATACACCGATTATATATATGTATACTATATGTATATATACATGCATTATCGTTTATTTTCCTTCAAATCCCACACTGAAGATGCCATTAAGACAGTTCTTTGTATTTATCGTTGATCCCATCGAAGTGAGTTGCAACATCATTTCCTTTCTCGTTTATTTGTAAAAAAAATGCTCACCAACATTTTTTTTTTTTTTTTTTTTTTTTTTTTTTTTTTTTTTTTTTTTGCATCTTAACTTATTCTCTTATCATTCTCCCGGTAACAGTAGCCACCATTTCCCGCAGCGGTTGAAATATTTTACATTATTCTAACCTCATCTTGAACGAAAGTCTGGCTGTAAGCCTGGCCATTGTTCGTGGCCCTTCGTATATCTCTGCAGAGAACGAACATCGACAGCCATTCGCTTTAGTCCTTTGTTCTCTCATTGTTCGGACGTTGTTCCGCTGGGCGGACGTAAACAAGGTCCAGCGATCTTCACGACTTCTTCTTCTTCTTCTTCTTCTTGTTAGCATTCCTGTTGCGATCCAGACCATCGCCTGATGATATGTTCTAAGCCGTTGCCCATAATCTTTCTTCCAGCTGGAGAGGTACTTTCGATCTTACCGCCTCCCGGAGAAGGGTCTATTTCTGCCTGCTATGCTGAAACTACTGGTACTCTCGGCCAGTTGACGTATGCTCATTGTGTGACCGAATATTTATATGCACTTTACTTTTGGAGGAGTCTACCGGAGAGCATTGTGGTTCCGATTACCAGATAAATAATTCACTGTAATGGCTGCTACAGCCATCATGGTTTTCCAAGGATATTACCCATAAAACAATGTTATATTTCGGTAGCAGGAGAGTGACGTGTTTGATGTCAAAAGTGGAGTTGCGTAATTGTGTGTGATGTCCCGAGGTTTAAATGTAGTCGTGGGACTTGGCGCTTTAGATTTGAATCCGTAGTCCCGACTTCGAATCCCGGCTGTGGCAGATATACTTATCTCTTATAATTCCAAGGATGCAGTGAATTCGATACTAAACAGTATTTATGACTTAGTTTTAGCGTATAGAATATATATATATATATATATATATATATATATATATATATATATATATATATATATATATATATATATATATATATATA
>NC_061090.1:31158437-31168437 GCF_015104395.2 Macrobrachium nipponense | reverse complement strand
TTTTTTAATTCTGACGTCACGCAAGAAACTGAATTTCATTTTCTGTTTCAAATTCCTTTAGTTGCTAAAGTATTTGAGAACCTTAAATCAGCAAAATGTTCTGATTTTAGCGTAATTATTGAAGTGCTATTCAATCATATCAGATGTTAAAATTTCATGGATTATGCTAATAATGTTTCATCAGCAATTATACATAATAAATGTTAGGAAATTCATAAGCAATTATTTTTAAAAAATGGTTGAAAAATCATCAGCAATTACAACATGTTTGAAAATTTATCCTCTTTTAAAACGCCACATCTTTTGTTGCGTGGTGGTGCAAGAGGTCACAATGAGGATCCTGAGAAGCCAAAAACATAAATCAAGGGCAAGGTCAAAGACCCCTAGAGAAACCAAAAGAATAAGCCAAGACAACATCATCAGGTCCCTGGGAAACTAAAGAATAAGTCAAAGGCAAGGTCAGACCTAGAGAAACCAAGAGAATAAGTCCAGAGCAACATCATTAAGGCCCTGAAAACCCGAGAATAAGTTAAGAGCCAGGTCAGAGAGACCTAGACAAACGAAAAGAATGAGTGAAGAGCAAGGTCAGAGGTCTGATAAGCAATCTCCTCCCAATAAATAATGCACGAAAACCATGCGGAGACCCACCGGCATAATGCGTGACGAGCGGGTTCGAAAACATCCTGAGGAGGGAGTTTTCGAGGATGAACCAGATGATGAGCACCAACAGGAGGAAGATGAGGGATCCCAAGCATACGCCGTTGCCATCCAACTCAATCTGGAAAAAATTTACAGTGACTATTAGAGTGGTTTACCCCTCAACTCTGGGTGACCTTAATATATTTTTCAAGGTCAGAAGCTATTACTTTTGCGTATGATGAACCTTGAGCTACTTTTCAAGGTCAGAAGCTATTACTTTTCATATGATGAACTTTGACCTATTTTTCAATGTCAGAGGCTACTACTTTTGCATACGATGAATATTGACCTATTTTTCAAGGTCAGAAACTATTACTTTTTCTTATTATGAACCTTGAGGTACTTTTCAAGGGCAGAAGCTATTACTTTTCCATATGATGAGCCTTGACCAAATTTTCAAGGTCATAAGCTATTATTCAAGGTCATTAGCTATTACTTTTCCCTATGATGAACCTTGACCTACTTTTCAAGGTCAGAGACTATTATTTTCCTTATGATGAACATTGACCTAATTTTCAAGGTCATAAGCTATCATTATTTCCTATGACTAACCTGGATTTATTTTATAGGTCAAATACTAGCACTCTTCCGTATGTAAACCGTGACCTATTTTTAAGGCCGAGAATGAAATACTAACATGTTTACGCAAATTGACAAACATATCTACAACACATTTCTAAGATCACAGTTACGGCAGCCCAAGGTTCACCTTATCGAAAAGTCAACGCTTCTGACATTAAAAAGTAAGTCAGACAAGTGACTCGTTTTTGCCAACTATTCTCCACCAACCTCGTACTTGAAGAATATGGTGAGGTTGAGCAGCGAGGCCAGTATGGTCCAAGTGACGTAGAATCCCATCCCATTGATGGAGAGGATCCCACACCAAAAATCGAGCTTCGACTTCGTCAGGAGACGTGGCGCTGCGTTCGCGAAGCTGTAAGGAAAAGTCTAGAGAATTATTCTGTTTCTGACCGATATTGCATAATGTATATTTCTAGTCGGTTTTTTCCTAGGGATTTACATAGTGTGTTCCATCCAAAAAGGTTGGTTGTGCCTTTTCACGGTTCAACAAAATAAACAGTGATGCGAGAGGATTTTGTATTCCGTTTCTAACCGATACTACACAATGGATATTTCTGTTTGGCTTTTTCCTAGAAGTTAATATCTATGACGTTCCATAAAATAGGGTTGGTCATGCCTCTGTGCGTTTACAAAATATGACAATAAAGCTATATTTTGTCAAATCGTTAGCCTGTCCTGTTTTCCCATCTAGTTTTGCCATATCTGTCGTATTTACATATCTTTTTTACTCTCCGACGTCTATGCCAAGGAACATAGAAACCTACCTTCGTTCAACGTACAATTCAGCTATTACTATATTCACATCAGCCGTGCATTTGATGTCTAGGCCAGTCCCTTACGACGCTCCTGATTGCTTATTGATAAGCCAATCACAGGGCTGGAAACTCTCAGTCTCTCTCGAGAGTTCACATTGGCAGGATGTGTGTGAGGTGGAACATACATCCTGCCTATGTGAACGCTCTCGAGAGACTGAGAGTTTCCAGCCCTGTGATTGGCTTATCAACAGCCAATCAGGAGCGTCGTAAGAGACTGCCTAGACATCAGGGGTGATGTGAATCTACTATAGACTATAAAATTTGAATTCTCCTCCCCAGACTTACCGGAAAGAGATTTCGCTCTCTCTTACCTGTAGGCGGAGAGACATATGGCGACGATGTTGGTCAGCGCTATCAGCAGGAGGATGATGGCCGAGCCCGTGGCGTTGAGGGCGTCCCAAGCAAAGAGCCACCCGACGTTTAGGTTGAGGTTCACGAACAGCGTCACCATGAACGGGACGGAGATGGCACCGCCTGCTCGCCAAGCTGGTTCTTCATCCAATTGGCGGAACAGGAGGGTGATGGCTGGTGGGGAGAGGGACCGGGTACAAGACGGGTCAGAATTTGATGAATTCAGCGGAATTCGAGAAACGATTCAAGGACTATTTTACTGGTCAGAATTTGATGTTTCAGAATTTGATGAATTGAGCAGATTTCGCGAACGATTCAAGGACTATTTTCACTGGTCAGAATTTGATGAATTCAGAATTTGATGAATTCAGCAGAAGTCGAGAAACGATACGAGGAGTATTTTCACGGGTCAGAATTTGATGAATTAAGCAGAATTCGAGAAACGATACGAGGAGTATTTTCACAGGTCAGAATTTGATGAATTTGGCAGAATTAGAGGAACGATACAAACACTATTTTCACTAGTCAGAATTTGATGAATTCAGAATTTAATGAATTAAGCAGAATTCGAGAAACTATACGAGGAATATTTTCACTGGTCAGAATTTGATGAATTCAGCAGAATTTGAGAAACAATATAAGGACTATTTTCACAGGTCAGAATTTTATAAATTCGGCAGAATCGAGCAACGATACAAGGACTAATTTCATGCCTTCCACGCGCCATATGAGACTTGTTGGAATTTGCTGAGGTCGGCAGAATGCGAGAACCACTACTAATGAGGCAGGTCAAAATGTACTGAATTCAACAGGATTCAAGAAACACTACGATTCATTTTTACAATTACTTCTATACTTCACAAAAGACAAGCCAAAATTCGCCTTATTCAAAAGAATTCAAGGAACATAACAGGTGCTGTTCTAATGACCTCCACACTCCATGAAACTACTTAAAATGTCCGGAATTCAGTCTAATTCGAGAAGCATTACAAATGCTATCGTAATGACTTCATGAATCAGTAAAAGTAAAATTTTGTCGAATTGAGCAGAATTCGAGAGGCAATATAAATACTACTCTAGTATTGGTTATCATCTTAGGCAAGAAGATATGGCAATTCAGCTGTATTCCTTTAATAAACGCTCCAAGAAGAGGTCCACTGGAAGACGAAACTGTTGGGCATTTTCTGAGATAAGCCATTTTCATTTTCCTATGTGGAACACAGCTGAAATATTACTCTAATGGCCTCTGAATCTCCAAAACTAAATACCGTCTGCTTTCCATTTCTGGTTATACCTATCCAAGTCATGACTAGATCCACATGCAGTGATATACTTCACATTCAGTCAATTTCATAAACCAGGAAGACACGATATTTACCGTAGATGATAATTAGGACGAGGCTGATGTAGATGACGGACCAGAGAGAGAACGTGAAGCCAGCAGGAGTGATGCAGGTGAAAAATTTGTCGGAGACGTTACCCGTCGACTGCTTGAACGGACCTGCAAAGATATTAGTAGTAAATCTCACAAATTCATGAATGAAAGAGTTGGTTAGGTAGATAAATAGAGGTTATTACGCTCCCTGGCGTACGTATAGCTTCATTATCAAGGATCTCAAGCCTTCATTACCATTCGCAATTCCACACTATTTTTTGCTTAAGCTTATCAATACGAGACTTTATATATATATATATATATATATATATATATATATATATATATATATATATATGTGTGTGTGTGTGTGTGTGTGTGTGTGTGTGTGTGTGTGTGTGTGTGTGTGTGTGTTTGTAAATCACTGGTAAAAATGTTGTTACAATAGAATTCCATCTAATAAAAGAGCCCATAAAAACGCCAAAATATAGAAAGTAAGTACTATAATTCAGAGACTGCTGTCTCTCTCTTCAGGTGGGTAATGATGAGAAAAGCTGCAGAAAAGGCGGTATTTATACCAAGAGATCCATCCACAGGTATCCGCATGGGTTACCTAGTAAAACGGCTACTTGTGGATGGATCTCTTCGTATACCCAGCCTTTGTGTAACTTTTCTCATACATTACCTTCCTGAAGAGAGAGAGACAGTCTCTGAGATATAGTACTTACTTTCTATATTTTGTCGTTTTTGTGGGCTCCTTATATTATATATATATATATATATATATATATATAATATATATCCTTATATTATATGTAATATATATATATATATATATATATATATATATATATATATATATATATAAAGGTTTTTTGCCACGAAGGAAAAAATGAAAAAGCGAGATAGCCAAGTACTTTCGGTCCTGTTCGAACAGGACCGAAAGTACTTGGCTATCTCGTTTTTTCATTTTCTCCTTCGTGGCAGAAAACCTTTATTTATACATAGCATCACGTTTTATATACTTCGTGATCAGTTATTCACATATATATATATATATATATATATATATATATATATATATATATATATATATATATATATATATATAATATATATCTATATATATATATATACACACACACACACAAAATATTTACGGTACAAATACACATACCCATTCGAACCTACTGATCTCTCTCGGGCGACTCTGAAAAGCAGAATATGATGATTCCACTTGTTAGATCAAAACGCCTATTCTCCATTGTGTACGCGAACTCAACTGGTTCAAAATCAAACAGGACTTATTGAAAACACGAAATGACATTTTGGTCTCTCTCTCTCTCTCTCTCTCTCTCTCTCTCTCTCTCTCTCTCTCTCAGTAGCCATCTTGCTTGGTGAGACGTACCCGTGTGAAGTCAGATTAATCAACAGATATCACAAGTTTAACATACGACTAGAATTTGAGAAATACCTAGAAGTGTTCGTGAACTATCGGTGATAAGATTAGTGTGAAAATAGTAGGATAAAGCGTCTTCTAAGTTAGTTTATCAAGTGTAATACTATAAAACAGAACAAGATGGCAGTAAGTTCCAACTGCGGGAAGAGGTGGCGTAATTTGGCGTGTTTAGCAGATTCGCAATACGATAGGTAGCAGGAAGGGAACTGGCATTTCTCATCTATGAAATCAGCAACAGTCCTAACCCCCCCCCCCCCCTCCCAAAAAGATACAAAAAGCCATTCATAGACATATTAGAAGGATATAATCCTTCAAACTGGAACAAATCTAATGAAAACATCTTGAAAATAATTGAAGAAGTTCCAAATAAAATCCAAGTGGTCAAGAGACTCATAAAGAAAATATACATAAACCAACATATTCCGACAAAGAAAATGAATAAGGTGAATCTTGTGAATATCCTAATTGATGCATTAGGAAAAAGAATGCCAAAAGCATGCAAACTGTGTAAGGTTTGGTATAGCATAGTCAATCCACAAAACCTAATCAGAAAATGTGCTGCATGCAACATTCCGACCCATCCACAGTGTGCTGAGGTAATACAAGATTTGAGAAAAGATACAAGAATTTTTTGTTCAACATGTCTATCATGGATAGACAATGTTATTAAATCAAGATTGAATGTACAAATAGTTGAGGATGAAGAAGAAGAGAAGAGGAAGAAGAAGAAGAAAAGAAGAAGAGGAAAACGGAAGAGAAGTAAACAAAAATGAAATGACAGAAAAAATAGGAAAACAAAGAACAAGATAAAAGTATGGATGCAGAGATACTCATTGATACTACATATGAGCAATTAAAGCAGCATACCTACGAAGAATAAATTACGATATGACAACAGAAAAGCAAATCCCGAAGAGGCTCTACCCAGATCTATACAATGACGGGAAAGAGGAAAAAAATAGACAAGAAAGACAAAATCTGCAACCTTTTGAAAAGAGGGAATTGCAGATTTGGAGAAAGATGTTACTACAAACATCCTAAGATATGTCAAAACTATGAAATATATGGTAAATGTGCATACTTAGATGGATATGGGGATGATTGCAGAGATCTGCATCCAAAAATATGTAAAACCTAAAAGAAGGAAAAGGATGTAAGTTCGACAAAAAATGCAAATATATGCACCCTGTAGCCATGGAATCATAATCAAATAAATAACCAACCAAGTAATAAAATCCAAAATAAGAAAGAAACAAATAAAGAGAGAAATCAAGAATATCAGGTAAAAGAGAAAAGCAAACCACCAATGAGATATGCAGAGGGTGTCAGCAAAAAATTTCAAAGCATCAGCTCCGAAATTCTACTCAAGAGATAATAACTGTATTTATTATGCAAGAGGATATTGCAGAAACGGAGAAAATTGCAGATTCAGACACAAAATGAATAATTATGATGAAGGAAGATCAAATATTATGGAAAAGTTGGATTTTTTAATGTCAGAATTTCTGGAAATGAAAAAAAGAACACATACCAGAACAGGAAAGAGACATGGGAAAATCCTTATTACTACCAGTAATTAAACCCCCCCCAATGTAAGGAAGGGGGAAAACACGCAAACCATCATAGTGATGAATGCGCAGGGTTTAGTTACGAGTAACTCAAAAAGAAAAATAGAGTACTTAGAAGAACTAACCCAAAATGAAAGAAAATAGATATAATGAATATAAGTGAAACCTGGTATTCCAAGAGACTGGGAATGATGATCAAATAAAAGGGTTCCAAACTTATAGTCAGATAGAAAAAATAGGAATCAAGGGGGGAGGGAACCGCAAATATATGGGAAAGACAAAAAACAAGGAAAAAATATATGAGAAATATAGTAACTCAGAATGTGAACTAATAGCGGTAGAATTTGAATCTGAAAAATTGATGAACATAGTAATATATAGACCTCCTAATACTAAAGAGTTTGACTTAATAATTGAAAAATTGGATGATATATGTAGAAATCACAAGGACTGGACTATTCTCCTATCTGGTGACTTCAACTTTCCTTTCGTAGAATGGAAAGAAACGAATAGGAGATTGTGGTTGTACTTATACATATAAAAAAGAGAGTAATAGTAGTGCAGAAGATAAAAGGCAATTTGAAAAGCTATTAGATATGCTACTAGAATACAACATTCAACAAATAAATCACCTGCCAACAAGAAAGGAAATACTTTAGACCTAGTATTTGTGAACGAGATGAATTATGTTAAAGAAATAATAGTTTATAATGCGAGTATTTCAGACCATAATGTCATAGAATTAACAGTTCATTCCAAAGCAAGTGAAAATAGAGATAAGCAAGAAATGAAAAAGTGGGAAGGATATGGAAAATACAACTTCTACAGTAAAAATATAAAATGGTCAGAAATTAATGAAGAATTAAACAAAGATTGGGATAACATTTTCGTAAGTGGATGACATAAGGGTAAATACGGAGATATTATATAAAATATTGGAGAAAATAGTGGAAAAATATATACCGAAGAAGAAAAGTAAACATCAGTCATGCATACCAAGAGACAGAAGGATCTTGTTCCAGAAAATCAGAAAGTGGAAAAAAGGTCTTGCAAAAGAAAAAATGCATGGAAAGTTATAGAACTAAAGAGTAAGATAGAAAATGCAGAACAAAAGATTATACAATCAAAAGAAAATGAAAAACGGGACTTGGAAGAAAAAACCCTATTAAATATCAAGCAAAACCCCAAACTATTATACTCATATGCGAAGAAGATGAATAAAAGAAGAATAGAAATAGGCCCTCTGAGAATTGAAGGAGATTAACGAATGAAAAAAGGAAATTTGCAACATACTGGCAGAACGATATAAGAGAGAATTCACCCCTAGAATAGAAATAATGAAGATAATGATATAGAAGTAAAGGGATGAAAATAGTGAATATTTAGCTGACATAGATATTAATGAAGCTGATATTGTGCAGGCTATTAATGAAATTAAAAATGGAGCTGCTGCAGGGCCTGATGGAATTCCTGCTATTTTGTTAAAGAAAGTAGTTCATTCTATCGCAAAGCCACTTGCAATATTATTAAGACAAAGTGTAGATACAGGCAAGATTTATGATGAGCACAAATTAGCATATATTACCCCTACTTTCAAAAGTGGATCAAGACTAGAGGCAAGTAATTATAGGCCTGTGAGTCTAACATCACATATTATGAAAGTGTATGAAAGGGTAATGAAGAAAAATATTATGAAACATTTAATAAAAATAATTTGTTTAATAAAGGACAACATGGTTTCGTACCCGGAAAAAGTACACAAACTCAACTGTTAGTCCACCGTGAGAACATATTCAAAAATATGAAAAGCGGAAAATGAAAAAACAGATGTGTTTATTTAGACTTTGCAAAAGCTTTTGATAAAGTAGACCATAATATATTAGCGAAGAAAATTAGAAAACACAATATCGTGGATAAAGTAGGAAGATGGTTAAAAGAATTTTTACACAACAGAAAACAGATAGTTATTGCAAACGACGAGAAATCGGATGAAGCCAAGGTAATATCCGGTGTGCCGCAAGGTACGGTGTTAGCTGCAATACTGTTTGTTATTATGATTGAAGACATAGATAATAATGTTAAGGATTCGGTAGTGAGTAGTTTCGCAGATGACACAAGAATAAGTAGAGAAATTGCTTGTGATGAAGATAGGAACGCTCTACAAAGAGACCTTAACAAAGTATATGATTGGGCAGAGGTAATAGGATGGTATTTAACTCTGATAAATTTGAATCAATAAATTATGGAGACAGAGAAAGAAAGCTATATGCATATAAGGGACCTAATAATGAGACCATCACAAATAAGGAAGCAGTTAAAGACCTGGTGTGATGATGAATAGGAACATGTTATGCAATGATCAAATAGCAACTCTGTTGGCAAAATGTAAAGCAAAAATGGGAATGTTGTTACGGCACTTCAAAACAAGAAAAGCTGAACACATGATTATGCTTTATAAAACATATGTTCGTAGTCCACTTGAATATTGCAATATGATATGGTACCCACACTATCAAAAGGATATTGCACAAATAGAGTGTGTACAAAGGTCCTTTACAGCTAGAATAGAAGAAGTTAAGGACCTAGACTACTGGGAAAGACTACAATTCTTAAAATTATATAGTCTAGAAAGGAGAGAGAAACGCTACATGATAATTCAGGCCTGGAAACAGATAGAAGGAATAGCAGAAAAATATCATGAACTAAAAATATCAGAAAGAGCAAGCAGAGGTAGATTAATAGTGCCCAAAACTACTATACCAGGAAAAATAAGGAAAGCACACAGGACATTATCCACTACGCACCAGCATCGATAATGCAGCGTCTATTCAATGCGTTGCCAGCCTCATCTGAGGAATATATCAGGAGTGAGCGTAGATGTGTTTAAGAATAAGCTCGACAAATATCTAAACTGCATCCCAGACCATCCAAGATTGGGAAGATGCAAAATATACCGGAAGATGTACTAGCAACTCTCTGGTAGACATTAGAGGTGCCTCACACTGAGGACCTGGGGCAACCCGAACAAGATGTAAGGTCTGTAAGGTAAGGGTAAGGTCTCTCTCTCCAAAAAAAGTGATGATTAAAAATTTCTGCCGTATTCCAATTTCAGAATTCAATTACTTCTCCCCCGGTCGATGTATCAAATGCA
>NC_061090.1:31148437-31155937 GCF_015104395.2 Macrobrachium nipponense | reverse complement strand
TATCCATATATATATATATATATATATATATATATATATATATATATAGATATATTCCTTATTCTCATAACTGTGTTTTATATATATATATATATATATATATATATATATATATATATATATATATATATAAAACACAGTTATGAGAATACGTAAAATCTATAGGTATCATTTATTTTATATTTCTTTCTTACTAATTATTTTTTGGTATATTGTTTTCTATGTTTTCGTAATCGTTCATTAACAAATGACCATCAGCTTCCGAAGTAAGGATGAAGACCACAAGCCTTTCAATAGATAGGGAATAATAACTAAATAAAGCCTTTCAGACATTGTTTACCTAACAGTTCCTAACCGTAAACAAACACAATGCATCACTTTTATGGGAACATTCTATTCCCCGTCTGAATGGTAGCGAGGTGGTGGCCGCGTTCCTGCGGTTACGTCTGGTCACGGAAAGCCGTTCAATCACAGACACTAACTCACGCACGCACACGAGACATTCTGCCAAGGACACGTGCGGTACGAGACACTAATCATTTACACTCCTCTGAATATGCAAGAACCATAACTTGGAAATACCCTTCCTTTGTGTGTATTTTTGTATTGTCTTTTACGGATAATATACACAAAAACATTCAATTTTGAATCATCTTGAAGACGTCGGTCACCTAATGAACATCTATGGCAAGTCTCACTGAATTAGGTTCCCTGGTTCTCGAGATATCTTGCAGAGAGAGAGAGAGAGAGAGAGAGAGAGATTCTTTACTAAAATTGAGGGAAATAATGGGTAGTATTTTTAGGGTCGCATCTACAGACTTCCTGTTGCGTGTAGAGAGAGAGAGAGAATGTTTATCAAGTGTTCTCTGCAGACTTCCTCCTGCGAAAAGAGAGAGAGAGAGAGAGAGAGAGAGAGAGAGAGAGAGAGAGAGAGACCCACACTTCCCCAAAAGCTTAAAAGAAACACCAATACCTACTAGAAAATAACGGGGCATTAAGCGCTCCCCCACTCCCCCACCCACCCCCACCCCGCCCCAGCCTCTCCTGCTTGGATAAGCCCATACGTCATTCCCGGAAGCCATAATACCCTTCATAGCCAAAAGAGTAATGGCGACTCGTAAATTAACATGTATTTGAAAACACTTACCGCGTTGTCAACTCCACCCTGAGGCGGAATAATGCCCGCCCCCCCCCCCCCTCCACCGGCCTCCGCCCCTCCCCTAAAAAGTACCCTCGGATCGATCCCGGGGAACGAGAAGAGATAAGTTGACGAATCGGTTTAAGTAAGAGGGGAAATAGGTCGGTGGGGAGGGAGGGCGGGATGGAGGGAGGTATCCAAACGCTGGAGGAGGAAACCTATATAAAACCTCTTAACATAAATTAAATAAACTTACGCGGTTCCTCGAATTAAACCCAAATGAAATTCCATCTATTCCTCGAAATGGTATAATACAGCCATTGAGGACTTGTAAGAGGACTTGTAACCAAGGGACCTTTTCTCAGGCCATGTCCTCAAGAAAAGCGACTCTGCTAAATGCCATTAGCACAACTTAGACCCTTTTTAGAATTTCGTGGTTTTTTTTTTTCCTAAACCCGAAGGGCACGCCTTTGTCCCTATCCCCACACACACGCAACGACTAGGTAATGAAAGGCTAAATACATAAGGAGGAGATGCCCCAGCCATCCTAAATAAATAGTAATACTTCAGGTAAATGGTAAATAGTCGGCAGATTAGAATTCTTTATTCACTCCGTTACGCAAATGGTTCCGGGTTAATTGCCTTTTAATGTCTCCTGATAAATACCATTTTTATTTAAGCTTTTTTTTTGGCATTTATTCTTGAAATATTTCTTTCTCCTTTTAAGGTCGGGATAAAACTGCCATTTCGTCATGGAAGTCATTTCTGGTATTACGAATAGGAAAGTCGTGTATTTGTTCGCATTTCGTAAACGTTGATTTCTCCCTAATTAGTCTTGGATATAAATCAGCACATTAGCAATTCGCCTTCTTGTCAAAGGGAAACATTTTCTGTTTACGTTAATGCTGTCAGTCCTAAATACGAAGTTTCATTTGCAAGTTTGACTCGCTGGTGTTTAGTTTTCTGTAAAAGAAAACTATTATACCAGCTTTGTGTGTCCGTTCGCACTTTTTCTGTCCGCCCTCGGATCTTAAACACTACCGAGGCTAGAGGGCTGCAAGTTGGTATGTTGGTCATCCACCCTCCAGTCATCAAGCATACCAAATTGTAGCCCTCTAGTATTGACAGTTTTTATTTTATATAAGGTTGAAGTTAGCCATAACTGTGCTTATACCAATGATATAGGACAGGCCATTACCGGCCCGTGTTTAAAGTTTCATAGACGGCGGCGCGGCTCATACAGCATTATACCGAGGCCACCAAAAGATAGATCTATTTTCTATGGCCTTGATTGTACGCTGTAATGGCTCTATAGAAATCGATTCCAGCGCATTTTTTATTTGCTAATAATACTTCTCCGGCGTAAGGCGTCAACTTTACTATTAGCAACCCACGCTTCAGAATACCACAATAACAACTCGGAGTTCTGTTGTAAGCATCAATCATTTACCGTTAATTTTAGTTGACGAAGAGGATACTTTCCGGTCTCTTAAAGTTTTACAAGAAATTATTTTAAAAATCTTTATGAATATTTATAGCTTGATGTTCTTTTTTGTTTGAATAATATATTATGATGCAAGTATATATATATGTGTGTATGAATATATATATATATATATATATATATATATATATATATATATATATATATACTGTATGTATGTATATATATAATCTTCTTTATTGGTTGCCAGTTCCCAGTATCCTAGAATGATATTATTGGAAACTACCTAATGAGCTCTCCCATACGTAAACCACTATATAAAAATGATATGGAGATCTCCCATTGTCATTTGAAGACTTCCGAAGCACGTTTGACCAAAAGATTTTTATTGCCAACCAAAAACCAAGCAAATTTGTAAGGAGGATATTAAGTCCCCTTGATTGTGCAGCATTTGTTGGTCCAGTGTCCCATCACTGGGGACTTGAGAAGTCATTTCCTCTCAGAGTGCCCTGATGAAGAAGGTAATTGCCCTCTTTCCAGGGTTCTCGGAGAGAACGAATGAGTAACTCGGGGGTTTGTGGAAGAATTAGGATTTCTTAAAATATATATATATATATATATATATATATATATATATATATATATATTATATATATATATATATATATATATATATATTGTCAGTTTTATGTCAACACTTTAAAATAAGATGTGAAAGCATTTATGACAATAAATAGATAATTAAATTAGTTTAAGCAAAATTACTACCGGAAGTAAAACTGTCTGCTGGAGAGCTCTTTGGCCTTCCTGAAGAAGGGTTCTTAGGGCAACGCCCCTAATAGTAACTTTAAGATGGTTATCTATAATCCCTCTGGTGTACAACACATACCTATTTAAGGTTCTTTGAATAGATCCACCATACTGCATAGTAGATTCACATCAACCGTGCACCTGATGTCTAGGCCCTTCCCTTACGACGCTCCTGATTGGCTGTTGATAAGCCAATCACAGGGCTGGAAACTCTCAGTCTCTCGAGAGAGTTCACATAGACAGGATGTATGTTCCATCTGTCCTGAGGGATACGTCTTTCAAAAGTATCCCTCAGAAGAGGTGGAACATTCATCCTGCCTATGTGAACTCCCTCGAGAGACTGGGCGCTTCCAACCCTGTGACTGGCTTATCAACAGCCAATCAGGAGCGTCGTAAGGGACTGACCTAGACATCAGATGCACGGTTGATGTGAATCTGCTATAGTTGTAAAACTCGCCTATATCTTCAGAGCAAAAGAATTAGTAGACATTCTTTGCCATGAAAATATTAAACAAAAGCTTAAAAATGACGGCAAATGGAGTCCAAGTGATTCTAAGTGGCATAAAGACTGACAAATATATAGAATTTTAGGCCAGATACTTCTCCACGTGTACCAGATTGTCGATTGACTTCGAAAATTTAGTCAATCAATATTCTGGTACACGTGAAGGCGTCTCTGGTCTAAAATTCTATACATTTGTCAGCCTTTATGCCACCTATAATCATTTGGACCCCATTTGCTGTCATTTTAACACTCTTTTTAATATTTCTATGGCAAAAAATAGCTACTTATTCTTTTCCTCTGAAGATGTAGACGAGGATTATAGCAAGCATGATGGATGTGTTTAAAGAACCTTAAATATATATGCTTTGTACACCAGAGGGATTATAGATAACCATCTTAAGGATACGAGCATTCTTATAATTAGACTGAGATCTGCCCTTTTAAGATGCATGACACCAGGGAGCTCATGAATAGAAGATGTCACCTGAAGGACGGACCCGAAAGGGCGAGATAAAAATGGTAAAACTGGGAAAGGAATGAGACCTTGCTCCAAGACACGTGATGAATACAGGAAGCAAGTAAACTCGCCTTTCGTAGAGAATCACTCTCGACACGTCCTATAGAGAGAGAGAGAGAGAGAGAGAGAGAGAGAGAGAGAGAGAGAGAGAGAGAGAGAGAGAGAGAGAGAGAGAATGTGGAAATGACAATGGAAATTTGAAAAATAGGTTTTAGAAAGAATATATATATATATATATATATATATATATATATATATATATATATATATATATATATTTATATATATACATACATATATATATATATATATATATATATATATATATATATATATATATATGAATATAAATACGTATGTATAACAAAGACGTGTATATACGTGTATATATATATATATATATATATATATATTATATATATATATATATATTGAATATAAATACGTATGTATAACAAATACATGTGTATATACGTGTATATATATACATATATAAATATGTGTATAATAAACACACACACGCATATACACACATATATATATATGTGTATAATAAACATACACACATATACAAATATCTATATTATATATATCTATAAAGATCGAAGAGAGAGAGAGAGAGAGAAGAAAGGAGAGAGAGAGAGAGAGAGAGAGAGATGGTACACGGATCACTCACTCCGTCCAGGTAACCTTTCCTGATGCTATACATAGCCCTCTAGTTAAAAATAGATCCCCAGCGGGTGAGGAGGAATAGTTGGAATCTGGAATAGTTGGAATCTGTTCCTTGTTCCAGTTTCGTGGGCGATAACAAATGACATTTAATTGGGTCCGTCGATAAAATATTCAAAATATTTTTGGTGCAGAGGAATTGTTACTATTTCTGCTGCTGTTGGTGCTGCTGGTTTTACTGATATGTAAATAGGAATAGCGGAAGAAACAATGTTGTTTAGGTAAGGCAAATCGTGCATTGATAAAAGCAATAAGTTACCGATATATATATATATATATATATATATATATATATATATATATATATATATATATATATATATATATATATATATATATATCTATATATAAAGTCTCGCTCTCTCTCCCTCTCATCTCTCTCTCTCTCTCTCTCTCTCTCTCTCTCTATTTATATATATATATATATATATATATATATATATATATATATATATATAGTATATATAGATATATATATATATATATATATATATATATATATATATATATATATATATATATACAGGGTGTCCATAAAGTCCCAGTACCATTACAACTATTTATTGCTCAGAATGGTACTGGGACTTTATGGACACCTTGTATATATATATATATATATATATATATATATATATATATATATATATATATATATATATATATAAGTAGAGGGAGAGAGAGAACACTTTCCACAATAAGCAAAAGAAAACGAGAGTTTAAAGAACAGACCACCACACAAAAACTTCACCTGCTAATTCAGAGGTTACTTACAATATCACTCAGATTCATACTGACAAACTTGATTCCGTTCCTTGATCTCTCAGTTGAAAAGACTCTTCAAACAATTACGCAACGGACGAATCAATTCCGCACTTTACGATCACGTCGTAATTCCAAATTACGCAACGCTTTAGAAATTTCCAACGCACATGTCAACTAGGCTTCTTTCTAGATCACAATAGACTGCGAAAGCTAGCCAGACCCAAGCCTGTTGCATCTTATAAACTTCCTGTGAGCGTGTAATTATATAAAGAGCTAGTCATGCCGTATTGCTATTGGCCGAATCATAATCCCTGAACCAATCGGAATCAAGCTTGCTTTCGTCGACGACGCTCCGCTGAGAAATGTTTTATCGAGTTGACGATTCTTACACGCGTGCCAGATCATTGGCTGATATGAATTCGCTCGGCCAATCAAAAGTGAGCTTAGTGGTGTCCTCCGATGCTCAGCTGAGCGGCGGTTTCTTATTCCCCGCGACGCTTATACAACTCTGTGACGTCACGTATGAGGCGTTGTCATAGATACTACCTACGCAACGTAAACAAACACCATGCGTAATGTGTCCCATTCACCGTTTACCATATTTCACGTGACTCATGCGTTAGAAGAAGCGTATACGGCATACTATAAATATTCCTGGACGTAAAACGTATAATGTAAATGAAGTACTATTACAGTATTATCGATTCTGAGCATGCTCAGTGGAGCGTATTTCATTCGGTCAGTGACATCTGTTTGGAGTAAATGGGCGTTGTTTGTTTGGCCACATTGGCGAAACACAATATAACGATTGGTTTATGTAACGAAATTTATGCTTATACGGTCTCTCTCTCTCTCTCTCTCTCTTTCTCTCTCTCTCTCTCTCTCTCTCTCTCTCTCAAGTGAGGTATGGCTAAACTTTCTTGGTTTATAGCTTTTTCCTTTATCTTCTGAATCTCTGTCTTTAATATAGTATTTATGTGTATATATATAAACATATATATTATATGGTTGTGTTGTGTGTGACTGTGTTGTTATTAGGTATTCGATGACCAGTATATATATATATATATATTATATATATATATACTACTAGTATATACTATATATAATAGTATTATTATACTAGAGCGTCTCTCTCTCTCTGCTCTCTTTCGTCATCTGCTCATCCTCTCTCTTCTCTCTGCTCATCTATATATATATATATATATAGATATATATATAGTATATATAGTACGTATATATAAGTATATATATTAGGTAATTTAATCGATTCTGAGCATGCTCAGTGGCGCGTATTTGCAATTCGTCAGTGACTTCTGTTTGGAGTAAATGGGCGTTGCTTTGTTTGGCCACAGTTGGCCGGAAAACAGCAAATAACCGATTGGTTTAATGTAACAAATTTATGCTTATTACGGTCTCTCTCTCTCTTCATCTCTCTCTCTCTCTCTCTCTCTCTCAAGGTCGAGGTATGGCTGAAACTTTCTTGGTTTTATAGCTTTTTTCCTTTATCTTCTCTCTCTCTCACCGTCTCTCCTCTCTCTCTCTCAATTGAGGTATGGCTAAACTTTCTTGGTTTATAGCTTTTCCTTTATCTT
>NC_061090.1:31115937-31143437 GCF_015104395.2 Macrobrachium nipponense | reverse complement strand
TCACTCACCATTGCCATCTGACAGAAGACTTATTAATAATGACTTTGTTTCGTAAGAAACTAATAAAGCCGAGATGAAATTTGTGTGGGGCTTCTAAACCTGACACTTCAATGAAAAGGCTTTATGATATATTACCCTCTTCTATCTATATCTCCCCGTCTTTATGATATAGACCATTATTTTTTTTTCGACAGTGACGAAATTAAGGACCAGCCATAATTCTTTAGATTTTCCTTTGTTTTTTATGTAGTTTTTTTTTAGTTCTAACAGCTTTTTTTTAATAATGGCTGGTCTTAGTAAGTTTGTCCATTTTGGTGCTTTTTGTGTTTTCAAACTCCTGGTGGGATGACTAATACGCATAGCTTAATGCTGTTGTTTTTATAGACGTTAACTACATAAATGATGATTATTATTATTATTATTATTATTATTATTATTATTATTATTATTATTATTATTATTATTATTGATTATTATTGGGTAAACATTCTGGTGGGATGACTAATTTTTTTTTTTTTTTTTTTTTTTTTTTTTTTTTTTTTTTTTTTAATCACAGTCCTCCAATTCGAAAGGGTGGCATTTATAGTGTGGGGTTCCGGGTTGCATCCTGCCTCCTTAGGAGTCCATCACTTCTTACTATGTGCGCCGTTTCTAGGATCACACTCTTTAGCATGAGTCCTGGAGCTACTTCAGCTTCTATTTTTCCAGATTCTATTTCAGGGATCTTGAGATTGTGCCTAGTGTTCCTATGATTATGGGTACAATTTCCACTGGCATATCCATTTCCCTCTTATTTCTATTTTCAGATCTTGATACTTATCCATTTTTTCCATTTCTTTTCTCTTCAACTCTGGTGTCCCATGGTATTGCGACATCAATGAGTGATACTTTCTTCTTGATTTTGTCAATCAACGTCACGTCTGGTCTGTTTTACACGTATTCACCCTATCTGTTCTGATACCATAGTCCAGAGGATCTTTTCCTGATTGTTTTCTATCACTCCCTCAGGTTGGTGCTCGTACCACTTATTACTGCAAGGTAGCTGATGTTTCTTGTACAGGCTCCAGTGGAGGGCTTTTGCTACTGAATCATGCCTCTTTTTGTACTGGTTCTGTGCAAGTGCCGGACATTCGCTTGCTATGTGGTTTATGGTCTCATTTTTCGTATTGCACTTCCTACATATGGGTGAGATGTTATTTCCAGCTATCGTTCTTGGATATATCTGGTTCTTAGGGCCTGATCTTGTGCCGGTGTTATCATTCCTTCAGTTTCCTTCTTGAGCTCTCCCCTCTGTAACCATTGCCATGTGTCATCGCTGACCAGTTCTTTAGTTTGTCTCATGTATTGTCCGTGCATTGGTTTGTTGTGCCATTCCTCTGTTCAGTTTGTCATTCTCCTGTCTCTGTATATTTCTGGGTATTCGTCTACTTTTATCAGTCCTTCTTCCCATGCACTCTTTAGCCACTCGTCTTCACTGGTTTTCAGATATTGCCCCAGTGCTCTGTTCTCGATGTTGACGCAGTCCTCTATGCTTAGTAGTCTTCTCCCTCCCTCCTTTCGTGTTATGTATAGTCTGTCCGTATTTGCTCTTGGGTGTAGTGCTTTGTGTATTGTCATATGTTTCCTAGTTTTCTGATCTATGTTGCGGAGTTCTGCCTTCGTCCATTCCACTATTCCTGTGCTGTATCTGATTACTGGCACTGCCCATGTGTTAATGGCTTTTATCACATTTCCGGCATTGAGTTTTGACTTGAGTATCGCCTTGAGTCTCTGCACATATTCTTTCCTGATCGTGTCCTTCATCTCTTGGTGTTTTATATCTCCTCCTTCCATTATTCCCAGGTATTTGTATCCCGTCTCATCTATGTGTTTGATGTTGCTCCCATCTGGTAGCTTTATCCCTTCAGTCCTTGTTACTTTGCCCTTTTGTATGTTGACTAAGGCGCATTTTTCTATTCCAAACTCCATCCTGATGTCCCCAGATACAATCCTAACAGTCTGGATTAGGGTATCTATTTCCTTGATGCTCTTACCATACAGCTTGATGTCGTCCATGAACATCAGATGGTTAATTCTGTTGCCTCTTTTCTTGAGTTGGTACCCAGCATCCATTTTCTGCAGTACTTTTGTCATGGGAATCATGGCTACTACGAAGAGTAGTGGGAACAGTGAGTCGCCCTGGAAGATCCCTCTCCTGATATTAACCTCTGCTAGTCTTATTCCAGAGCTTGTAAGTATTGTATTCCAGTTGTGCATTGTATTTCCTCTGCCCCATATATTTTCAGGCATTCTATTAGCCATGTGTGTGGTATCATGTCGAAGGCTTTCTTATAGTCTATCCATGCCATGCTTAGGTTGGTTTTCCTTCTCTTATTATTATTATTATTATTATTATTATTATTATATTATTATTATTATTATTATTATTATTATTATTGAAAAAGAAACCCACAAAATCACTTTGTAACTTGTTTACTTCTAAATATTTACATTTAGTTTTTACTCCACACTCGAGTACTTTCAGGCCCTTCTGTGGCCCATTCTCAAGGGCCACAGAAGGGCCTGAAAGTACTCGAGTGTGGAGTAAAACTAAATGTATATATTTAGAAGTAAACAAGTTACAAAGTGATTTTGTGGGTTTCTTTTTCAATCTTCAGAAGAAAACTGAAAGAAGTTTTTGTTTGATTATTATTATTATTAGGGCAAACATTCTTGTAGAACCATTACTATTATTATAATAATCATCATTTTATTATTGGGCAAACATTCTAGTTTACTGAACTTACCTAAAAAAACATTTCGACAATAGAAACTGACACCCAATCAAACAGTTATTCCATCAGCCTTCCAACAATAGATTTTGTTATGTCAAGGACAATGAGACGAAGAATACAGCGTCCTCATCTTGTCTTTACCCGAAGAGAACAAGAAGAAGTTAAAGTTAGAAAAGTTAAAGTCCTCTTGGGCCTTTGTAGGCTCATTTCCGGTTTCTTTGGCCCAACAGCCCAGGGGGGTGGGCAAGTCCCGATACCTAAGACACGTGTGTCGCTAGGCCCAATGTTTAACCCCCAAAGCCCCTCTCGAGTTTTCAGATCGCTATGTTGGCGGGCAGCATATTCCCGAGCTGCAAGCGAGTATGGAAGCTTCCCTGAGAAAAGCGGGGAGCCACATCCTAAAAACTAACCATAGAATCATCTTTAAAATAATCGTAATTTGTTTCCAACACCCAAATAACTCACAAGACTAATGAACTGACCTGACTCAACCCAAACTAACCTAACTTAACCTCTCAACTGGTAGGCGAGAATCTTACCAATGCTCCCCAAGGCAGCAAAAAAAAAAAAAAAAATAGACGAAACAAAAAAGGCGAAACCCTAACCTCATTGGATGATAGACCTTAGCTTCTTAAGAATGGAAGATTATATTGATTGGTCGTGAGTTAAAGCTGGCGTCGCGAATAGTCTAATAATAGGCACCTTTGCACTGCGATGGAATGTATCAAAATCACAAGTATATCGTTTTAATTTTCCTGCCCTCGTGCAATAGTAGTAAATTTGCACGAAAAGGCATCTCCTATTTTCGAGTAGTCACTTTCATTTTCCAGTAAAAGGTTTCTCATTCCCTTTTTATAAACAAGACAATTCCATTACGGCTTTGTTTTCGATTTTCTTAGTTCATTCACGATGATTGTTTCCTTTATGTAATCATTAATATTTTATATATTCTTTTTTATAATCCCCATAAAAATCTTGAGACAGAATCAAGCCAATAATTAATTTTTTTAATCCTCCTGAAAAATCTTAAGTCCAAATTAGTTCTTTGAGTGTGAGTTAATTCTTTTTTTATTTTTGATATATCGATTTAATTTATTTTTATCGTCATTTTTTTTACCCCTTTTCAAACATGTAAAATCTAGTTTTTGCATCTCGATCAGTTTTCATTTTTTCATTCAATTTTTTCAGAAATTCTTCCCGTTTCCAAAAAAAATTTCATTTTTCATTTTTCTTTAAATTGAGGAAAAGTACATTAGTCATTTACATCTCGATCCGTTTTCGTTTTTTCATTCAATTTTTCAGAAATTCTTCCCGTTTCAAAAAAAATTATTTTATTTTTCTTTATTTATTTCTTTTTTTAATTGAGGAAAAGCACAAAACTTCCTCTCTTCTCTGAATACATAAAATGTCGATCATTTCCTGAAGCATTTAATGTCTGAATCTCTATTTCCAAAGGCCCAATTTCCTTCTCTATTTTATATATTCGAATTTATAGTTCCCTGCGATTTCTAGACGGACGAGAGACGGAATCTAAAACAACATCTAGATTTCCTCTGTTGATTTTAGATCTTTCCATCTAGACGATTCCTCTGCATTCGTAGGAAAATTGAGAAGTGAAATCATAATATTGATATATTCTGAATTTATGCAGAAATCACTCGAATGTTCTCTTTCCCCTCCAAAAAAAAAGCTTTTGCTTAATTCTTATTGTTCAGATATTTATTTCATTTTAGTTTGATTGTAACGAGTGGTGACTGAGTATATATGGAATAAGAGGGCTGCTGTGGACCTCTGTGTCCGGTGTAACCTCAGAGGCCTGTTGTGGACCTCTGTGCCCGTTGTAACCAACCTAACCCACGCGAAATTACCTATATATAGGTTTTTGGGGCACTGCTTAGACAGAACTGTTTCATAAAATTGCATTATTGTTTTTCCACTGACCTAATTGGTGAAATAAGTACCATGGTAGTTAGTTGATTGTTGTGGAGTAGGGTACTATGTCATTTTTTATTAAGCTGGCCTTATGCCAGCACGGGCTCTTGATCGTAAAAGACCTTTTTGAGCAATCGGGAATTTGATCACTTTTTGGACCCAACTCAGGGAGAATTATATATATATGTATATATATATCTATATATATATATATATATATATATATATATATATCATATATATGTACATATTTGAATATAAACATAACTATATATATATATATATATATATATATATATATATATGTATATATATATATATATATATATATATATATATATATATATATATACATATATATATATACATATTTATGTATTTATGCACGTCTCCTAAAACCTCTGTAATTCAATGGCGAACAGACTCATACTGAATAGTGCAGGAGGGCAAATAAAAGAAAAGAAAAAATATTCCGATAAAAACGAAAAATAAAAATAAAAAAATAAAAAGAGTACGCGAGCGATACACGAATCCCCTATCCATATTTCCAAGTCTGATTATATCGCTCTTTGATTTTTTTATGGCCGGTCCTAAATTGAAAAAAGGATAAATTCTTTGCAAAGGCAGGCGTTTATTATCATCGGCAATAAATGTGGACAATAGCTTTATTGTGGTGCCCTGTACCGGCTAACAATGGCAATTTTATTTCGTGCGCAATGCTATTATTTCAGAGCGAACGCTGACTGCGTTCCAAATGGTTTAGGAGTTCAACTGGAAAATTTTTTTGCGTAAAAAGGGTGATGTCATCTTAGCTCTATATATATATATATATATATATATATATATATATATATATATATATATATATATATATATATATATATATATATTTTTTTTTTTACTGGAGTCCTTGAAACCGAACGAAAAACAAAAGAAGAGCTCTTCCTTTCCTTGCTGGATTCGAACCTGTGCATGGCAGGAAGCGTGCGGACACTGCCAACCTATTATGCTCAGAGGCTGAGAAATTTTTCTTCTCTAAACCACACAGATACATTATCTGACATTTCGATTTTGCCTTCACGGTAAAATATAAAATTTTTTTTGGTAGTACAGACAGCCATATTGAAACCAGTATATTTTATATTTCACTCATAATGGATATCACAAAAATAAATTTAAGAATGTATCATTTGATAAAAAATAAAAAAATTTACATTTCACTTATAATGGATAACCCAAAAATAAATTTAAGAATGTATCGTTTGATAAAAAAGCAAAAAAATTTATATTTCATTCATAATGGATGACCCAAAAATAAATTTAAGAATGTATCATTTGATAAAAAAGCAAAAAAAATTATATTTCACTCATAATGGATAACGCAAAATAAATTTAAGATTGTATCGTTTGATAAGAAATAAAAAAAAATTATATTTCACTTTTAATGGATAACCCAAAAAATTTAAGAATGTATCGTTGTATCATTTGATAAAAAATGAATAAAATTTATATTTCACTTATAATGGATAACCCAAAAATAAATTTAAGATGTATCATTTGATGAAAAAGCAAAAAATGTATATTTCACTCAATGGGTAACACAAAAATAAAATTAAGAATGTGTCGCTTGATAAAAAAGCAAAAAAAAAAATTTATTTTTCACTCATAATGGATAACCCAAAAATAAATTTAAGAATGTGTCATTTGATAAAAAAAAAAGCAAAAAATGTATATTTCAATCATAATTGATAACCCAAAAATGAATTTAAGAACGTATCATTTAATAAAAAAGCAAAAGAATGTATATTTCACTCAATGGATAACACAAAAATAGATTTAAGAATGTGTCGTTTGATAAAAAAGCAAAAAAAAAATATATTTCATAATGGATGACCCAAAAATAAATTTAAGAATATATCACTTTATAAAAAAGCAAAAAAAAATTTATATTTCACTCATAATCGATAACACAAAAATACATTTAAGAATGTGTCATTTAATAAAAAAAAAAAAAAGGCCAAAAAATAATATTGCACATATTCAAGGCTTCTTTTTCTCCGTAAAAAATTTCCTCGACGTTAAATTCTCTTTTAATGTCTCTCCCCAACTGAAAAATTCTGAGTTCCTGATTGAGAGAAGCTGCAATTAGCTCTTTGTTTGAAGAGAAATTCAATTACAGAATAAAATGATGGAAGCCCTAAGTCATATGAATTTTCCAAAACTGAGGCTAATGCATTTTATTGGTAATTCGATTAAAAAGATACAATTACGGAAATACAGAAACATTATTTTTGCTTTGTATTTCATAATCTCTTATATCTCTGATATTCGATTAAGAATATTATTTGCAAAAAGTAGGCATCGTAATCAATTTACATCAAACGAAGACCAGACAAGAAATAATGGAAGGAAACTAGAACTGAAGAGATACAACACATCCCACTGTGGGAACTTCTTTACACACAAGATATGTGACACATGGAATAAACTGCCACTAGGAAGTTGTAAACAGCAACAGTGTGGAAGAGTTTAAAAGAAAGCTAGACAAAATCATTAGGTCACTGTGAATGAACAGTAAAACCTGCTCCTAGAGATAAGTGAGCACACGATGTCTCCTCGGATGGACTTACAAGTCTTTGAGACATCCTAATCCTTGTAACTCTGTCTTTCTTATATAGCTGAAATCTTATACCAGTGATGCAATCAAGAAATACAGGTTGCATAAATACATAACCCATGACAATTACATAGATTCAGAATCATAATAGTTTTTGGTTTTTCTTATTTTCTTATACATCCGAAATGTTACACGTAAATTCAAACATAAAAATAAAAAGTTTTTTCATTATTTTTGCGAAAGTCATAAGAGCAATTCTGTTAGAAATACATGCAACACAAATCAATATTATTATTTCAGTAGATGAAACCTATTCACACGGAACACGCCCACCAAAGGGGCCACTGACTTGAAATTCAAGCTTCCAAAGAATATGTTGAGTTCAACCTCCCACCCCTAAAGACCACCCCCACCTCCCGCCTCCCTCACTGCAACAGTAACTGATCATGGTACAGAACCAGTCCTTTTTCGACTATGCCCCTATAAAGACGAAAGCACTCCGTACGGTTTTCTGCCTATCATTTTCCTGTGGTATTCGCTTATATAATGAAGTCACGTGCATCTACTGGGATTTTTTAAACATATATATATATATATATATATATATATATATATATATATATATATATATATATATATATATATATATATATATATATATATATATATATATATATATATATATATATATATATATATATATATCCCCCAAAACCCCAAAACAAAAAACTACAGAAATGCATAGATTTCCCACCATTTACTCGAGTCCAAGCCTTTGTCTGCGTCTCGCCATCCGAAATGAAAGTCATTTAAAAATACGAAAATAGAAATTAATCCTTTTCCGTCCTCTGCACCATGTCCATTATCTGCACTTCTTCCTCTCTCTCTCTCTCTCTCTCTCTCTCTCTCTCTCTCTCTCTCTCTCTCTCTCTCGCCATTCGGTCGACGGACAAAGAAAGCCAAATCTTTTGTCAAAGAAAGAAAGGACAAAGGTTGGATGATATCGGCTTGAGAGAAAGCACCACTGGGGTGACACATGGTGAAAGAGAGAGAGAGAGAGAGAGAGAGAGAGAGAGAGAGAGAGAGAGAAGGTTTTTCTTTTTATGCTCAGAAGAAGAAAGTGGATGAAAGAGAAAGAGAGAGAGAGAGAAGGTTTTACTTTTTATGCTCAGGAGAAGAAAGTGGATAAGAGAGAGAGTGAGAGGAGAGGAGAAGAGCGAGAGAGAGATGCGAGAGAGAGAGGGCGGTTTCATTTTATCTTCAGAAGGAAGTGGATAAAAGAGAGAGAGAGAGAGAGAGAGAGAGAGAGAGAGAGAGAGGAGAAGAGAGAAGGTTTCTTCCTTTAATCTTCAGGTTTAGAAAGTAGACAAGGTAGAGAGAGTGAGAGAAGGTTTATCTATTTATGTTCAAGAGTAGAAAGTGGATAAGATAAAGGGAGAGAGAGATAGCAAAATCTTTTTTCTCTTCAAATTCATAAGAAGAAAACCAATAGTAGAGAGATGGATAGCGCGCGCAAAAATAAAATTTCCCCTTTAAATTCATCGAGAGAGAGAGACAGCCTTTTTCTATTGGAATTCAATAGAAGGGAACCAAAGGATAAGGAGAGAAAGAAGCAGAGAAAAAGAAAGAAAGCACAGTAGAAAATCTTTTCCACTTCTCGGCTCAAAGAAGAAAACCAAATAAAAAATAAAAAAAAAATTAAAAGGGGAAAAGGGGTCGAAAACCATTTAGACGAGAGGAGTCGGAATCGTCTCCCCTTCGGAATCTCTCTCTCTCTCTCTCTCTCTCTCTCCATCTTATGGTTTTGTTTAACTGAAATTTGAACTATGTTTTCGTTTCCTTCTCACGAGTTTTTAAAGAGAAAAAGATCTCTCTCTCTCTTCTCTCTCTCTCTCTCTCTCTCTCTCTCCATCCTTTTGTTGTCTTTCACTGAAATTTAAATAGAAAAAGACTCTCTCTCTCTCTCTCATATATGTATATATATAAATATATAAATGTATATATATATATATATATATATATATATATATATATATATATATTCCCTATTATCTTTGAATGCGCTACTTTCTCTTCCCCTTAGGATTTCAGCTCGTCATAAATTATTTACAATCGCCTTCACATGTCTGCATAGCGGAAACGAAGCATGAATTCATAACTACAGGCAAAAAGACGAATATGTTCTACTCGTCAAATATTAACGGATTATTTATGGCTTTTCGTCAACTCTCATCGACAATTCACAATTATTTTTTCTTAGATAGTTTGCTTCCGATAATCAAAGGGCTTTAATTCTCTTTTAGAATTATTATTATTGTTGTTATTATTATTATTATTATATATTATTATTATTATTATTATTATTATTATTATTATTATTATTATTATTTAGGAAGAAGACCCTCTTTTAAACAAATTCTGTTAAATAAAATGGCAGAATTCAGCGAATTAATTATTCTCTTTCATGTGTACTGTTATTATTATTATTATTATTATTATTATTATTATTATTATTATTATTATTATTATTAACAACCATGTGCGTATAAAGAGAGAAAGAAAGAATCGAATAACAGGAAAAAATGCAAACAAAGACAACCCAAAACAATCATAAACAGTCCAACAAAACCGTAAACATAAACAGTCCAACAAAATCATAAACAGTCCAAACAAAAACATAAACAGTCACAAAAAAAAAAACAAAAAATAAACTGTGTCCAACAAAAACATGAACATAACCAGTCCAACAAAACCGTAAACAGTAAACAGTCCAACAAAAACAAAAAACATAAACAAGTCCAACAAAAACAAAAACTAAACAGTCCAACAAAAAAACAAAAACACATCCAACATCAAAACATAAACTGTCCAACAAAAACATGAAAATAACAGTCCAACAAAACCGTAAACATAAACAGTCCAACAAAACAAAAACATAAAACAGTCCAACAAAAACAAAAACATAACGTCCAACAAAAACAAAAAAACATAAACTGTCCACAAAAAAACGAAAATAACCAGTCAACAAAAACCGTAAACATAAACAGTCCAACAAAAACAAAAACATAAACAGTCCAACAAAAACAAAAAATAAACAGTCCAACAAAAACAAAAACATAAACTGTCCAACAAAAACATGAAAATAAATAGTCCAACAAAACCGTAAACATAAACAGTCCAACAAAAACAAAAACATAAACAGTCCAACAAAAACAAAAACATAAACTGTCCAACAAAAACATGAAAATAACCAGTCCAACAAAACCGTAAACATAAACAGTCCAACAAAATCATAAACAGTCCAACAAAAACAAAAACATAAACAGTCCAACAAAAAACAAAAACACAAACTGTCCAACAAAAACATGAAAATAAACAGTCCAACAAAACCGTAAACATAAACAGTCCCGCACAAGCACAAACAATCCAACAAAAACATAAAAAATCCAAAAAAAAACATAAAATAAAAACATGAATATAAACTGTCCAACAAAAACCGTAAACATAAACAGTCCAACTAAATCATAAACAGTCCAAGAAAAATATAACCAACCCAAGAAAAATATAAACAGTCCAACAAAAACAAGAGCACACTTCTTCCCGAGTAAAGAGGCGCTAGAGATTTGGTCTTCAACTCTGACCAAACGTCAACATCGAATCTCCCAAGAAAAAGAAGAAGAAGAAGAAGAAGAAGTAGCGGTGGGAACCAGACGAGACGTTTTACGACCTCGGAGGGAAATTTAGGCGACGCGGAGATTCTGGCCAGGGGTGTAAAGAAATCACGTTTCGGAGGCTTACGAGAATCGAGAGGCTGGGTGTGTTGGTTGCTGGGGGGAGGGGGCGGGGCTACACAGAGGCAGAGAGAGAGAGAGAGAGAGAGAGAGAGAGAGAGAGAGAGAGGGAGGGAGGGAGGATTTGATAGAATTCGGTGAGAATCGGTTCGTGAAATATATATATATATATATATATCATATATATATATATATATATATATATATATACATTTAAAAATATACATATATGTACTATATTATAATATATATATATATATATATATATATATATATATATATATATATATATATACATATATAAATGCATAATATATACATATATGGACTATATTATATATATATATATATATATATATATATATATATATATATATATATATATATATATATATATATATATATATATATATATATATATGTGTGTGTGTGTGTGTGTGTGTGTGTATAATCATTTAGGATTGAAAACAGTTCATTCTTTGCAAAAATAATTTTAAAAAAATCCTAAATGATATACGTGTATATATATATATATATATATATATATATATATATATATATATATCTATATATATATAGTACATATATGTATAAATGTATGTATATGTATAGTTATATATACATATATATAGCATAGATAAATATCTACATATATAAATTTAGATATTGTGGGTGATAGATCGATATTCCACACTTCAATTGGAATATAAGAGGCGTTTCATCTGCGAAATGATGCCATCACTTGATAATTATAAATGCCTTTGTTTCTGGCATATAGTAATTCCACCAGTGCCCACTGAACTATATCAAAATTCACACTTCTGTCACGCCATTTCCAAATAGTTTTCATGTTTTTATATAAACTCTGTAATGAAAATGAGCAAAGGATGTGCAAGGTTGAATTCACAGTGAAAATGAATCATTCAAAACTGTCCTGTAGGAACAAAATATATTCTAGCATTTGTCTTTGGAACTCACTTTCTCCTGTGATTTTGTGACTGTGGCATCTTCCTGTTATAATCTACCCTCTTCCTTTAACCACCATTTTTCGTTTGGAACTCTCTAACTCCTTCTGTGATTTTGTGACTGTGGCATCTTTCTGTGTTAGAATCCACCCTCTTCCTTTAACCACCCTTTTTCGATCGGTTTCTTCGGTTCTGGGCTACTGAAGGACACCTGGGGAAATCCCAAATAACCCTTATTGGAAAATACTTCCCACACGAAAATAGGAGGGACGTGAAAAAAAATATGAAATCTTTTTCCCCAACATTTCCAAACATTTTTTGACTTCTGCCCAGGAGACGAAAATACGTCCGTCTAATTAGAGCCTTTTCTTTCCCCCTGTGACCCAGAGAGACTCCTTCCTCCAAGACATTGTAGGTGGTTTGGACATATTCCATTACCCGGAAAATCTTCTTAGCCAACGTAAGAAGCAAAAAAGAAATAAAATCAGAATTGGTAATTTACCTTCGTCCAGCTTTCAGTTTTCCAGCGAGACCGATTTTTTCAAAATTTCAGCTCTCTTTTTTTTTTTATTCTTATTTTTCTATATTTCAGTCCCCTCTCATTTTTTTTATATTCGGGCATGATATTTTATATATTATTCTGCACTCGTTTTTATGTTTAATTTGATATATACAACCCGTTATTTACTATAAAACTAGTTATATCTCAAGGATATTTCTGTTATTTGTTGGAATTTTATTTTTAGTTTGTTTTTCACTTATTTTATGCAAAAAGCGTTCGTTGCAAGATACTTAACTTTTAAGTTTAACTTGCAGACATTTGCTTTTTGAACCGATAATAATAATAATAATAATAATAATAATAATAATAATAATAATAATAATAATAATAATAATAATAATAATAATAATAATAATAATAATAATAATAATTCGGAACCAACCAGAAAAGACTATACAGCCAACTAAGAGGGGAAGACAACCACCCAGAAATTCCTGAAGCCGAACCAAGTAAGAGACTCTGGGAAAACATATGGAGCAACCCGGTATCACACAACAAACATGCAACATGGCTCCAGGAAGTCAAGGAAGAAGAAACAGGGAGAATAAAACAAAGATTCACAGAGATCACGACAGACACAGTCAGACACCAACTAAGAAAATGCCAAACTGGAAAGCCCCAGGTCCCGATGAAGTCCATGGATACTGGCTCAAAAACTTCAAGGCCCTACACCCACGAATAGCAGAACAACTCCAGCATTGTATCTCAAATCACCAAGCACCCAAATGGATGACCACAGGAAGAACATCCTTAGTACAAAAAGACAAGAGTAAGGGAAATATAGCCAGTAACTACAGGCCTATCACCTGCCTACCAATAATGTGGAAGTTACTAACAGGTATAATCAGTGAAAGGCTATACAACTACCTAGAGGAGACAAACACCATCCCCCACCAACAGAAAGGCTGCAGAAGGAAGTGTAGGGGCACAAAGAACCAGCTCCTGATAGACAAAATGGTAATGAAGAACAGTAGGAGAAGGAAAACAAACCTAATAGTATGGCAATGGATTAAGACTATAAGAAAGCCTTCGACATGATACCACACACATGGCTAATAGAATGCCTGAAAATATATGGGGCAGAGGAAAACACCATCAGCTTCCTCAAAAATACAATGCGCAACTGGAATACAATACTTACAAGCTCTGGAATAAGACTAGCAGAGGTTAATATCAGGAGAGGGATCTTCCAGGGCGACTCACTGTCCCCACTACTCTTCGTAGTAGCCATGATTCCCATGACAAAACTACTACAGAAGATGGATGCCGGGTACCAACTCAAGAAAAGAGGCAACAGAATCAACCATCTGATGTTCATGGACGACATCAAGCTGTATGGTAAGAGCATCAAGGAAATAGATACCCTAATCCAGACTGTAAGGATTGTATCTGGGGACATCAGGATGGAGTTTGGAATAGAAAAATGCGCCTTAGTCAACATACAAAAAGGCAAAGTAACGAGAACTGAAGGGATAAAGCTACCAGATGGGAGCAACATCAAACACATAGATGAGATGGGATACAAATACCTGGGAATAATGGAAGGAGGGGATATAAAACACCAAGAGATGAAGGACACGATCAGGAAAGAATACATGCAGAGACTCAAGGCGATACTCAAGTCAAAACTCAATGCCGGAAATATGATAAAAGCCATAAACACATGGGCAGTGCCAGTAATCAGATACAGCGCAGGAATAGTGGAATGGACGAAGGCAGAACTCCGCAGCATAGACCAGAAAACCAGGAAACATATGACAATACACAAAGCACTACACCCAAGACCAAATACGGACAGACTATACATAACACGAAAGGAAGGAGGGAGAGGACTACTAAGTATAGAGGACTGCGTCAACATTGAGAACAGAGCACTGGGGCAATATCTGAAAACCAGTGAAGACGAGTGGCTAAAGAGTGCATGGGAAGAAAGGACTAATAAAAGTAGACGAAGACCCAGAAATATACAGAGACAGGAGAAAGACAGACAGAACAGAGGACTGGCACAACAAACCAATGCACGGACAATACATGAGACAGACTAAAGAACTAGCCAGCGATGATACATGGCAATGGCTACAGAGGGGAGAGCTAAAGAAGGAAACTGAAGGAATGATAACAGCGGCACAAGATCAGGCCCTAAGAACCAGATATATTCAAAGAACGATAGACGGAAATAACATCTCTCCCATATGTAGGAAGTGCAATACGAAAAATGAAACCATAAACCACATAGCAAGCGAATGCCCGGCACTTGCACAGAACCAGTACAAAAAGAGGCATGATTCAGTGGCAAAAGCCCTCCACTGGAGCCTGTGCAAGAAACATCAGCTACCTTGCAGTAATAAGTGGTACGAGGACCAACCTGAGGGAGTGATAGAAAACGATCAGGCAAAGATCCTCTGGGGACTATGGTATCAGAACGGATAGGGTGATACGTGCAACAGACCAGACGTGACGTTGATTGACAAAGTCAAGAAGAAAGTATCACTCATTGATGTCGCAATACCATGGGACACCAGAGTTGAAGAGAAAGAGAGAGGGAAAAAATGGATAAGTATCAAGATCTGAAAATAGCAATAAGAAGATATGGGATATGCCAGTGGAAATCGTACCCATAATCATAGGAGCACTAGGCACGATCCCAAGATCCCTGAAAAGGAATCTAGAAAAACTAGAGGCTGAAGTAGCTCCAGGACTCATGCAGAAGAGTGTGATCCTAGAAACGGCACACATAGTAAGAAAAGTGATGGACTCCTAAGGAGGCAGGATGTAACCCGGAACCCCACACTATAAATATCACCCAGTCGAATTGAAGGACTGTGATAGAGCAAAAAAGAAAGAAAAAAAAATAAATAATAATAATAATAATAATAATAATAATAATAATAATAATAATAATAATAATAATAATAATAATAATAATAATTTTTTATTTTACCTCGGTGTTATTGTGAATTTGCAGGATCCTCTGGTAATTATACATACATACATACATATTCAAATACCTGTCAACTAATTGTTATTAACGTAAGCAAAATTATGCATACGAGTACATACAAAGTCGCTTTGTTAATCTAATGTTCTTTTGTTACGAGTAAAGACCATTGTGCTATTTCTTTGCAGTAAAATGTACACAAAACTTAAAAACAAAGTCTTTCCGAAACTTAATCAGGTAACGTTTACATTCTCAGGGATATCGTATAAACGCAAATTTGTCTTGTAAATTACGATGCCGGCATTACACAGCGTTGTGGAAGGATTAGTCAACTGAATTATTACGTAAGAACTACAAAGAAATATGAAAACTGCATGCAGAGGTTATCAGATAATGTTTACAGACTTAGAGATGGCCGAGCCGTTATTTCAGGATTTCTTATAAAAACTTGGTATGATAAGCTTCCAAAGAAATGCGGAATGCTTCTTAACAATCTTTAATAGGATTTATTGACTAAATTACGGATCATATCTGGAACTCAGGCTTAATTTGTCACGAAATGATTGCATCCTAAATTATAGGGTCATTGCCGTCCTCCGCTAGTTTTGCAGATATTATTTTTGCTCTCGCTCTCAAAAGGATCTCCGTCGATTCTCTCATTCTTCTCGTGTAGACTGGTTTGACCATCTCGCTGATACACTTATTCTCAGAGCTTGGAATTCTCCTCTTTCTTTTGTATTTCTCAAATTGAATTGAAAATGGTAGTTACGTGATCGTATCGGGTGGCAGGTAGATAGGGAAGGTATGGGACTATAGCTATAGTAGATTCTCATCAACCGTGCATCTGATGTCTAGGCCAGTCCCTTACGACGCTCCTGACTGGCTGTTGATAAGCCAGTCACGGGGCTGGAAACTCTGTCTCTCTCGAGAGTTCACATAGACAGGATGTACGTTCCACCTCTCCTGAGGGATACGTCTTTCAAAAGTATTCCTCAGGAGAGGTGGAACATACACCCTGCCTATGTGAACTCTCGAGAGAGACTGAGACCTTAAAGCTCTGTGATTGGCGTATCAACATCCAATCAGGAGCGTCGTAAGGGACTGTGAATCTACTAGAGCAACCTCATTTCAGAAAACGAAAAGGGGATATAATAAGGCACACAATGCAAAAACGTATCCACTCCCCCTTTTTCAATTCACGAAGAAACAGAAAAAAAGTAGAACTGATAATTGGAACAGAAATGAGAGAAAAGGGAATGTCATCGTCGTGATTTCAGGCCACAAAACGTTCCAAGTTATCTGCATACGAATTCAGAATATTTCTTCTCTCTCTCTCTCTCTCTCTCTCTCTCTCTCTCTCTCTCTCTCTCTCTCTCTCTCTCTCTCTCTTCCCTTGGCCACATAACCACTCGCCAAGGCTGCGATGGACTTCGATCGCTTATGACCTTCAGAGAAAGCCCGTATCATAACCTAATGCGAACACCTTTCCTCTGACGAGCCTTACACTTTTATAGATGATGACGTAAGTCTTAGCAACGAATGGAATGTACATGGTATGCCAATTCTACCTCTTAAAGTATATATATACATCGTTTGTTCTGCAGTACCAGAAAAGAGGAATCTATATAGTATGCAATTTTTTTATAGTATATTATTCAGAAGAAAGTTAAGACTTCTACTATTCAGTTTTTTTGGTATTATAAAGTTTGCTACGCGTACAATAATGTAGAAAGGAGAGTTAATAGAATGTATTCTTAAAGCAAGTAAGGTATGCGAATAATATACATCTGCTCTCGTCATATTTACTATTTAACTGTATAGGTCATGGAATAGAAATGTACATAAGGTGTGGTAAAACGTAAAAACAAATAACTCTTGTTTTAGATCAATTATACATTTAAAATTTAAGACAATGTCTGATGTGTATATATATATATATATATATATATATATATATATATATATATATATATATATATGTAACGAGGATATGAACCTCGTTTTTATTTGGTAAGCGTGTAACTCGAGCGTCAGGCAAGCCAACACACAAATCTCTCTCTCTCTCTAAGCAACCAGCGGCTCGCGACTTTTCTTTCTCTCTCTCTCTCTCGCCAAGTGACCGCTCTCTCTCTCTCTCTCTCTCTCTCTCTCTCTCTCTCTCCACTCTAACAGGTAATCAAAATGAGAGAGTTGCATTATAAAAAATACATTTATTTAACAACGAAAAGATAATGAATCAATCAAGTCTTACTGACTAACTTAATTTAAATAAACCCCCAATACTAAAATGTCTAAAATGTAATTAGTCACACCAAATGTCTATTCTTCCATCGGGACTCCCTCTCGGTACCCCCCATGGTTCTGCTAGAACCGTCTGTTTCAAAAACATGAGAAACACTCGTAAGTACACACAAGTTTAACAACAAAGTCAAAGATTGAACATTCTCATTAATGTTAAACAGACAACAAGCCACTCTTTGGCTAAAATATTATAAGACTCACCCAAGCAGCCGGAATATTTCACACACAATATTTAAATAAACTTTCGCTGAGCTTCCATGGCATCCTGCCTTTCTTCCAAAGACGCCTCTTAGCAAATCCACCATAGACTTGGGTATGATACTTTTTAAAAGGAAGAGGCGCACATGCACATACGAATGCACATTTCAACAACGCCTCACATAACTGGCTACAACCAGTTTCCCAAAGGCACTTTGAAAAGAGTTCATGAACTGAGTACATTGACTCATCTACTATGCAGTTTTATGTCACGCCACCCCACAGAAACCATAGATCAGCTTTTCTCAGGTCGTTGCTTCGGCATTCCAATAGGTCACAGCGAACATATTGGCAATATATCATTAATTATAACCCTAGGCCTAACATAGCTCGGCCTCGCCCACTTGCTAGCACCCGCCTAGCAAAATGGTCAACAAAATAGCTTATATAATATAAAACACATTGGCCGGCTTAAAATAAAATATAAATAATAACTGCACGTCTCTGGCATTATAAAATAAAGTCTTATCATGCTTCATTTCTCCAAATAACACTAGAATTTTCTCTCATTTTGGATTCTTGAATATCCCTCTTTGCTTGTCTGCAACTTCCAAAGCAGACAGTAGCAGGCTGTAGGAAGACGGAATGCCTCCCTCATTGTAGAAGACTTCTAACGGCTTCTGCAGATCCCCAAAAGACACGCTGTTGAACTCTGTAGAAATCTCGTGATCGCCATGGACAAAACGACAGCAACACTCTCTGCACGGCTGGTGGACGTCTTGCTAGCATTGGGAAACGACTTTTTGGTGTGTTAGTATGTCAGTCAAGTCATTGGTCAATCCCAGAAAATTAACCCCAGACATACTACATCTATCAAACAATGATCTCAAAAAGTCAGAAATACTAACTGAAAGTCTCCCAATTAACTCCCTTTAATATGACTACTAAATCATAAGTCATTATCATGACTCTCAAAGAAAAAAAAATATCAAGTTCTCCAACTCAATTCTCCAAACTCACACATCAGCACACACAATACAAAAACTCACAGCAACTCCACGGACTTCTGCACTCACATTTCAAAATCGAATGTTCTCACAAGTACAAAAAAAAGAAAAAAAATCGTAATGAGCCCAAGGAAAAAAAAAAAATCACGTAACAAGCCCAGACCCAAAAAATGTTCTCTCAAGCTCTGATATTACAGCAACTCACAAAATCAGTAAAAATCTCCTATGTTTTAACAGCAAAAACCCCTTTACTGCTCATACAATTAAGTGCAATGAGACTTAATGTCAAACTCCCATTTACGTAAATAACAACCACTGAAAAATTACATCTCCCATCCAAAAAGAAATGCTATTTAAGCTCAATCCCCAATTACATCTCTCATAGGAAAAGGAAGAAGAAAAATAAAAAAAAGATAATCACAAGTAGATTTCCCCAAGAAATTCCCCATGTAAAGTTACGGAACTTCTCGACATCGCAACTTTATCGACCAACAATGCCAGAAAGCAAACTCTCACACATGCGCTTTCGTGAAATGCTATTGTCAACATTTCCAGATATTGCAAAAACTCTGAGCAATCACCACCAGAGGAAAAGGATCAGCACACAGCGCTTGTCAGCAGAAAAATCCACCTGCGGACGTGTGCTCAAACAGCGGCATAAAAAATGTCTAGTCAGACACACAAGTTTGGAAACTCATGATTCTCAAAAAAAAAAATGGTCTAACTGACACAAAGTAAGCACATTTCACAAAATTAACTCCAGGATATGACTAATGTGTTCAAAATTTGTCTCGAAGACTTAACTTTCAACATGACACTGCCCAATTATATGCCTCCAAAACAACACACTTGTGAACATAAAAAATTCACACATCTCCAGAGGACCACAATGTAGTAACGCCACTCACCTCCAAATAGTCACGAAACCAAAAAGAAAGAACCACAAAAATTTTCTCTTGGCTCGAGAAAACAAAACTCCCATAACCACAAAAATGGGTCACCCGCCCAAGATTAATTCCACCTCCATGTATAAATATGTGACACCATAATAATAAGAACACCACTCCGGTTATAAAAATATTTCCTCCATTTGGTTAATAACCACATCCACATATTCCCTTTTATTTTTCTGATAGCCATATGTTAATAAAAAAAACCACCACTCCAGGAATAAAGAATAATCACCTCTATTTCGGCAAATAAAAAATATTTACTTCTATTTCCCCAACACTCCATGTGGAATAAAACAAGGCTCCAAAGAATATATCTCCAAAAAGGAATATTAAAAAAAATGAAATCCTATCTCCAAAAAAATGTGCACTCAAAGCATCTAGCTCACACACTCACAAATTTTGCCCCATAATCTCCAAATATGTGTCTCCATTTGCAACAAAAATGGCTGCAAAGTAATTGAACTAAACATAGCTCTCATCACCATTGGCAAATATCAAAAATGGCCAAAAATATATCTCCAATATATTATATCTCAAATTATAACTCCAAAATAATATACCTCCAATTATATCTCCAAATGATATATCTCAATTCTCCTGAGAATAACTCAATGTTATAGCCAAAAACTATAAAACTCTCTCCATTTAGCATAATTGCTGAAAAAGGGCAAAATCTCGGCAAAAAACTGTCTAGAAAATTCTAGAAAAATCACCAATGTGCTACAACTCACTATAATAAAACTCCAAATTCACAGTGTCTAAGCCAAGACTTCTCCATATGCACTACGACATAGGCCACTAGAAAACTTACCCAAGTTTCCTATCTCTCACAAAGTTGTCACAAATACAACAAAGGTATTGTGCAAGAAAACTCACAATTTCTGGAACACAAATATCCAGAGAAAAAAATTTAGTGCCAATACGTATGCATTCAAAACCATGCAAGAATTCTCCCATAAATTTCTCCACAGCATCAAATAGCTGAAACACAAGCACGTTCCCGAACAATGACTCTAAGTCACGAACTGAGACATTAAAAAATATTCACGCCAACTGGAGAGAAAAAACAAATTCAAATTCACCCATGATAAAGAAACTTGTCTCAGCGATAGCTAACTTCCAAAAAAGGAGAAAAGAAAAATCAACGGTATTGTTAACTATCTCTCGTGACTCACTAGATGTCAAGCAATTATCTGCTGAACTCATAAAAAAGAAAAACAAAAATAATGTGTTGTTAGTTCCTCCCAAATTCAAAAAAGATTTCACCACCCTTGATAGAATTACAGCACCCACGTATTAGTATAAAAAAAAAATCAGTATCAGAAATATCATTATCAGCAAAATCACCAAAATTGCTATCATCAAAATCACTGGTATTAGCATAAAAACATCACCAATGTTAATGCTTGTCCATTCACCAAAGATTCAGCACAAAATTCAGCAAAAGTTCAGCAAGATTCAACACAATTCACCAAGATTCAGCCAGACTCATCAAGATTCAGCAAAACAAATAATTAACCCCAAGACTTCTCCCATTAATTCATTGTAATAATTCTCCGTGAATAATTATCTGTAATAATTATAAAATAATCTCCCATGAAATATCTCAAATCTCTCGTAAAACAAGTCTCAAATAATGATAATTCTACTTAAGCAACCCTCCCGTGAATATCTCAAGTATAATAATTATTAATAATAATAACTCTCCACAGTAATAATTCTCTTTCAAAGATCTCAAGTAAGGGTGAAATTCAAATAGCATACACCAGTAATGCTGAACCCACACAATCAACACCAGATACAACACCAATCATCAACATTTCAAAGTAATCCCTCAAACACAATCAAAAAAATAATAATAATCTGTGTGTCCCCATTATATTTGTGTCTTCCAAAGAATAAGGAAAACATACAACACATCCAGTGCATGTTATTTACTTTTCTCTTCATTCATGAGAAAGAAAATCTCTTTTTATTTCCTTTTCTCTTCATCCAAGAGAAAGAAAATCTCTTTTCTAAAAAAAAGACTCTACGGGCATTTCACTTCATCAACTAATCAATCAACTGATGTCCTGGCATTGAAAAATCATTGTCAAGGGCAAATTCGTCTCTCAACACCCCGACAAAAAGAGGAGTTCACCCCCACTGAGAAAAAAAAGTTTCTCCCCCCACTGAGCATTGAAACACACCCCAGTCAAGCGATAGAACACCCCCTGAGGCAGACCAGTACCCACCTCCCCTTCAATAGTGTCTGAGGAACCCCCTAGGGTATACACCAGTACCCTCGCAATACCCCCCGAGGCAGGTAGTACTCGCCATGCAACATCCCCTTAGGCAGGCCAGTAGTACCCTCCCATGCACTATCCCCCGAGGCAGGCCATACTCCCTTTGCAACGCGCCTCTCTGCGCCGGTTAGCAGAAATGTGCTGAGCCCGTAGAATTCAATGGCCGCTTTGTCTCCCAGCAAAATATGCTATCCAAGCACAGTTCGCATGCATAAAAAACATCTTTATACACCCTTATGTTAAACAAAGATGAATGCGTCTATTCTAAACACGCGCCAATAAAGAAAACACGTCACTTTCTGCTACTATGGGGAAAGAAAAAAAAATGTTACCTCTTAAACTAGTCCCATTTCACTGAAATATTTAAAAAAAACTCTCCCCTTAAAAAACAATGGTTTTTTAACACTCACCACTCCATAATGGGAACAAAAAGAACTCGGAATTCGCTCAAGGCACTAATAACAACACCCGCGCGGGCATCTCGGGATGCACTCGATATCACACACAGAAGTCACACTGAAACCTGGTATTCCCAAGAGACTGGGAATGATGATCAAATAAAAGGGTTCCAAACTTATAGATCAGATAGAAAAAATAGGAATCAAGGGGGAACCACAATATATGGGAAAGACAAAAAACAAGGAAAAATATATGAGAAATATAGTAACTCAGAATGTGAACTAATAGCGGTAGAATTTGAATCTGAAAAATTAATGAACATAGTAATATATAGACCTCCTAATACTAAAGAGTTTGACTTAATAATAGAAAAATTGGATGATATATGTAGAAATCACAAGGACTGGACTATTCTCCTATCTGGAGACTTCAACTTTCCTTTCGTAGACTGGAAAGAACGAATAGGAGATTGTGGTTGTACTTATACATATTAAAAAGAGAGTAATAGTAGTGCAGAAGATAAGAGGCAATTCGAAAAGCTATTAGATATGCTACTAGAATGCAACATTCAACAAATAAATCACCTACCAACATGAAAGGGAAATACTTTACACCTAGTATTTGTGAACGAGATGAATTATGTTAAAGAAATAATAGTTTATAATACGAGTATTTCAGACCATAATGTCATAGAATTAACAGTCCATTCCAAAGCAAGTGAAAACAGAGATAAGCAAGAAATGAAAAAGTGGGAAGGATATGGAAAATACAACTTCTACAGTAAAAACATAAAATAGTCAGAAATAAATGAAGAATTAAACAAAGATTGGGATAACATTTTCGTAAGTGATGACATAAGGGTAAATACGGAGATATTATATAAAATATTAGAGGAAATAGTGGATAAATATATACTGAAGAAGAAAAGTAAATGTCAGTCATGCATACCAAGAGACAGAAGGATCTTGTTCCAGAAAATCAAAAAGTGGAAAAAAGGTCTTGCAAAAGAAAACAATGCATGGAAAGTTATAGAACTAAAAAGTAAGATAGAAAATGCAGAACAAAAGATTATACAATCAAAAGAAAATGAAAAATGGGACTTGGAAGAAAAAACCCTAATAAATATCAAGCAAAACCCCAAACTATTATACTCATATGCAAAAAAGATGAATAAAAGAAGAATAGAAATAGGCCCGCCTCTAAGAAGTTGAAGGGAGATTAACTGAATTTGAAAAAAAGGAAATTTGCAACATATTGGCAGAACGATATAAGAGAGAATTCACCCCTAGAATAGATAATGAAGATAATGATATAGAAGTAAGGGACAAAAATAGTGAATATTTAGCTGACATAGATATTAATGAAGCTGATATTGTGCAGGCTATTAATGAAATTAAATATGCAAAGCCACTTGCAATATTATTAAGACAAAGTGTAGATACAGGCAAGATTTATGATGGGCACAAATTAGCATATATTACCCCTACTTTCAAAAGTGGATCAAGACTAGAGGCAAGTAATTATAGGCCTGTGAGTCTAACATCACATATTATGAAAGTGTATGAAAGGGTAATGAAGAAAAATATTATGAAACATGTAATAGAAAATAATTTGTTTAATATAGGACAACATGGTTTCGTACCCGGAAAACGTACACAAACCCAACTGTTAGTCCACCGTGAGAACATATTCAAAAATATGAAAAGCGGAAATGAAACAGATATGGTTTATCTAGACTTTGCAAAAGCTTTTGACAAGGTAGACCATAATATATTAGCGAAGAAAATTAGAAAACACAATATCGTGGATAAGTAGGAAGATGGTTAAAAGAATTTTTACACAACAGAAAACAGATAGTTATTGCAAACGATGAGAAATCGGATGAAGCCAAGGTAATATCCGGTGTGCTACAAGGTACGGTGTTAGCTGCATTACTGTTTGTTATTATGATTGCAGACATAGACAGTAATGTTAAGGATTCAGTAGTGAGTAGTTTCACTGATGACACAAGAATAAGTAGAGAAATTACTTTTGATGAAGATAGGAACGCTCTACAAAGAGACCTTAACAAAGTATATGAGTGGGCAGAGGTAAATAGGATGGTATTTAACTCTGATAAATTTGAATCAATAAATTATGGAGACAGAGAAGGAAACCTATATGCATATAGGGGACCTAATAATGAGACAATCACAAATAAGGAAGCAGTTAAAGACCTTGGTGTGATGATGAATAGGAACATGTTATGCAACGATCAAATAGCAATTCTATTGGCAAAATGTAAAGCAAAAATGGGAATGTTGTTACAGCACTTCAAAACAAGAAAAGCTGAACACATGATTATGCTTTATAAAACATATGTTCGTAGTCCACTTGAATATTGCAATATGATATGGTACCCACACTATCAAAAGGATATTGCACAAATAGAGTGTACAAAGGTCCTTTACAGCTAGAATAGAAGAAGTTAAGGACCTTGACTACTGGGAAAGACTACAATCCTTAAAATTATATAGTCTAGAAAGGAGAAGAGAACGCTACATGATAATTCAGGCATGGAAACAGATAGAAGGAATAGCAGAAAACATCATGGAACTAAAAATATCAGGTAGAGCAAGCAGAGGTAGATTAATAGTGCCCAAAACTATACCAGGAAAAATAAGGTAAGCACACAGGACATTAATCCACTATGCACCAGCATTGATAATGCAGCGTCTATTCAATGCGTTACCAGCTCACCTGAGGAATATATCAGGAGTGAGTGTAGATGTGTTTAAGAATAAGCTCGACAAATATCTAAACTGCATCCCAGACCATCCAAGATTGGAAGATGCAAAATATACCGGAAGATGTACTAGCAACTCTGGTAGACATTAGAGGTGCCTCACACTGAGGGACCTGGGGCAACCCGAACAAAATGTAAGGTCTGTAAGGTAAGTGCTTCTAGGCAGACTCCCTGTGAAAAATGCTTAGTCTAATAAAATCCTTCCCCTCCTTTCACAGTTAACGGATAGATATTTCTCATTTTTTCCTCACTTAGTAACTGAAAACTAACAATTTAACAATTTTCCGCAATCCCACAAAGGCTTTGTCGTTCGAAAACTATCACTAAGCCATAACCCCTTTATTTTTAACTGGTCACCTATCTCTTCATTAGCGTACCCAGGCATAAAAAAAAACTTTTATACCACTTTTTGCCAGCTGCCTCCACCTGTAACGAGGATATGAACCTCGTTTTTATTTGGTAAACGTGTAACTCGAGCGTCAGGCAAGCTAACACACAAATCTCTCTCTCTCTCTCTAAGCAACCAGCGGCTCGCGACTTTTCTTTCTCTCTCTCTCTCTCTCTCTCTCTCTCTCTCTCTCTCTCTCTCTCACTCTAACAGGTATTCAAAATGAGAGAGTTGCATTATAAAAAATACATTTATTTAACAACAAAAAGATAATGAATCAATCAAGTCTTACTGACTAACTTAATTTAAATAAACCCCCAATACTAAAATGTCTAAAATGTAATTAGTCACACCAAATGTCTATTCTTCCATCGGGACTCCCTCTCGGTCCCCCCCATGGTTCCGCTAGAACCGTCTGTTTCAAAGACGAGAAACACTTGTAAGTACACAAATAAGTTTAGCAACAAAGTCAAAGGTTGAACATTCTCATTAATGTTAAACAGACAACAAGCCACTCTTTGGCTAAAATATTATAAGACTCACCTAAGCAGCCGGAATATTTCACACACAATATTTAAATAAACTTTCGCTGAGCTTCCACGGCATCCTGCCTTTCTTCCAAAGACGCCTCTTAGCAAATCCACCATAGACTTGGGTATGATACATTTTAAAAGGAAGAGGCGCACATGCACATACGAATGCACATTTCAACAACGCCTCACATTACTGGCTACAACCAGTTTCCCAAAGGCACTTTGAAAAGAGTTCATGAACTGAGTACATTGACTCATCTACTATGCAGTTTTATGTCACGCCACCCCACAGAAACCATTGATCAGGCTGTTCTCAGGTCGTTGCTTCGGCATTCAAATAGGTCACAGCGAACAACTTGGCAATATATCATTAATTATAACCCTAGGCCTAACATATATATATATATATATATATATATATATATATATATATATATATATAATATATATATATATATACAGTTGACTACGGAAACACTCCAATTTCTACATTTGTTTTACCTTTATTCCGATGTTTCGTAATATTTCCTTTATTACATCTTCTGTGAATCTGCAAATAAATATGATAAATTTATGAGACAATCTGAAATTGGTTAAAAATCATAAATCAGTAAACTAAAATATATGATTACAAAAATATATATACACAAAAGCTAAGACCGCCAACCAACCTTACAAAACAGAAGACACACGTTAGCTAAGATACAGTTGGATCGAAGAGGTTTGGGTAATCATCAAGCAGCTGGTACGAGCCCCAGGTGAATACTCCCAAACCTCTTCGATCCAACTGTATGTTAGTTATCGTGTCACCAAACCGAAAGATTACGCACACACACACACATTATATATATATATATATATATATATATATATATATATATATATATATATATATATATATATATATATATATATAATACAGCCTGATTTTGCTTGGGCTGCTATGATAGTCCCAGTTCAAACCCACTCATGGCTTCGTGGCTGTAACTTTGTTTGTATAATCATCACGTTTTTTATTTCATCGTGATTTAAAAGCAAACATATATACACACACACGCGCACACGACACACA
>NC_061090.1:31093437-31110937 GCF_015104395.2 Macrobrachium nipponense | reverse complement strand
CATGACACTAGCCACCTATACCCGCATTGCTGTAGGTTGACACGCCTATGACATGAGATTAAGTTTACACGATGTAAATGTTGTATATGTATGTGTTTTTATGACATACACCATTATATTTTTCATATTCACAAATATTAAACTGCAAATATCGAATAATGTCCAGTTCACTATACCCTGGTAATAACTTAGCTAGAAGGGGGTTATAAGTGATGTGTACTTCGTCACCAGTGGGATTAGAATCGCAGGCTGGTTTAGGAAGAAAGTTAATACAGTGACTTTGACCACTCAGCCATCAAGAGAGTATGTATGTGTGTATACGTACCAATACGATAGACTGCCAGTCCTATAATAGTCTTTTGTACCTCTGCTTTCATGGCCACCTATTCGTCACAAGTGGAGATAAAGTTTAACCGATTATAAATATTACTCACGAAATGCATCATAATCCTGCCTACCGCCGTAGCAGAATACCTCTCACCTCTCCTCCCCCCCCCCCCACCACCACCCCTACCCCCACACAACCCCTACCACAGTGCCAAGCAGTGCCACGTCATGCGGCCGCTGTTGCAAAGGAGATGGCAACCCTACCCCCCACCCCCGAACCTCGAATGACACCGCAGTGCAATTGCGTGCTCAATAACAGCAGCGAGTCTCTCTCTCTCTCTCTCTCTCTCTCTCTCTCTCTCTCCAGATAAGCTGTTGGGGCACGCACGTCTGATACATGCTTCGGATAATTTGCGAATTATGTTCTTTTTTTATGTTTTTTTTTTTATTCCTGTGCCTTAACAAGTTGCCAGTAACTCCAGCTACCGGAGTCTCGCAACCTCTTATTGCCTAATGTGACCTGCTTTGTCATTTCTTGGTCGTGATCCTCTTGCGAGGAAGATTCTCTCTCCTCTCTCCTCTCTCTCTCTCTCTCTCTCTCTCTCTCTCTCTCTCTCGTGTATCAGAATTCAAACCGCTGGTTGAGTTGATTCCGTAATTCTTTTAAGGGTAAATGTTGGGGAAATCATTTTTTTACAGGTTTTGGGAGTGAGAGGTACATTGTTTTTTTTTTATAATTTTTGGGTAAATGTAAAGTTATTAATCTTCAGAATTTTTTGGAGTTTTTTGGGTAAATATAAAGGAAAAATCTTTATAATTTTCTTTGAGATAGAAGCACTTTGTTTTTTAATAAATTTTGGTTAAATAAAAAGTTAATATAATCCTTAGAATTTTTTGGGAAGTTTTTTTTGGTAAATATAAAGGAAAAAATCTTTATAATTTTTTTGCAGATAGAATCGCTTGTTTTTAAATAATTTTTAGGTAAATAAAAGTGTATAGTCTTTATAATTTTTGGAGATAGAAGGACTTTGTTTTTTAATAATTTTTCGGTAAATATAAATGAAATCATTTTTATAATTTTTGGGAGATAGAGACATGTTTATGAATCATTTTTGGGGTAAATATACAAGAAATAATCTTTTGAATTTTATTGGAGATAGAGGCATGTTGCTTTTGAATAATAATTTTGGTAAATTTAAAGAAAATCAGTTTTTGGGAGATAGAAGCACTTTGTTTTATAGTTTTTGGGTAAATAGAAAAAAATAATCTTTATCATTTTTTGGAGATAGAAGAACTTTGCTTATGAACAATTTCTGGGGCAAATACAAAGGAAATAATTTGTTTACAATTTCTTGGAGATAGAGGCATTTTTTAAAAATAATTTTTGTGGTAAATGTAATGGAAATAACTTTTGCACATTTTTTAAATATTGAGGCATATTGTTTTTGAACAATTTCTGGGGCAAATACAAAGGAAATAATCTTTTACAAAATTTTGGAGATAGAACCATATTGTTTTTGAACAATTTTTATAGTAAATATAAAGGAAATAAATTATTTACAATTTTTATAAACAAGAGAATTACATAGGCCAAAATCAGTCTGCTGAAACGTTCTGAAATAAAGTTCCCAGCGGCAAATTATTGCCACCTCTCTCTCTCTCTCTCTCTCTCTCTCTCTACTCTCTCTCTCTCTCTCGCTCTCTCTCTCTCTCTCTCTCTCTCTCTCTCTCTCTCTCTCAGTGCGTGTATGATTACCGCGTTCATAATCAAACCTGGTAGTTTAGGATCTATGCACGTGTGAGTGACATTTACGAGCTCATTAAAACGTAAATAAAAATCTATGACAAATTTAGTCTCCATCGATTTCTTCTTCACTGAGGTCATATTCGACATGTTTTCTTGACCTTCCTGCGCAGTTCTGGAGCAGGGTCGGCTTTGAAAGCCTGTTTGACTAATTAAGGCGCTTCTGTTTTCTATTTATTATACTTTATTATGTATAAGTATATTAACCAAATTTTCACTTAAAAATCATTTTTATATTAGAAATTTTAAAAATCGTCTTAATCTCTATAATGTTCTAATGGGGCCACGCAATTCCTAACACTGGGCCTGGTCTGGAGTTTTTTTTTTTTTTTTTTTTTTTGCTGCATTCCATTCCATTCGGGCCCTTCCCTTGTTTTTTAGGGGTTTATTGGAGGAAGCTCAGCCAATCAGTGGTCGCGATTCAAATTCATCAGCCAATCAGTAGTGGCGATTCAAATTCATCAGCCAATCAGTAGTGACGATTCAAATTCATCAGCCAATCAGTAGTTACGATTCAAATTCATCAGCCAATCAGTGGTAACGATTCAAATTTATCAGCCAATCAGTGGTTACGATTCAAATTCATCAGCCAATCAGTGGTTAAAATTCAAATTCATCAGCCAACCAGTAGTGACGATCAAATTATTTAGCCAATCAGTGGTTAAGATTCAAATTCATCAGCCAACCAGTGGTTACGATTCAAATTCGTCGGCCAGTCAGTGGTTACGATTCAGATTCATCAGCCAATCAGAGGCAAGATAGACGCTCCGCTGATAATGGCTGTGATTATTTACCGTCAGCTTTAAAATAGAAATCCAAATAAAAAAAGACAGACTATAGATTCCCTTTCTTATCGTAACGCACCATTAAAGACATGAGCCGTTCGGAGGCTGCAAATCTCCGCCAAGGAACAGGAATTCAAAACCTGTCTCTCTCGAAGCTATTCGCTTCTCGCCAGTCACGTGACCTTTAATTTTAGAAAGGTCAAATAGATCTGCAAAAATCGCAGCGAAGAATGATTGCATAATCCTGCAAGCAAAAAGGCTAAAAAAATAAGCAGAACAGAATCCAAGACAAAACAAAAAATATAACATCTTTTTCCAAGGCAAGAATTGGATGTCCAGGGACAACTTCCAGACTAATGGAATGACCGGATCACATGCTGGCTCTCCGAAGAGATTAGCCGGGTGGGGTTCCTGCAGGATTAACGAACGAGCAGTAGTGCAGTTGCATTTCTACGTCCGCCTCTTTCCTCTTCTTTTCTGAGCTGAGCAAAAAAAAAAAAGTTTTAGTTACATTTCTATTCTCGTTTATTTTCTCCCCTATTTCAAGGTATTTCTTCCCTGTAGTTTTGTTAAGATGCGTGACGTTTCTCTCCTGTGAGGAACGACTATACTTACATCGTGTTTCCAGAGAGACATTATGACGGGGAATTTCTGTCGACGAGAAATAACATTATAACCCAAAAAAGTAGGTCATCTATAGTAGATTCACATCAACCTTGCATCTAGAGTCTAGGCCACCAGTCCTTTACGACGCTTCTGATTGGCTGTTGATAAGCCAATCACAGGGCTGGAATCTCTTCAGTCTCTCTCGCGAGTTCACATAGGCCGGATATGTATGTTCCACCTCTCCTGAGGAATATTTTAGAAAGACGTATTCCTCTTGAGAGGTGGAACATATACATCCTGCCTATGTGAACTCTAGAGAGAGAGACTGAGGAGAATTTCCAGCACTGTGATTGGCTTATCAACAGCCAATCAGGAGCGTCGTAAGGACTGGTGTCCTAGACACGAGATGCACGCTTGATGTGAATGTACTATAGTAGTGTGAAGAAAGAGAGAGAGAGAGAGAGAGAGAGAGAGAGAGAAGAGAGAGAGAATTCAGTATTATTACGATTGATAGTGCCAGTGACACAACAGATGGCATCACCCATCCCCTACCATTATGGAAATTAGTTCCAGCGCCACCACTAACAGTTGCTACAGTAAGCTGGCACCGTAAAACTCCAAATATTCAGTAATAAAAACACATCCATCGTGGGGCTGCTTCTACTTTCACTAAGGTCCCCTTCAGCAGAAGAGGATCTTGTTGAAGGTCCCCAAGGCAAAAGCTCCTGTTTCAGTGGCATTCACTCAAACTTGGCTTTATGCAGCGCCTTTTTCTCAACCAGTATTTTCCCAATCAATATTTTCATATTGAAATAAAAAATATATACACTGATCTTGACCCTGCTTTGAAAATGAAACTCTCCATAGGCGCTCTACTAGCCTGTTTAAGTAGCATCGAAAAAGCCGCTATTCGAAAAATAGAGACGAATCTCTACAAGCGTAACGCTGCCGAAGTAGCCATGACTTATAATAATAATAATAATAATAATAATAATAATAATAATAATAATAATAATAATATTTTGGAAGAAGGCCTTCTTTTAAACAAATTCTGTTGAATAAAATGGCAGAATTCAGCGAATTTATCTTATATATTATCTTTTCTGTTTTCAGAAAAGCGAGTAATAAGAAGAATAGAAAAGATAATTTGTAAGAATAATTCTCTGAATTCTGCCATTTTATTCAGCAGAATAATAATAATAATACTAATAATAATAATAATAATAATAATAATACTAACAATAATAATAATAATAACAAGTTACACTGATGAGGAACACCATTCAGGTGTTCGAAAGTCTTTGTTCTTTATTTTTACAAAGAAATATATTTTTAATATTTAATTGTGGATATTTTTTAATAATAATAATAATAATAATAATAATAATAATAATAATAATAATTAATAATCTTGCCAATTGCAAGAATATTATTATTATTCTACCCTCTTGGGTAGAACAGCCCTGTGTCGCAATGGACTGACAGCTGATATCAGACCACGGAATGTCATTGTCTTTCTTCTGTCAGAGTAGCCTACTACAAGGGCAATTTGTGGCGTAGTCTTTTCAACATTGCCTCCTGACCAACCAACCCCAACCCCCCCCCCCCTCCCCAACCCACCCTCAACCCAACCTTATTGATGGCCCGTGCCTGTCTGTGTGTTAACGCCAACGGCTACTCTACAAAAAATAATAAACAAGACAAGATCTCATATTTTGGTGAGTCAAATTATTCCTTTATATTTTTCGTTCTTTTCAAGCATTGCCATCCGTTAGGGACTATCTCATGTGCCTTTTCTATGCCTTAATAATCATGATCTCGGTCATTAATTATTGTCCACAAGTTTGTTAAGAATTATTATTGTACTACACGTTTTTTTCCCGAGCCAAAAAATAGTTTTTTAAAATAAAATCTTTTGCCATTTTCCGTTCTTTCTCAAACCTTTGCATCCGTTAGGGACTATCTTGTATATCTTTTTTATGCCATAATAATCATGATCTCGGTCATTGATTATTGTCCACAAGCTTGTTAAGAATTGTTTCCCGAGCCAAAAAAAAATTTTTAATAAAATCTTTTGCCATTTTCCGTCCTTTCTTATGCCTTTGCAGCCGTTAGGGACTATCTCATGTGCCTTTTTTAATGCCTTAATCATCATGATCTCGGTCATTAAGTATTGTCCAAAAGTCTTTTTTCCGAGAAAAATAAAAAAAATATAAAAAAAAGACACGGACACCGAAGGCTGAAAACACTATATATTCATTTTTCTCTCACAAGCTCTTTGGCAGAGGTACTAAAGTCTCTAAACGTCTGATGAATTCCAAATCATTTCTTATTTAGTTCCCTGAGTAAAAAAAAAAAATAAAAAAAAAAAGTCTGGTTTTAATTTCGTTTAAAAGGAGTCGATCCCTCATTGCCTAATGGACGCCAATCCGTCCCTGCCATTAGCGTCTCCAAAGGCTGGTCATAATGGATTACATTCGCCAATTTTATCTTTATTTTATTCTATTCTATTTTTATGGGGTTTGGGGACGGCTTCTGGTGCATTCTCGCTCATCTTAGATTACTTTTATTCATGTGCATTATCGCGGTAATTATCTATTCATCTTTTTAAAACTACGAACCGTTTCCTGTGCCAGGGGGGGTTTGAAAAAGTCAGTAGTTACTGGGACATTCATCCTTGAAATTAACGAATCTAGAATGTTTCCCTTTGCCGAAGGAACTTTCGTCATGTGAGCTGCCATTTTGATGCAAGAATTCGAGGAGAGAATGCATATATATATATATATATATATATATATATATATATATATATATATATATATATATATATATATATATATATATATATGCAAAGTATAAAAGGCTCCATTACAAACACTTATGAAGCAATAAATGACAATAGGAGTTTACGAATCAGCACGTAATATAGTCCTTAGGTTTATACCAGAGTGTTTTAATGGTAGCCTTTTATACTTGAGACGTATCCTGTTTTAACAGAATTCATTTACATATATATATATATATATATATATATATATATATATATATATATATATATATATATATAATATTGAGCAGGACAGCATTTCTTCTTTTTATAAAAAGAAGAAATTATTTCCACTCTTCTAGCTGTCCTGTTCATTACTAAACTTAAGCTCACCAGGAGCGAAAATCTTACGAGTTATATATATATATGTATATATATATATATATATAATATATATATATATATATATATATATATATATCTGCGTGTGTGGTGTGTGTGTGTGTGTGTGTGTGTGTATGTGTGTGTGTGTGTAAACGAAACCTCAGTTCCCCATCACAACCTATTGTTGACAGAATTGCCCAGACCATTTGAACAGAGGCGAAAATGCTCCACGCAATCACTTCGCTTTTTACCGAAAGGATTTTCTTTATTCGGACCCGAAAGGATCCTGGCATAAAACAATAGTTCCATTTGTTGCGGATGAGCGAATCTCTCTTTGCCATTTCAATTACTTTGCAGTTTTACGGCTCCGGCGTGAAATTAAAAAAAAATGGCGAGCGGTAATAAATTGGAATTTAAACAGAGAAGGGAAATTTTATACGAATCAATTAAGGCTGGACACCACTTCGACTGATTTGCATAAAATTGCTGGAGGAAATATTTTCGATTTTTACGTTTTACTTTTTTCTTTTCCAGCTTGAGTGAGAAAAAGATTCGTTTCGGCGTCTGTAAAATGCTACAGGAGTTTGAGGGTTAATTAGGTAGCCTTGAAATTCTCAATATGAGGAGAAAATTGCCTGATTCAGGACGAATAAGGAGGGAAAAGGTGAGTCATCAGATAAGAGGCAGAGAATAATGAATGGCCTGACAAATGAAGGAATAAATGAAATGATTTTTGGAAAGAGGAAGGAATAACTTCCTCCTGTGGAATGAAAAGAGAAAACGATTCCTCAAAACAGAGGGAAGGAAGGTATTCCTTTATCAAAAGCTAAGGTGGCCATTACTTACTCTGAAAGGCAGGAAGTGATTCCCTCCTGTGAACAAAGGAAGACATCAATTCAATCAAAAGGCAGGAAATCATTCCCTCCTGCAAACCAAGGAAGACATCAATTCCTCCAAAAGCAAGAAGGAACAACAGAGAGAGAGAGAGAGAGAGAGAGAGAGAGAGAGAGAGATGATACGACCTCCAAAAGGCAATAATGAATAATTTACTCTCACAGATAGGAGAATAAAATTCTGCATCATTAAAAAAAAGGAAAAAAAAAAGAAAAAAAAACTTTCCATCCCGCCAAACGAAATTCTTTATGACCCCAAAAATTACGAATTGAAAAATTCAAGTCATTATAATCGTTATAAAACGAAAACCCGATCATGAGACAAAAATTGTGAATCGATAAGGATGACCTCGGTGGAAATTATTTGAATTTTTATATTAAAAAAAATGATGAATTTGTTGGAAATAAAATATGCCGCTGAAAAATATAAGAGACGGTCGAGAGGAAAAATATGAAATGGAATTTTTCAATATTTTTTTTTTAAATCCTGATGTGAAATATGATAATAATCTAATTAGGTCATTTGGCTGCCTAGCGGTACACAGGCGATTTTCACGCGCTGTGATTTCCAATGTTTTTCATAAAAAAAAAAACATTATTGTTATTATCAGCGGAACTTGAATTTAATTTTGAAAGTATGTACATATGTCGTTTTTATAAATTTAGTTTTGAAAGTATGTACATATATCGTTTTTATAAATTTAATTTTGAAAGTATGTACATATGTCGTTTTTATAAATATGGACCTTAGTGACCACCCAGAGTTACCCACATGCACGGAATTTTGCTTTCAAATTTAGTTAAGCTTGTCATGTATAGATTTCGAACGAATCAGTTTTTGCAGACTGCGCTGAATGCGACTGAGGTAAACGAGCAGATGAATAGATTAACGAGAGAGAGAGAGAGAGAGAGAGAGAGAGAGTACAGTAAGACACAGCAGGTGGGGGGAGGGGAAGCTCCCTCCCTCTCTCCCTCCATCCCTCGCGTTCATATCTTCCGGAATGACAAAAGTTTCCTCTTACGAAGCCGTAGTTCGTCTGAACTAGACAGGACTAGTTGGACATAAGCAGGAGACCGTGACGACATCATCGCCGCGATTCGGGAGTAGATATGAGGAAGCTTAAGAGAGAGAAGGCTCGATCTCTGAACATCTTGAGGGGCCCCAAGAATTCGCAATGGGTCGCGGTGGAGGTGGAGGGGGATGGGGCCAGATATGAGGAATTCGATTCAGAACGAGGTTTCTTTTATGTACTTTGCAACGCCCCGCTGAGCTGAGAATCCAAATCGCATCTGTTTTTGGGTCTCCAGTGTACGGTAGACGAAAAAAAATGATATAAAATAAAAAAGAAATATAAAATCGAAAGGGACACAAGGCACTTTGAGGAATGGGGCTTAAGAGCTCTGGAGGCAGGCGACAGAAACGTCGATTAGAGGATAGATGGATGTTAGGGCCACTGTGGACGAGGGAAGTTGGGTGGGGTCTTTATTGAAGAACATAAAGCGACGCCTTGTTCTCCACATATTTTTTTTTCTGCCCTTCTTCCATGTTTCCTTATTCTTCAGAAAGTTTTCTTTCTGTGCTCTTCTTCTTCTACTTATTCTCCAGAGAGTCTTTGACCTCTCTTTTTCTGCGTTCCTTATTCTCCAGAAATTCGTATTTTTCTGCTCTTTTTCTGTGTTCCTTATTCTCCAGAAGATCGTATTTTTCTGCAAATTGGTATGTTGATCAACCACCCTCCAGTCAACAAATATACCAAAATGCAGCCCTCTAGCCTAATAGTTTTTTATTTTATTTAAGGTTAGAGGTTACCATAACCGTCCGTCTAGCAACGATATAATACGGGCCACCACCGGGCTGTGGTCAGTCTCATGGGCCGCGGCTCATGCAGCAGTATACCGAGACCACTGTAAGATAGATTTATCTTCGGTGGCTTTGATTGTACGATGTACTGAAAACCCGATTGCGCTGAAGAAACTTCGACGTATTTTTTACTGTTTCTACTTACTCTCAAGAAAGTTTTTTTTTTCAAAAAAGTAATTTTTTATCCAAATTTCCCCCCAAAAAAGTAAATTTTTATTCAATTTTGTCCCTACAAAAAGTAATTAGTCATCCAATTTTCCCTCCAAAAGTAATTATTTATCCAATTTTTTCGTCCCAAAAGTAATTTTTTATCCAATTTTTCCCTCACAAAAGAAATTTTTCTATCGAATTTTTCCCACCAAAGTCATTTTTATCCTATTTTTTCCTCCAAAAAGTAATTTTTTATTCTTTTTTTTTCTCCAAAAAGTAATTTTTATCCAATTTTTTTCTCCGAAAAGTAATTTTTATCCATTTTTTTTTCCTCCAAAAAGCAATTTTCTATCCAATTTTCTCCTCCAAAAAGTAATTTTTATCCAATTTTTCCCTCCGAAAAATAATTTTTTTTATCCAAATTTTCCCTTCCGAAAAGTAATTTTTTATCCAATTTTTCCCTCCAAAAAATAATTTTTTATCCTATTTTTCCCTCCAGAAATATTAATTTTTTTTAAGTAATTTCTTCTTATTCTTCCTCTTCTTCAGAAATTTTTCTTTTTCTTCTTGCTATTTCTCTGCATGTTTCAACTGCGACGAGAGAAGACAACATCAATAATAATAATAATAATAATAATAATAATAATAATAATAATAATAATAATAATAATAATACGCTTCAAGTGGATACATTACCCGTCTCTATTTGACTTATGCTATGTTATGCTGAGCGTAAATCATACAATTCTGCTAATACAACCGTTATTTCAACATAAAACGTGTTAAGAGGTCGTCTCAATTTAATAATAATAATAATGACAATTAAAAGCCGCAGTAGTGTTAAAAATATATTTTTGTACAATGCTAAAATTTACTAGTATGACTGAAGAGGGATACGGAGCAGTATCCGAAAGTTTCTCCAAGTAAATTTTAACATTGTAAAATGATATATTTTTAACACAACTGTGGCTTTTAATTGTCAATATTACAGCTTCGTTACGGAGGTTCCTTGGTTCATAATAATAATATTAATAATAATAACAACACATCCCGATAATAATAATAATAATAATAATAATAATAATAATAATAATAATAATAATAATAATAATAATAAGAATAATAATAATAATAATAATAATAAGAAGAAGAAGAAGAAGAAGAAGAAGAAGAAGAAGAAGAAAGGGAAAAAATGGATAAGTATCAAGACCTGAAGACAGAAATAAAAAGGATGGGGATATGCCAGTGGAAATTGTACCCATAATCATAGGAGCACTAGGCACGATCCCAAGATCCCTGAAAAGGAATCTGGAAAAACTAGAGGCTGAAGTAGCTCCAGGACTCATGCAAAAGAGTGTGATCCTAGAAACGGCGCATATAGTAAGAAGAGTGATGGACTTCTAAGGAGGCAGGATGCAACCCGGAACCCCACACTATAATTACCACCCAGTCGAATTGGAGGACTGTGATGGACCAAAAAAAAGAAAAATAATAATAATAACATCACCTCCCATCGCGTTATTCATCCCCAGATAACCTTAATTTTGAAGAAAGTGTCTCACTTGAAATCCCGCTGTTTCGAACAGAGAAGTGAAAAAGTTTCGAGTCGCCAAACACCGCAAGTTTAGCGAGCTCTTAAAGGCGTTTAGAAAAGCCATTCTTTCCCCAAAAGGAAGCAAAAGTTGCTAAGATAAACATAGAAGCCATTACGAAACTGGCACACACACACACACACACACACACTCACTTGCACGAGAGATAGAGAGCAGCGAGAGACAGGCAGAAGCTCTTAAGAAAAATAGTCTTTTTATTATTTTTTTTTTGCTTAGATTTTTTCTTTCTTTCTTTCCTTCTCTTGGCTTGTTTTGTATGCCTTTTTTTATGGGGGAGCGATACGGGGAGGTGGGGCAGACGAGAGAGAGAGACGCTCATAAAAAAAACTTGTTTCTTTTTTGCTTAGATTTTTCTTTCTTTCTTTTCTTCCCTTGGCTTGCTTTGTGTGTTTTATTTTATTTCGGGGGTGCGGGGAGGTGGGGCAGAATGGAGCAGGGGTGACGAATTTGGGTTTTGGTCCCAAAGGCTGAGAGAACTTTGCTTATGGTAAGCTGATGTGTTCTATACTTAGGCTACTGGGACAAGTTTTTTAGCCTAAGTGTTTTTTTTTTCTTCTTTTTTTTTTGTAAACTATCACTCAATAAAATGCGTGTTTTGTTTTTTTTTGCTTAATCATCAATAACATATTTCTTTTTGCAAAAAAAAAGTGCTCTTGATAAGGTGTGTTATAAACTTAGCCTTCTGGTGACAAGATTTTTAGATCAATTGTTTTATTTATTTTTTTCTATCTAGGTATCTCTTACTAAAAGTCGTTGTTTTATTTTGTTTTCTTCTTCAGTCACCTATAGCAAAGTTTATTAACTTTTTAAGAAAACTTCTGCTTGTGATAGGTTTTGTTATACACTTAGGCTATTAGGAAACAAACAGAGGTTTTTCTTAAACTATGTCTTAACAAAATGCATTGTTTTAGTTTTCTGAAGAAAAAAAAAACTGTAGGGCCGCATTTGTCTTCCGTCCGCACTTTATCCGTTCTCCCTCAGACATTAAAAACTACCAGGTCTAGAAGGTTGCAAATTGATATGTTGATCATCCACCCTCCAATCATCAATCACGATAAATTGCAGCCCTCTAGCCTCAGTAGTTTTTATTTTATCTAAGGTTACAGTTAACCAAAATCTTGCTTCTGGCAACGGCATTGGCCAGGCCACCACCGGGCCGTGGTTAAAGTTCAATGGGCAGCGGCTCATACGGTATTACACCGTTTTCTTTTTTACTTGTTTTGGCGTGTTTTCTTTTTTAATCAGTCATTTACAAGGTTTTCTTGTTAGAATAGCATTCCTTACGAGAAGGTGCATAATACTTTTGGGCTATTGTGGAACGAAACTTTGCAATATCATTTTTCCAAAATTACTATAATCTTCAAAAAAAAGGCTGTTTTTTTTATTAATTAATCGTCTACAACAATACGTTTGAAGAACCTTTATGAATATGTTTATACGTTTGGGGTGGTATGAAAAAATAATTTTTTTACTGATATTATCTTAATTTTTTAAAGTATTTTTTGAAGGAAGTCTTTTGTTCATAAGATCTCTAAAACAATGCTTTTAACAAACAATTTTTTATTGGCCAAAGTAAATTCTATAACATTGTTTTCCAAGATTTTCAAGATATTTATTGAAGGAAATAGTTTGCTCATTAGATCTATAAAGCAATGCTTTTAACAGACAATTCTTTATTGGCCAAAATAAATTCCGTAACATTGTTTTCTAAGGTGAAATATTTACCATTGCTCTGTTGGTTTCAGTAAAGGTTATGTTATAGAGATTTGAGATTTCATTGTACATCATAGAATGCCTATTTGTGCTTCACCGAAAACAATATAAACACAGAATGGCATCGCTGTTCTCTCTTTATTTATTTTGTGAATTCCTTCTCTTTGCTGAATAAACAGTTCCTTAACAATTACAGTAACAAAGCGTTTGCTTTTCGATATTCCCGCGTGTGAGCAAATGTCGTATAACTTCCACTAGACGTACTTCAATCGCGAATCCTAAATACTGCAAGCAATAACTGTATTCGTAAAATAAATACCAATGCTCATGATATTTATATTCACTGGTGCAGTGGACCGGGGAAATTATTCACTGGAATCGATTCGAGAGAACGTGTTTACAAACACATTTCGGCATCCATCAAGAACCATGCGAGGGGATTCGTCCCGCAATATGTTTATATGAACGTGTTTATAAACATGTTCGGGCTCCATTTTAGCATGAAGCGTTTTTGGCATCTTTTGCCGTGTGAGGCGGGATGCGTTTGAATGCACGAAACTTTTTTATCATTATTATTATTATTGAATAAAAGGGGAAACAGAATCTTATCACAAAGCCTCACGTAAGATGGTGAAATGCTACCTTAGTCTGCGCAAAAGGAATACACACACATACACATATACACACACATATATATATACACACATTATATATATACATATACTACATACATCGAGCTACAAATTTCCTTGAATATCTAATTCGCTCTACCTCGAAATTAATATATTTTCATATATGTAACCGAAGGGGAATTTTTTTAGTCGACAAAATCTCTTACCGACTAAAAAAGTTCCCCTTCGGTTAAAGATATAAGAAAAGATATTAATTCCGAGGTAGAGCGAATTAGATATTAAAGGACATTTGTAGCTCGATGTATGTATATGAATCACGGTAATGTTATATGACTTATATATATATATATATATATATATATATATATATATATATATATATATATATATATATATGTGTGTGTGTGTGTGTATAGTATATATATTATATGTGTGTGATGTATGTATGTGTTACCATCAGTCAGAACAAATGTCATACACTTGTCTAAAGGTAGAATTTATGCGTTTGTTAATTTATACATAATATATACATGAGGTCGAAATATAAAGACATGTCTACTGTTCTGTTGATACGTGTATTTCAGTAATTTGCTTATTGATTTTTCCATTCTACGCTAGATCTCTCTCTCTCTCTCTCTCTCTCTCTCTCTCTCTCTCTCTCTCTCTGACCTTTTGTGGATTTTTTTTTTTATGTTCGTATTAAATAATAATGATAATAATAAATACCACCCAGTCGAATTGGAGGACTGTGATAGACATAAGTAATAATAATAATAATAATAATAATAATAAAATAATAATAATAATAATAATAATAATAATAATCTTAAACGAACTAGAAGCTGAATAAAAATTCCCTTTTACATTCGACTATTATTTTTTTTTTTTTTTTTTTGCTCTATCACAGTCCTCCAATTCGACTGGGTGGTATTTATAGTGTGGGGTTCCGGGTTGCATCCTGCCTCCTTAGGAGTCCATCACTTTTCTTACTATGTGCGCCGTTTCTAGGATCACACTCTTCTGCATGAGTCCTGGAGCTACTTCAGCCTCTAGTAGATTCCTTTTCAGGGTTCTTGGGATCGTGCCTAGTGCTCCTATGATTATGGGTACGATTTCCACTGGCATATCCCAAATCCTTCTTATTTCTATTTTCAGATCTTGATACTTATCCATTCTTTCCCTCTCTTTCTCTTCAACTCTGGTGCCCTATGGTATTGCGACATCAATGAGTGATACTTTCTTCTTGATTTTGTCAATCAACGTCATGTCTGGTCTATTTGCACGTATCACCCTATCCGTTCTGATACCATAGTTCCAGAGGATCTTTGCCTGATCGTTTTCTATCACTCCCTCAGGTTGGTGCTCGTACCACTTATTACTGCAAGGTAGCTGATGTTTCTTGCACAGGCTCCAGTGGAGGGCTTTTACCACTGAATCATGCCTCTTTTTGTACTGGTTCTGTGCAAGTGCCGGGCATTCGCTTGCTATGTGGTTTATGGTTTCATTTTTCGTATTGCACTTCCTACATGTGGGAAAGATGTTATTTCCGTCTATCGTTCTTTGAACATATCTGGTTCTTAGGGCCTGATCTTGTGCCGCTGTTATCATTCCTTCAGTTTCCTTCTTTATTATTATTATTATTTTCACACAGAACAAGTAAGACAGACTAATAAAAATCTTCATACGAATGTAACGTCCATAAGTGACGAAAAAAAATATAGATAAAAAATGAATTAATAATGATTAATTAATAACAATTAAACAACCGAAAAAGATAAAAAAAAAAAAAAAAAAACGCACGAACAAGCACGGAAACATACTCAGACAGAAATAAATAAATAAATAAAAGAAGAAGAAACAGTAAGGCACAAAAAAAAGGGCTGGAGGCAAGCGCAGCTCCACTGACGCATTATGAGTGGTGGTCGAGCTCATATCTCTTCAGAAAAAAAATAAGATAAAATAATAAAAAATGAGATAAAATCAGGAGAGTGGCGTTTTCCCGAGGGAACTGGTGACCTTTGTTGGGGAAATATGTCAATGCGACTTAGCTCCCGAGGGTATGATAGAATGGAAGGATGATTTCACGACATTTCTCCACTTTTTACATCCTTTTTTTTTTTTTTATATATAGTTTCCTGTACAAGAAAAACTATCGCTCTGGCTTTGTCCGTTCGCCCTCAGATCTTGAAACCCACTGAAGCTAGAGGTCTGTAAATTGGCATGTTGATCATCCACCCTCCAATCATCAAACGTATCAAAATTGCAGCTCTTTAGCCTCAGTGGTTTTTATATATTTAAGGTTAAATAATATAAAAACCCTCAGATCTTAAAACCTACTGAAGCTAGAGCGCTGTAAATTGGTATGTTGATCATTCACCCTCCAATCATCAAACATACCAAATTGCAGCCCTCTAGCCTCAGCGGTTTTTATATTATTCAAGGTTTAATTTATCCATAATCGTGCGTCTGGCCAACGATATAGGATAGGCCTTGTTTCCTCACTGTGAGAAAATGTGTTTCCAAGACTTGATTTTATTTAGAGCTTCCAATTAGCTCCTCTTCTGGGGACATTTTGTCGAAAATCCGACAAAGCAGACATGTTATACAGAGCATCAGGAAATGAAACGTTTTCTGATTAGAAAACTCAAAAACTTGAAAAAAATGGGATACCGCAATCCGTCAAAATAGGGACGAATCGTAGTAGAGAAGCCCAGCCTACAAGACCGGATGCGATACAGAAAGGAAACCGCTAACAAAACAAAACAAAGAAATATCTAAATAAAAAAAAAATGAGCGGATATGACGTTAACTCTCAGATCTGAAAAACGTACTGGCAATGGAGTTGATAACATAAATAATCTCTCTCTCTCTCTCTCTCTCTCTCTCTCTCTCTCTCTCTCTGTCAGAGATAAGATATTACGTCGTTGCTACCTCCGAAGAATTACAGTGGTACAGAAACGACTTCGTGGAGGCCTGCATAATCCTGCTGTGATCTCTTCTCGGTGATTATTTCAGTTTTTCAATTTACGTTTTGGATGTCAGTGAATACCCGTGCGATCTTTCCCCCAGTGATCGCTTCAATTGTCTGCTCGTTTCTAGAGAATTGAATTCGGAAAGGAAGAAGTAATTTCAAGGAGAGAGAGAGTCCAAAACGTCATTAAAAAATCGAGTTCGATTCTGAATTTATGCGACGGTTCCGAGATTATTTCAATTTTTCAATTTACGTTTTGGATGTCACTGAATACCAACGGTACGATCTTTTCAATTGAGTGTTCGTTTCTAGGGAACTGAAAAAATGAAATAATTACAAGGAGAGAGGCTCCAAAACGCCATTAAAAAATCGAGTTCGATTCTGAATTTATACGACGGCTCCGAGATTCACGATCATGAACGAACGCAAATCGAGATTTCGCAGTCTCCGAAGCACTTTAGACGTCGATGCATAAGATCACGACCAAACGTGGTTTCGAAACCGACAGATCCCCGAACCATCTGCCGAGAGAAACCCTCTCCAAAGTGGGACCCATTGCGGGTAAGTTGCATGTTTGCCAACAATTTTGTTCCGAATTCCTGCGTCGTGCTGAAGGTCTCCTGCGGCCATGTTGAAGATTCACGGAGGCTATTTCGCTCCTGTTCCCCATCTTAGCGTAAGAATAAAACATCTGAATGTTCGCCGGTGTTATTCTTTTACTTACGAAATAATCTTGAACGGTACTTTTCACCGAACGCTTACTGGGTGGTTTTTTATAGTGCGGGGGTTGGGGGGTTCCGGGTTGCATCCTGCCTCCTTAGGAGTCCATCACTTTTCTCACTATGTGCGCTGTTTCTAGGATCACACTCTTCTACATGAGTCCTGGAGCTACTTCGGCCTCTAGTTCTTCCAGGTTCCTTTTCAGGGATCTTGGGATCGTGCCTAGTGGTATTATTATTATAATTATTATTATTATTATTATTATTAGAACATG
>NC_061090.1:30878437-31090937 GCF_015104395.2 Macrobrachium nipponense | reverse complement strand
ATGGCATCGTAATTTTAGGCTTTGGTGTTTCGAAGGATATGACTCGATATCATAATCCCCCTGAAGATAAGATTACACTGCTCTTTTCCTCTTCAGTTGCTGGCTGATATTTAAAGATCGAGGGGTCATACTGTCTCTGCGTGAATGTATATTATACATATACATACATATATACAAACGTAAACGTATTCTTATTTATTTATATATACATACATACATATACGTATGTGTGTGCATTACGGCTTTTTTACTTGATAGTCTCAGTCATACCTTTATATAGTATAGGTGACTTTAATCCTATGAGGGCCTGGAAGATTTAACATTTATGTAAGCTTAAGCCCAGCATTTCCCTCTTGTCCGGGCTCAAGACTGGCTTGGGACTGGCATGAATGAATCATTTCATGGAGAGGTCATACTGGAAAGACTTGCATACCTTCCAGTAGGGACTGCCACATAGGACAGCCTGGAGCAGTTAACCCTTCTGATGGCCCTGGAAGAGTTGAGTCGTTAAGTAAGCCTCAACCCAGCCCTCCTCTCTTATTCAGGCTTGAGACTGGCTTGGGACTGGCATGAATGAATCGTTGCAAGGAGAGTTCATATTAGAAACGTTTCCATCTTTGACTGCCACATATGACAGTCTGGAGCAGTAGTCAGAAAGCAGTCTGACTCCTTCACACGCACACACACACACACATGGCGTTTGGACGCCATTCGTCGCTCCCGCGGCGTCAGCAGCAAGGGGAGAGGTCACGCATGAGTTCTTACATTGCCCCAGGGAAGCAATAACCGCGGGGGGGGGCGGTGGCGAGGTCCCAGGTCAGACGCTGACGTGAATGCTGCCAATTAAGTCGGGTGATACGACCTTCCCGCCCAACGAAACGCAATTTGATGCTTTGTGAATATGTTCAATAGCGCGCAAGTTTCGGAAGCGTTGTAATTGAGAGGTGACGGCGGGCTATACGGAGACATTCGCTTCGTACAAAGGTTTGTGCATGTGTGAGTGTGTGTGTGCTTTAGTAGGTTCTCGTCGTTGACTACATTTTCATTCCATTTTCCCCTCCCTTTGTCGATGAGTCTGCACGTCGTGTGTTAAACTCCACTATAGTAATTCACACCAACCTTGCATCTGATATTTAACCAGTCTCTTACGACACTCCTGATAGACTATTGATAAGCCAATCACAGGGCTGGAAACTCTCAGCCTCTCGAAAGATATCTTACGACACTCCTGACTGAGCTGTTGATAAGCCAATCACAGGGCTGGAAACTTTCAGTCTCTCGAGGGGGAGTTCACATGGGCAGGATGTACGTTCCACCTCTCCTGAGGGATATACGTCTTTCAAAAGTATCCCTCAGTAGAAGTGGAACGTGTAAATCCTGCCTATGTGAACTCACGAGAGAGAGACTGAGAGTTTCCAGCCCTGTGACTGGCTCATCGACGGCCAATCAGGAGTGTCGTAAGGGACTGGCCTAGACAGCAGATACACGGTTGATGTGAATCTACTATAGTCTGACCAGCGTTTTCCAGCTATATCTCTGGGGCGTGTATATCGTCTCCACGATTATTATTATTCTCTCCCTGTTGCATAATTCGGACGCCAAATAGGCCTCGTGGAAATAGATGAGTTTGTTCCGGTATTTCAGATACGTTTCAAGTTATAAATTATTCGAGGACGCACCCTTTTTTTGTGGGGGGGGGGGGGGGGGGGGGGGCATCACTCGCTTGAATATTGATATTTATTTGTGGAGCCTCATTTGTTCACTGTTTCGGGTAGGACTTTTTATTTTCTTTTTCTCGTCAGACTGTGGGCAATATCTGTCATTTTATTTCCCACGAGCTGTTTACCTTATTATAATAATAATAATTAATAATAATAATAATAATAATAATAAATAATTAATAATTATTATTATTATATTATTATTATTATATGATATTATTATTATTATTATTATATATTATATTTCCTTTCGTTCACTTCTTAATTTCTATTTGGTAAACTTCTAATAATAATAATTATAATATTTCCTTTCGTTCACTTCTTAACAATCATCATCATCATCATTTTCCTATGGTAAACTTCTAATAATAATAATAATAATAATAATAATAATAATAATAATAATAATAATAATAATCAAAAATAATTAAATAATGATAATATTTCCTTTCGTTTCACTTTCTTACTAATAATAATAATAATAATAATAATAATAATAATAATAATAATAATAATAATAATAATAATAATTAATAATATTTTCCTTTCGTTCACTTCTTACTAATAATAATAATAATAATAATAATAATAATAATAATAATAAAAATAAAAAATTTCACTTCTAATAATAATAATAATAATAATAATAATAATAATAATAATAATAATAATAATAATTTTTCCTTTGCTTAAAACTTCAATAATAATAATAATAATAATAATAATAATAATAATAATAATAATAATGATAACAGAGACAGGAGAATGACAGACAGAACAGAGGACTGGCACAACAAACCAATGCACGGACAATACATGAGACAGACTAAAGAACTAGCCAGCGATGACACATGGCAATGGCTACAGAGGGGAGAGCTAAAGAAGGAAACTGAAGGAATGATAACAGCGGCACAAGATCAGGCCCTAAGAACCAGATATGTTCAAAGAACGATAGACGGAAATAACATCTCTCCCATATGTAGGAAGTGCAATACGAAAAATGAAACCATAAACCACATAGCAAGCGAATGCCCGGCACTTGCACAGAACCAGTACAAAAAGAGGCATGATTCAGTGGCAAAAGCCCTCCACTGGAGCCTGTGCAAGAAACATCAGCTACCTTGCAGTAATAAGTGGTACGAGCACCAACCTGGGGGAGTGATAGAAAACGATCATGCAAAGATCCTCTGGGACTATGGTATCAGAACGGATAGGGTGATACGTGCAAACAGACCAGATGTGACGTTGATTGACAAAGTCAAGAAGAAAGTATCACTCATTGATGTCGCAATACCATGGGACACCAGAGTTGAAGAGAAAGAGAGGGAAAAAATGGATAAGTATCAAGATCTGAAAATATAAATAAGAAAGATTTGGGATATGCCAGTGGAAATCGTACCCATAATCATAGGAGCACTAGGCACGATCCCAAGATCCCTGAAAAGGAATCTAGAAAAAACTAGAGGCTGAGGTAGCTCCAGGACTCATGCAGAAGAGTGTGATCCTAGAAAGCGGGGCACATAGTAAGAAAAAGTGAGGACTCCAAGGAGGCAGGATGCAACCCGGAACCCCACACTATAAATACCACCCAGTCGAATTGGAGGACTGTGATAGAGCAAAAAGAAAAAAAAAATAATAATAATGATGATGATGATAATTTTTCTTTTGGTTAACTTCCTAATAATAATAATGATGATGATGATAATAATAATAATATAATAACAATAATAAATTATATTAATAACAATTTTTCTTTTGGTTAACTTCCTACTAATATATTAACAATAATAATCTCTCCTTCCGTTCACGCCCTGCAGAACCTCAGACCATGGAAACCGAACTGACATGCGCCGTCTGCTCCGACATATACCTCGAAGGGAGGCGAGAACCGGTCACCCTGCCGGTATGCGGTCACACCTTCTGCAGGCAGTGCCTTCTGAGCATCGAGAGGACGGACAACTTCAGCTGCCCCTACTGCAGGACCAAGCACCCAGGACCCCCCGTGGCCCAGATAGCGACCGTCTATGCCATTCTCAACCTCACCAAATACCTCAGAAGGTCAAAGGTAAGAGGGGGGTTATTGGATTGTATTTTAATTAAAGTTTTCCAAAGGCTAGCTTTTACCAAGTGATTCCTCTTCCAGGATTTTAAAAGTAATTGTTTTCTTTTAGTTCTGTCCCATAAAAAAAATACTTTTTTGCCGTATGTATTCCGAAGATTGAAATGTTGTTATATATGAGTCAGGTTTAACTTTAAAAAAAGATTTTACCTTCTGAATAACTGTAGATAACTCTCGATACTATAAATATAATCACTATATATGATTATATATATTCTGCTTTGAGTTTACCTGTTTTTTGCAGCTAAATAGCAAAACTTACCTCTTAAGGCCCCATACACTGAACGATTGCCGTTTATCGACTCACACACACACACTATTCATACAGTATGAACATGGCATCATCATCATCTCTAGAAGAGAGGCGCGAGATAGCGTTATATCGGCAGACAAACCCAAACATTGAACGACCTGTGTATGGCAGACTTAAGTCGCAAGCCAGCAACCTGGTCGTGACAGATTCCCGCCGAGATCGTTCAGACACGAAGCTCCGCCCACAGCAGTGATGCCAACCCCTCTAACCCTATGCACCATACATAACTAGAAATTACCCAACATTCTGAGGTTGTGATAATAAGAGACAATACTAATAAAGATGTTGATCAATACAGGTATTGTTACAATTACCGTATTCTTAAAAATATTGGCCTAAGGTGTAAAATATTTGGTCAAATTACTCTACGTGTAGGATAATTACCCTGCGGTTGGTAACACTGCGTGACAGATTCCCGCTGAAATCGTTCAGACACGAAGCTCTGCCCACAGCAGTAATGCCAACCCCTCTAACCCTACGCACCCTACATAACTGGAAATTACCCAACATTCTGAGGTTGCGATAATAAGAAACAATACTAATAAAGATGTTGATCAATACAAGTATTGTTACAATTACCCTATTCTTAAAAATATCGGCCTAAGGTGTAAAATATTTGGTCAAATTACCCCTGCGGTCGTTAACACCGTATGACAGATTCCCGCCGAGATCGTTCAGACACGAAGCTCCACCCACTTTTGCATTCAGACAAGCCCATACTTGTTTCATTCTTTCCAGTTCGGCTTATGTGACAGCCACAACTCCACCCTTGATTTCTGGTGCCAGACATGTCACACTGGACTCTGTGGGTTCTGCTTCTTCGAGAGCCCTTGCAAAAACAATCACAACGTCTTAGTGATGAAAAATGCCCTGGACGAAAAGAAAGTAGACATCGGGAAAGCAGGCTCCAGGTTCCTGGAAAGCATTGACGCCGAGAAAGCGCTAGCTATGAGGAAGATCCATGGCTACTTCGAAGCGGTGGCTGACCAATGCAGCAACGCCGAATCTTTGAACGCCCAGGCCAAGACTGTGAAGGAACTGATGGCAGACGCTGAGAACACCTTGAGCATGGAGTGTGCCATCAGCGTCCACGAGAAGATGCAAGAATACCTGCCTTCCGTCAGGAAGAGCCTGGAGATGACTTCAGATGAGGTTCCGTCCTCGTGTAGTCAAGCCAGTTCGTCTGCGCTTCCTTCGCCCCTAGCTGACAACACGAAAGGTAAGGGAGGTGCTCTTGTAAGTAGAATATGAAATTTTCTTCTTTTTTTCATAGTATTTCCTGTATCATTTAAAAAGCTCTCTCCAAAACACGTGTGTATGTATGTGTGTGTGTGTGTAGTAGTAGTAGTCATGTATGACTAACCTTTCAGAGTACTGTTCTTTCAGGGCCGGTCATCATATCTTTGCTCTTTCGCACAAATTTTTAGTAAAATATATCATTTGTCACTTTCTTCGTAAAACTGAAACTGATCTTTTTGTTTGATTTAATAGGAAAATATGTATAAATTGTACATGTCACTGGGTATACCACAGCTCTAGGGTGGTATCAAGTTATACACATGATGATTGATTATCTTTATCATTGTCTTATCATTATGTACTTTAGAGACTTGTCTTTATCAACATCTCGTAAATCTCTATTTTGTTTGAAGAAATATTTTTGTATAATCTTGGTATCTTGATTAGCAACGGGAAGGTGTTATGCAGAGAGCTGTTAAGAGATTGTATTCACCGTCAAAAAGTCTTCGGTACCAATCCATCCTTAAGGTCTGTCCACACTAGGAAACATTGTTTGCAAACAATGTTTCCTAGTGTGGACAGGCCTTTAGTGAAATACGACGTTTGGCAGTAATCGAACAGATAAACAGTGGCTACCTTTTATTGAAGCGATTCGTTCTACGCTCCTCTGTATCAGAATATCTCAACAGCAATGCTGAACGTCTTCCAGAATTTCTTATGTATAAACTATCACAGAGAATAACCGTGACCCTTCACTTCTCTGGCAGCTGGTTCTCGTCACGCCGTCTACCAAATCCTCATGGACGACTCCAAAACAGATGACGATCAGATGTTTCTGCAGGCATTAGAACCACTGGAGGCGTCGTTGCTAGACGCTCAAGACTCTCTGACCAACATTCAGACTTCGCCGACGTTTACCCGAGAGTTATGCTGAGGAGGAGCGAGTATCAGAGCACCGAGACCACCAGCAGGGGGGCGGACGCCCCAGAAACCCTCGAATTCGAGAGAGGGTTCAATAGCGTAGACGACGATCCAGGGAGCACACCGGAAGAGGGCGAAGGCCAGTCTCCGGAGGGAGCTCGGCTAAGGCAGAATGACCTGGCTTCCTCAGAGGAGGGCGTGGCTGCCCTCGCCTCCGCGGGGTGGTTGTCGTGGTCCGCGAAGGGGGACGATGGGCGAGAGGGGAGGTTTCGGTGGGAGGATGGGCGCCTTCACCTGTACACGCTGACTGACGAGGTCCATAACTCTCACGGGACAATCAAGGCGAGTGGTCTGTTCTTCATCATCTCGCGTCATATTCCTCCGCCTCGCAGGAGAGGTAGTGCCGTCAGTGCACCTCATGCGGTGCACTGTAGGCATTACTTTAGGTTCTTTGCAGCGTGCCTTCAGCCCCTAGCTGCAACCACTTTCATTCCCTTTACTGTGCTTCCTTTCATATTCTCTTTCTTCCACCTTACTCTCCTGACATTTGATTCATAGTGCAACTGCTTTGAGGTTTTCCTCCCGTTACACCTTTCAAACTTTTTACTGCCAGTTTCCGTTTCAGCGCTGAATGACATAGGTACCAGTACTTGGACTTTGGCCTAAATTATGCATTTAATCAATCAATCATATTCCTCCGTGCACTCTACTTTTAGGTCTCTCTCTTTCAGCTGACGTCGACCTTCATACTATACCTAGTGCATGTAGCCTACTGTCAATTTGGTTTATCAAGCTTCTGTTACAATAAAATATTTGTATATTACATATGAATAATGTTGCTTATGATACTAGGGATCATTACTGAAGATTTTCGTTTCTCACGCACGAATTATAGCCTGTCAGCACTATCCAAAAGCCATATTGTGTCTTTTATTTGACTATGAAATTAAATCCTTGGGAGCCTTTGTAAAGTGAGTTCTGGAAATCAGGAAATTGTGCCTGAAAGCATCATTCCTCTGCTCAAATTTCATAAATCTAAACACGAATGTAGCACATGAAACCAGATTAAAAATCAAACCAACGTATTCCTGTCTAATACTAAAAATGTTTATCCTACAGCTTTCAATAATTCTGTCTCTACTGCCAAGATCACCCGAGGTCTTCTTGGACTTTGGCGTCGATGGCGTGCGCCTAGGGCGCGTCTACATCAGAATCAGGGGGGAGCTCCGCCGGGCCCAGCACTTCCTGGCCCTGTGCACGGGGCTGCTGGGTCCCTCCTACAAGGGCTCCAGATGCAACAAGGTGGAGAGCAAGGACAAACCCGGCGAGTGTCTGCGAGTGAGCCACTACGTCAGGACAGACGGGACGCTGGCTTCCAGAGGCCTCATGGGAGGGCTGGAATGGAGCGGGGAGCACAGCTCCGTGAAGAGGGAAGGGATGGTCGTGTCCGCCTGCGGCGGGAGGAACGACTACGACGGCTGCTTCGACATCTGCACGAGGGGGAATCCCAACAAGAAGTTCTCGTGCCCCTTCGGGGAGGTCGTCGCCGGGTTGGAGGTCGTGAAGGAAGCGACTTGCTACGAGCCGATTGGGGACCTGACCGTCATGAATACCGGGGTGGTTGTTCTGGATAGGAAGTCACAGGAAGATTATTAAAAGTCTCTGCACCTACATTTCCAATGGAAAATCATCACAAAAGTTCATATGGAGTTTCATGTTTTGGAACAAATAAAACAATACATATTGAGTTGTGATAAACTGAAAACAGAAATGGTTGTGGTCAAAAACGAGAGAAACGGTTATAAAAATCTTGTTTCTTATGCTCTTATGTTTAAATTTTCGTCTGAGAATTTATAATAATACAAAAGACGGGAAACAAGGAAACAATCATCATAAATATCCACATGGAGTTTCATGTTTTGGAACAAATAAAACAATTAGTTGTGATAAACTGAAAACAGAAATATTTGTGGTAAATGACGAGTGAAATAAAATTATAAAGGTCTTGTGTCATGTGGTCTGATGTTTACATTTTCGTCTGAGAGTCTATATTATTTATACAAAAGGTCAAAAGAAAATATTGCAGCATAAAAACGTCAGTAGAACGACCCACGCGAAGCTTTCTCCGACGACTAGAGCTATCTGTTGAACTTTGCCTTTTAAATCACTACAAAAAAAAATCAAAAACTTTTTTTTAAAGTTCAGTAGGGCAAACAAATCGAGAGCTCCTATCTTGCCTCGGAGCCCTTATCTGGCTGGCCGAGATAAGAGAGAAAAAATGAGATTATATATAAGATTACATACCTTGGAATGTGATAGGTTATACGATGCGAGGAAGATTACCAATCCTGCTTTATCGGGATTCGGAAATTCCAGTCATTGGATATTAATTTGACCCAATTTAAAGATAATAATCAGAATAAGTATTGGGTAAATAATAACCTATCTTTTTTGCATGCTCTGGAAGAGAGAGAGAGAGAGAGTGGTACGATCCGATATCTCTTCATACCAACAGATATTAGTACACACCAGACTTATTACAACGGACTGTTCCTGGTTGTCATTTATTTACAGAATGTGGATATCTCCGCCTTCTTCTATATTCCCTGAATTAATTAACCTTTTTTTCCCTCAGGTAGAGGGATTTATTCATTAAAATGTTTCTTTGGGATATAATAATAAACTGGAGCTTAAAACCATTCGCGAGAATAGAATAAAATGGTTTCAAATATAATAAATTCGTAGTTTTAGTGTTTCTGTCCGCCCTCAGATCTTAAAGAGTACTGAGGCTAGATGGCTGCAAATCGCTGCGCTGATCATCCACCTTCCAATCAGCAACCGTACCAAATTGCAGCCCTCTAGCCTCAGTAGTTTTTATTTTATTTAAGGTTTAATGTTAGCCATAATCATGCGTCTGGTACCGGAACAACAAAGGCCACCACGGCCGGCTGAGAGTTTCATGGGGGCGTGGAGGAGAGTTTCGTACAGCATTTTTAACTTGTTTTGTTGAGGAAATTGGCATCTAAACTCGTTTGTCAAGTCAAATAATGTCTGACAATTATAATTAGTTCCTTTAAAATATCACAGGCAATTTTATTAATTATTCCTTTATTATATTTTTATCTTAATTATTTTATTTTGTTTTGTTTCACTTACTTGTTTATCAATGAGAAAAACTTGAAGACTCATTATTTCCTTTTCTCATTTCATCAATTTTTTCTTCGTTATTTATTTTACTTATTAAATCATTAAATTTGCTTTATTTTGGTTTTTATTTTGTTTTATTTTATTTACTTGTCTGTTGCGTTTTAGATATTCGTATTGTTTTAACTATTTTGTTTTATGCATTTATGCATTTTATATTTACTGATCTATTTTATGAATATTGTATTTTATCTTGTTTATTTGTTAACTTGGTTTTCACAATCATCTGATTTATTTTAAATGCAATTCACTTATCTTTCATATTCAAATCGAGGAATTCCTCCAGAACCCGCGAGTGATATTTACAGCACAAAACTTCATTGTAAAACTTACAACGGCATTTTATCCGCAAATAATGGAACCCAAACAATGTTTGTCTTCTCCAAACATAGGAAACTTCGGAAGGAAAGATTATGTGCAGCCAAAACCATTTCACTCAAAAGTAGTTCTCTTTCAGAAAAATCATGAGAACTCAATTTGAATTCTCCATCTAAACTGATCCTCGGGCGAGGATTCTGGAAGACGACACAGCGCTCGCTCGCTAGCGACATCTACCCGGGAGAGTAGAAAGCACATCCATCCATCTCTCAGCGCCTCAGTCAGTGGCATGATCGGTATGGTCTTGGCCTGCCACCTCGGTGGTCGCGAGTCCGATTCTCGGGCATTCCATTGAGACTGAGATTGTTTGTTTGTGTGGTGTTTTTACGTTGCATGGAACCAGCGGTTATTCAGCAAAGGGACCAACGGCTTTACGTGACTTCCGAACCACGTCGAAAGTGTACTTCTATCACCAGAAATACACCACTCTAACCTCTCAGTGGAATGTCCGAGAATCGAACTCGCGACTACCGAGGCGGCATGTCAAGACCATACCGATCACGCCACTGAGACAGAGAGGTTAGAGATATGTATTTCTGGTGACAGAAGTGCACTTTCGACGTGGTTCGGAAGTCACGTAAAGCCGTTGGTCCCGTTGCTGAATAACGGCTGTTTCCACGTAACGTCAAAACACCGTACAAACAAACAAACATCTCGATGGCGGATCTCCACCTGTAATATTAAAGTTGAGCCCCGATTTCTTTGCATTTCTCGAATATAAGGTAGGTCAGGAAACAGTTGTATTAAATAAAACACTAATTTTGTTTAGTATAATATATTTATTTGACTTGAGAAGGCGGAGAGGCTGCATTCGAGAGGAGGAATAGCCGAAAGGACACAACGCAGAAACACTTGGGAAAGTCTCATTTGAAACAGCTACCCCGACTAGGGATTAAGCTGAGAAGAAGAAGAAGTTTGCGGTGGATAGTGACAGAAGGTCCATCGTTCCAGAACATTAGATAGAGACTAACCTTGAAGACATAAAATCGTCTTATGGGTTCTGTCAACTAAGAATACGACAGAAGGTCAGACTGAAGCAGTTTCTGAGTCACGGGAAATCTAGGCCATTTACATTAGGATGTGGCAGGATTTCCCCGGAGTAACAATAGCCCTATAGCTTCTACATTCCATTCCTCCTTTCATATTCTCATTTTCCATCTTACCTTCCACCTTCTTCCTAACAATCTATTCATAGTGCAACTTCGAGGTTTTCTTCGTGTTACACCTTTCACTGAATGACCTCATAGGTCCCAGTGCTTTGGCCTTTGGCCTAAATTCTACATTCAATTCAATTCACTAATAATTAGTGTCATTACCTGTACCTAAAGGAATAATCAGATCATTTATGTTGTGGAATAATTGGTTTTCTCTGCCTTAGCTCTTTGAAAATGAATCATTCATGTGAAGCAGAATTATCCTCCCAAGAAATTAACTGTCATTCATTAATATTTCGTGTTGCTGGCTGCAAATAAAACTCATTTCAGACAACGTATGTGTTTCCTGACCTCCCACCAATTAGTGAGATCCAGGGGAACTAGAGTTTCATTCAAGTTAATTCTCCCTTTAACAGAGAGATGGCGTTGCCTGTCTTAGCCCTTCAGATAGAGATCCTCCACAATCCTTGCCTGAGGTAAGATTCATCTGCGTTGGTTAGGGGAAGAATTTTTTATCAGTGATTACTCAATTACTTATTCGTGACACGTGAGTTTGACTGAATTTTTTAGAGCTACCAGGGAGCCCCAAGACTTGCTATACGCTCGGTCTTTGAGCAGACCTGGTGGGGGTGGGGAGAAGGAATTCCTAATGTTGGTAGACGACTCGAAAATGTTGTCAAGAGTCGCTCGCGTCCTGGGTGAGGTTGGTTGCTTCTTGTTTTTATTTCCAAGAGGGTTCGTTTGGGAGGTTCCTGGAAGATGAAGAGGAAGTCTGGAAGAGATAATAGGCATTATACTGTAAACATTAATATTTAGTTTGATATATTTGGGTTTGTGGGGGGGGTTGCCTGGTGCATTCTGTGATAAACAAATGTCAACAGATTTTATGGTAATGATTCAATCATACGATGTGCATTAGGAGTTATTGGTTGAAATAATGACGTCATTTTTATGTTAATGTGTTTCTGCTTCGCGTAATAGATACTGGTTGAAATAATGACGTTATTTTTATGTTAGTGTGTTTCTGCTTCGCGTAATAGATACTGGTTGAAATAATGACATTATTTTTATATTAGTGTATATCTGCTTCATGTAATAGATCATTTCGTCATATACATACCCAGAAACATTCTCTCTCTCTCTCTCTCTCTCTCTCTCTCTCTCTCTCTCTCTCTCTCTCTCTCTCTCTCTCTCTTTCTGTATATATAGGCGTACATATATCTAGATGTTATGTATATGAATATATATGTAGACAAGCATATATATATATACATAAACAAATTTTTGAAGATGTAGGGAAGACCCCAGATGGGCCTGCCGTGATATATTGCCACTTGGAAGTCTGAGAGAGAGAGAGAGAGAGAGAGAGAGAGAGAGAATCACGCGATGGTTACCTCAATCGCCTTGATTACAGGTTACCTGAAGAAACTAAAGGGCCCTTCAGGAGTTACAGCCGTAATGCTATTTTCCCTTTCCTCCTTCACCGAAATAAGTTTCTCGGCTTCAAAATTTATGTTTACTTCCTGCTGCGGTCAAGGTTTTCTATTCTACGAATTATTTCTTATTTTTTTGTTTTGTCGTTGCTATAGAAATGGTGGGTCGCCCCGTCAGTGACTATAGTAGATTCACATCAACCGTGCATCTGATGTCTAGGCCACCAGTCCCTTACGAAGCTCCTGATTGGCTGTTAATAAACAATCACGAGGCTGGAAACTCTCAGTCTCTCGAGAGAGTTCACATAGCAGGATGTATATGTTCCACCTCTCCTGAGGGATACTGTTGAAAGACGTATCCTTCAGGAGAGGTGGAACATACATCCTGCCTATGTGGACTCTCGAGAGAGAGACTTGAGAGTTTCCAGTCCTGTCATTGGCTTTTCAACAGCCAATCAGGAGCGTCGTAAGGGACTGGCCTAGACATCAGATGCTTGGGTGATGTGAATCTACTGTAGTGCCGTCACTGCCCTTAATGCCTCGCACAATAGGCGTATTACTTAAGGTAGCTGCAACCCCTTTCGTTCCTTTTACTGTACCTCCTTTCATATTCTCCTTCTTCCATCTTACTTTCCACTCTCTCCCAACAATTGCTTCATAGTGCAACTGCTTTGAGGTTTTGCTTCTGTTAAACCTTTCAAACCTTTAACAGTCAATTTCCCTGTCAGCGCTGAATGACCTCATAAGTCCCAGTGCTAAATTCTGTATTCAGTTCGGTTCAATAGCGGGTCGTATAACCTGTTCATTGACAATTAAGATTATTTATAAAGGAGCACCTGAGGCTATTATAATTATAAACTGCTTTTCACGTTCCCATTCATTTGTAGAATACATTGTATGAAATCCTGAACCGCTCATACACAAAATGTATATGTGCTAAACTATGTATACCTTATGTTGAATGAAACGAAAATTCTTATTTAGAATGGAACATTGTCGCCAGACCACACACAAGCGTTTTTAGAATGATAAATCACACTTTTATATTTTATGATTTAGAAGTAATTTATGATCAGGTGCCTGAGAGGAAAACTCTACGGGAAATTCACTCCTCCTTTAACTATCGCAAATTGCATGTTTTTACGGTGGTTTTACGTAATAAAGAAACTAACGGTAATATATATATGTATATAGTTTATATATTTATTATGTATATGTATATATATATACATATATATATAAAACACCACCAGTGCCGGAAAGCAGAGAATTATTCCCAATATGCGTTCCTCAATAACCCTTAATTTTTCAGGGGAAAACTCTCTCTCTCTCTCTCTCTCTCTCTCTCTCTCTCTCTCTCTCTCTCTCTCTCTCTCTCTCCAAAGCACGACAGGAAAAAAGGAATCTTTGATTCTGAACACACTAACGGGGATTTTGCCGTACGAATATTTTCTAATCATTCCCCAACTCTCTCTCTCTCTCTCTCTCTCTCTCTCTCTCTCTCTCTCTCTCTCTCCAAAATACTCAAAAAGCATATATACAATGAATTTTTTTCACTGACTTGACTTGGATCTCTCTCTCTCTCTCTCTCTCTCTCTCTCTCTCTCTCTCTCTCTCTCTCTCTCTAAAATACTCAAATAAAAAAAATTGAAAGAACCGAAGTTCTCTCTCTCTCTCTCTCTCTCTCTCTCTCTCTCTCTCTCTCTCTCTCTCTCTCTCTCTCTAGCTAAAATACTCAAAAGAAAAAAAAAGAAAAAACGAAGTTCTTTTCACTGACTTGACTCTTAGACCTTCGATTCTTAGAACAAATTCCGACTTAATGACAAAAGACGAAAAGATTATTTATTGCAGCGATAAATATAAAATTCACAGCTGCTCGAGAAATGACTCCTTGATCGTCATAAGCTCCTGGCTGAGGTTCGAATTAAAATCTCGGATTCAGTATCTCTGAAAGCCTGGTCGTATGAAGCTGATTTTGCAGTATATGCATGAGTAGCGATTAGATTTATTTCTCAATAAGAGGGGTTAAAACACCTTTACAGATTTACAATGTATATACAGCCAAACTTTACTCTCAGACATGACATAAAAGTCATGTTTTATTATATGCATGAGGAGAGATTAGATTTATTTCTGAGTAAGAGGGGTTAAACACCTTTACAGTTTTAGAATGCATATACAGTCAAACTTTACATTCACACATGATATAAAAGTATTCTAAATGTAAACATTGTGATCTGGCTAAACTGCCAGCATAGCGGGGTTCTCTGTTTCATTGATAATATTACCTTCAGAGGAGATCTCCTTCGTATGTTTTGCAGTTGGTTATTTCTAGATTTTTAGAACGGCCTATTTTTTTCAAAGATTGGAAAAAAAAGAAAACAATATATAGAATTCCCTTGCAATTGGCTATTTTTAAGACAGCCTATTTTTTCGAAGATTGGTGAAAAACTATATATAAAATTACCTTTACACAGTTTTAATTTATTTCGAGAAGACAAGTCAAAAATTCAAAAATTAGGGAAAAAATAAAGTGATTTTGAAAAATAAAAGTCAAATTAGAACCCAATCAGAGTCCTACTTGTGTGAATTACACAGATCCTGCAAATCTCTCGCATTTACATAAAGCAGATTCCAGCATCTGGATCATCCTCGTGCATACTCTATCCAGGCGAGGCAAAACAGCGCGCTGGATTCACGCTGAGAGCAAGAAAATGCTTACCAAAAAGTCAGTAAACGGCTTATATTGATTTTCAGATGCTGTGTTATTTATTTCAACACACGTTATTTACATTTGCTATGAGTAATTTGTGTTCATGATTGAAAGAAGAGTCATTCATAAGAGCCCTAGTCTTCTGAACTGCTTTTTATAAAGCTGAGATGGGAAGCACAGACTGCGTTGAAATTCGTCGAATTCTGATTGGTTGACCCTGTTACCATGGCAACCAATACTGTTTACAAGAATACAGCAAAGTTGCAAAGAAGAAACTAATTAGAAATAAGATTGGTGATGTAAATAAAATCCTTTTTTATGGATGAATTAGACCTTTGTTTTAGTTGTTCTGTTGGTTTTTCAGGTTTTAATAGTAGGAAATTAATAAGGACTTATTGACCAATATCATTAGAACATTTGCAAACAATACTGTTTATAAAAATACAGCGAAGTTCCAATGAAATAAGATTAGTAATGTAAATAAAATCCTTCTTTAAGGATAAAGTAAACCTTTCTTTTAGTTGTTCTGTTGGTTTTTCATGTTTCAATAGTAGGAAATTAACTAGGACGTATTGAACAATATTAATAGAACATTTATTTTCTCGAATATTTCTTGTGATCTGGCCATACTGCGAAATTTAGTCTTCTGGAGAAATAAGCAATGGCATCTCTCTTGTAAATAAACTTACGTTTCCCTTTTATATCAATATACATGATGTTTTTGTACTTACAATGTCATTCATATTGCAAGCAGTTCCACCTCATCACAGAATATCAGAGTTTTCGTACATGGTGACATTTGGCAACTACTTGTTTTCTTAACTGACCAATGACAACAATAGTAACCTTAGGTCGCTATAGTAGATTCACATCAAACGTGCATCTGATGTCTAGGACAGTCCCTCACGACGCTCCGGATGGCTGTCGATAAGCCAGTCACAGGGCTGAAAACTCTCAGTCTCTCGAGAGAGTTCACATAGGCAGAATGAATGTTTCACCTCTCCTGAGGGATACGTCTTTCAAAAGTATCCCTCAGGAGAGGCAGAATATACACCCTGCCTATGTGAACTCTCTCGAGAGACTGAGAGTTTAAAGCCCTGTGACTGGCTTATCAACAGCCAATCAGGAGCATCGTAAGGGACTGGCCTAGACATCAAATGCACGTTTGATGTGAATCTACTATGGCTGCAACCCCTTTCAATCCTTTTACTGTACCTCCATTCATATTTTCTTGCTTCTGCCCCGCTATCCAACCTTTCTTGACATTTGTTTCCTAGTGCAACTGCTTTGAGGTTTTCCTCCTGTTACACCTTTCAAACCTTGAATGACCACATAGGTCCCAATCAGTGCTTGGCCATGATTCTATATTCAGTTCAATTCCCATGACATAGCTATATATTGTATCTGACGAGAAATTCTTGTATGGAGAAACGAAGACATGACTGTCCTTCATGGACTACGTATGGACGTATGCTAATCATTTACGTACAGCATTTGTTACAGAGCTCCGTTGAATAATTAATCCAAACACCTTTGACAAAAGCTGACGCTGTCAACGCAGAGGACGTTCGGGAATATCACATAACACCGACTAACCAGCCAGGAAGAGAGAGAGAGAGACAGAGAGACAGAGACAGAGAGAGAGAGACAGAGAGACAGAGACAGAGAGAGAGAGACAGAGAGACAGAGACAGAGAGAGAGAGACAGAGAGACAGAGACAGAGAGAGAGAGAGAGAGAGACAGAGACAGAGAGAGAAGGCCTATCTGATTTCACAAATAAATTCTCCTCGCTGCGATAACGCCACGCAGGTATTCCCAGAGGTGCATCTCATTATGTGGAACATTTCAAGGGAGATATAATGTCGCCTTTGTGCTGCTCGGGATTTCGCAGATGTTTGAAAAGCCTGAAATGGCTGAAGGCTCTCAACTCACTTCCGGGGATTAACCCCGCTGAATTTCGTTCGCTTCCGCCCCACGAAAGTGAAGTCATTTTTGGTGGGGATAGTAGAGCGTATAGGTTTGAGGCCAAAGGCCAAGAGCTTGGACCCATGAGGTCATTCAGTCCCGAAACGGAAATTAACAGGAAAAAAAGTTTTGAAAGGTGTAACCGAAGTTGCAAAGTGAGATGAAAAAAAAAAGGGTGAAAAGAGGTACTACAATAAAAGGAGTGAAAGGGGTTGCAAGCAACGTATGGAGTAGTACACTGACGGTACTAACCGCCCCCCCCCCCCTCTCCAACGGGTTCAATTTTGTGGGAATGTGATGCTTCTTCATACGGTAATCTCGTTACGTCGTCTTGTTATGGTTCGGTAGTGGAATGACGGATGTCAGATTGTTTCGAGTTGGTTTTTGTTTTTCATGACAAATATAAAACTTCAAGTGAATAGTTGCTCTTGAACCTTACATATGACCTGGCATCGGGTTTTGTTTTAGAATTGCATTAATTACCGAAACATTTCTCATGAAACTGTAAAATATATTAATGTCCAAATCATTGCCATGAAAAATAGCTGCTTTAAAGAAAGTTTCCTGATGAGAGCGCGTGGAATATGCTCAGATCAACCTATTTTGCAGCCAGAGATGTGAATGTTGGTCAATGTAAATGTATGAGATCTGATTCCACATGAAATCAAGTAGTTTGTGGCCATGAATGTGAAAATTTCACATATGAAATCGGACGATATCAAGTGTTTCGTCCACTGACCTGTGGATGTTGGTATACGGAAGTTAATGAGATTAGATGAAATCAAGTAGTATGTAGACAGCGTATAGTATGTGTATATATATATATAAATATATATATATCTATATATATATATATATATATACTATATATATATATAGATATATATATATATATATATAATATATACTTCACCTAAACGCGCCTCACAAAAATGCAACAGCAAGCAGCAGCAGCAACGCTTGCGTAACAAACAAAGCTGGTGAATTGTGGATGGGCGAATGGAAATGCGAGAATGACGGATAACGGGGGAGAAGAAAAAACAAAGCCTGGTCAATAGCCAAGGGGAAGAGGTAAACAGGGAAGAAGAAGATGAGAACAAAGGGGAGCTGCTGGTCGTGCGAATGGACAGGCAGACTGATAAATAGAGAGAGAGAGAGAGAGCGAGCTTACGAACAGAGAAGGCGAAGGTAGGTGAGCTGATCGAAGATACAGAGAGAGAGAGAGAGAGATTTGTCTACAAATGTCACTTCGAAGAAAATTGTTATAGGTTGTCCCAGATGTTGATTTTTTATGCGATTAATATTTGGGGTTATACCAAGCTGAAATCCCTCGTATTATCTTCAAACATAAATGCTTCTGCTTCAATCGTTCACTACTATCCACTGTTTTCTTCAGTGGATACAAACACGTGTAAATTTAGTTCAAACTTCAGTCAGGTGACTTCAGCACTCGACTGAATGTAAACGAGCTCGTACCACATTTATCGCTGTATTAAGTTTCTTTAGCAATCTCCTCAGAAGTTGTAAGTGTGAAATTGTCTAGCAAGAATAGTTTGAAAGTAATTCCTTTGTTTTTTCCTCCACTGTGTTAACGCTGTTGTTGAAATCGGTCTTAAGAGTTGAAGAAAAGCGGTAAATAGAAAATACCTATCTCGGTGCAAGGACAGCAGTGCTGTTCCGTCCGCTGCTGTTTTCGTCTTTTACAACTTTCTGAAGTGGTTAGTGTGAAACGGTAGTACAGCAAGAACAGTGTGAATGAGTAAGTACTTTTCATTATTATTTTAACGTTGCTGTTAAAATTTAGTAGTAATCAATAAAGAGTATCGTGGTGTATAGGCTTATTCTATCAATGATGTAAGACCATTTTTTGTTCGTCGCATATTTAATATTTCTTTTTAATCTGATTACTTAGCCAAGTATCTCTCTCATGTTACGTCTGCCTTAATTGCATTTAAGTAGCAGCTACTTATCCCATGCACCATACGACAGGTCAAGATAAAACTATGTAAGTACATGTTCCGGCGACGTGACCAATGTTAATGAGTAACCAGGTACCCCGACCATCACCCTCCTCTCCCGCACCCCACTTTTGTGTAGGACGTTGTATCTTAATTATTTGCTACGTATTTCCTGTTGTTTGTAGTTATGGGAGGTAAAACAAATTTCCCATCCGAGCTGCTTAGCCTACATCTGCATAAATGCTTGGTGGTAGCTGGAGACAGCCTTAGGCATAATTGCCAAGCTGTCTGCGACTATGTGGATCGCATACCAGGTTAGGTTATGTTGGGTTTTATCCCTCTGAGTGGCATTTTCACACTGTTTTGTACAAGGTTAAGAGGGTCAGGACTCAGGAGTCAGGGTTCAAATGCCTTGCAGGTTAGGTTAGTTTACCTTACAATATAGGTTAGATAGTCAAAGACTTCTATTATGCTTTTTGTGTTACTGTCATTTGGCTACCTAGGCAACTACATTCAATGTTATTGTTAGGTTTGGTTGTATTAAGTACCATTTTGACACCATATTCCTAAGGTTGATTCTATGAAAGGCTCCTGAGCCACTATCTTTTCAGGTCAGGTTAGGATGCATTCCCGTATGCAGCTTTGGCGTAGATGTTAAAATGTGTGAAGATGTGCATCTGTAACATTACCTCAATCTTTACATATAAAAGCACCAGTAAATAAGGAAAAGCAGAGTAGAACCAATTTTTATAAACCTAGCGAATGCTAATGTACATGTTGGCTTGGAAATTAATATAACTAAATTGGTATGAATTGCTGAGTACCAGTGACTGTACTGGTATGTCCCCTACTTGTGAGTTCAGAAACAAGAAGGAGCCTTACTAGATGCTATAAGAACCTGCAGACTTAAATGTGCAGATTAATTGTCTCTCGGTCCATTACAGTAACTTATCAATACCTTGAATGCAGTGGTAGGTACAGTTTTCAGTTACCTGAATTTTCTATCAAATACAAGCAGTAATTCTAACACGGATTTCATGATTTCCTGTTAATTTTTTCGTTGGTCCACTTCCTCAACTATTGTTCATTTATGTGCATGAATAAGTATCAAATTTACGTTACAGATATGAAAATCATACAACTCGCCTTTTTTGTTTTAGAGTAAAAGGTTACACAAAAGTATTATGAATTCTATTAATGATAAGGAAAAGATATTAATATAAATTTTAATTTCACCAATAAACGTTTGTCAGGAATTAAATGGATTCACCTTTGCTTTATGTGAAAATATCTTCATAACTTAGCAGGAAATTTAGTTGTAACAATTCCATATAAAGTTGCTAACTGTAGGACTATTTATTATTTTTATAGTATTTAATTAATTCCGTCAGTCTAATACAGAGGTTGAACATTAATAATAAATTTATAATACTCTGCCAAGAGTGTTTTAATGACGCTTGATATAACAGCACATATACCAGCATGATAATCCCTTACCATCACTTAGCAGATAAATGGAAGTATGATTAATTGGGATGCTCTTGGGTTTTGCCAGGTATAGCATACAGTGATAACTGCCAGATTGTAGACTGTGCCACAACATCTGTAGCTACCATGACCTGCAATCAGGACTTGTGTAACAGACCCAGATGGGTTTTGTCTGGAGTTCTTGATGATACTGTATGAGTGCTTTAGTTCTTTCTGGTAGGCAGTAGGGAGCATCAAAGTGGATGCTTGAAATAAAAAAACAAAATCTCTGTCAATTTTCTATTTATCTTTGGTTCTGAGTTCAGAACTGACTCAAATCTTCTTCTTTAGTGTGATGTCAGGAATGACCTTAACCTCACTACATTCTTCATAGGGACAGGTTCCACTTCTTAATATGCTTCTCACTAAAGCTAAGGTTAGGCAGAGGAAGGTGTGAGATAGTTTAGATGGGGGAAATAGTACCTATATCAGAAAGGGAAATATAGAAAGAGTTAGAAGTGGCGTAGACCCACCCCACACTCAGCTGAGAGCGCCGTTCTAGTATCCTTTTCAGATGCCTGATCCCCTAACATTAGCGAAGTCTTTGTAGTTATGGCGTCTGAACTTCAATGATATCGTCTTCAAGCTCACAGTTTTCCTGGGTTTGTCCCAATTATACACGCTAGCTGAAGACCAAGAAGCCGAGTTGGATAGGGGCGCTGTCAGACGGCTGTAACCACAATTTGAGTACCACCATCCTCCATGGCCCACGTTAGTGTATGTAGCACAGTTTCTCGCTGAAAAAACAATGAGGATAACAGATAGTAAATGTTCTGGGGTCAGTAGCCTAGCAGGTTTCAGGTGAATTAAGCCCCGTCCACATGGTTGAACTTTGCCTGATAGACTTTGTTCGATGTGACACCAGAAGCGAAAAAAGTCAGAACCTTATCCACAGTTTCTTCGCTTCTGACTTTACATCGAACAAAGTCTGTCGGGCAAAGTTCGACCGTGTTAACGGGGCTTCAGGCTACAATCATTTACCTCCCTAGTTTTAGAAATTGCAGAAGACAACACAAAAATTAGGGTTCATAAAGAAATTATCTCAAAGTGCAGTTGATGCCCTCCAATAGAAATACATGGCAACATGGTACTACAGAGATTGAAGCTGCTGCCTTACTTTGACCTTACTTACAAATGAAATTGTCATTGTCTCTGTCACTTGTGGTGAAGTAGCAATTGTTGTTTGTCGCCAGGTTATCGAACATAGTGCTGTCATTCTGGTAGCCATTAAGGGTGAGCTTGTAACTGAAATTAAGTCATGAAATTAAGTAACACTGGAGAACCTTTATTGAACATCTGGACATTTTTATGGATATTGACGTTATCGTTAACATCTATCGGTGATAAGAAAAAACTTACTTGTTCTCCTCGTTGTCCACTCGAAAGGTGTTATATTCTGCGAATTTCTCGACTTTCTTGAAGTCTGAGGCTTCGAATCGCAGGGATGTCGGATAATAGGACGTCAGCAGATGGAGGAAGTCCAATCCTGTAAAGGATAATACTTAGGATACACGTGCCATTAGAGGCTGTGTTAATATAGAAGTAATATCCACACAGGCACACACACACTCATATATGTATGTGTGTGTGTGTGTATGTATATACTATATACTGTATAATTGTATGTTTTACCCCAGCTAGGATTCTAACTAATGGCTCCTGGATTTGATACAGAGGTAGTAGGCTGTCAACTTATCCATTTACTTATCCATTTTGATAGCTGAATGGATGAATCAACAGCCTACCCTTATATCTAATCCAAAAGTACCTATGTTCAAATCCCAGCCTCCCTTTGGAGTGTAAGTTATTCCCAAGGTCGAGCGAATTCTAAATTAATTGAAGGATATTTGTAATACCAGTGTTAAAGGATACTGATCCATGTTAAGGAATACTGACCTATGTTTAAAGATGCTAAAACCTGTTAAAGGATAGTGACCCATGTTAAAGAATATTGACCCATGTTAAAGGATAGTGACCCATGTTAAAGGATAGTGACCCATGTTAAAGAATATTGACCCATGTTATAGAATATGAACCGTGCTAAAGGATACTGACCCATGTTAATGAATATTGAACCATGTTAAAGGGTAGTGACCCATGTTAAAGAATATTGACCCATGTTATAGAATATGATCCATGCTAAAGGATACTGACCCATGTTAAAGAATATTGAACCATGTTAAAGGATTCTGACCTATGTTAAAGAAGATTGACCAATATTACAGGAGACTGGCCCATGTTAAAGGATTCTGACCTATGATAAAGATTATTGATCTATGTTAAGGATACTGAACCATGTTAAAGAATATTGACCCATGTTAAAGGATACTAACCCAAGTTTAAAGATGCTGACCCCTGTTAAAGGATACTGGCCCAAGTTAAAGAATGTTGACCCATGTTAAAGGATACTGACCCATCCAGTATTCCCCGGAGGCATTTCCAATACCGTTCTTGTAATCGCTCCAAGAGAGGTTAAAGTTCACGGGATTGACCTGAATTGCCCTGTTGAAGAAGACTGTCCACCCTCCACCGTCTGTTTCGAAATCACATACCACTTGGAGCTTAGTTTCGTTCCTGGTGAATATATTAAATATATTATTAACTGAATGAGCCACTATATTTTATTCAGTGCAAGGTGATTTCCCTTCGCTGGAATCTGATTTTAACTTGTTAAATGCCTTTCATTAAAATGTTATTTTAACTAGTTAAATATAGGCCCATCGTAAAGTAAATTCTTGTTGCTACCTTATGATTGAAGAGATTCATGTTAAATTTTTACCACTTACAATACAACTAATACTGAAAAAAATACCAGTGGGGAAATAAAGAAATTCGACCTCTAAGGTCATAAATTTTGCAGTTAAAAGAACAGTTTTGAAACTTCCAAAAAGTTACACAACGATCATTTTTCCATCTTGTAATTATAGATATAGTATAGTAATGCTACAGTGTAAAAGTTCCACTGAATTTGGTTGTCTTCTTGGAAATCTAAGCATTTAGTTTTTTGGGGAAAAAAAGTAAGTCTTTAGGAAACAGCAAAAGAAAAATATTTTTGGACTTTCAAGAATGTTGAAACAATCAGGACATCTTGAACAAGTTATCCCCAGAATAACCTTTTCTCTGTATCACTAACGCTAGAGAGAATGGGATGTTTTAGTGGGTGAAACGTTTTTTTTTTCTTCTTTTTTTTTTACAAATAGTTTTGACACTTTTTACAACTTGTCGTTTAGCAATAACGCGTCATGCTTTTACAAGTGTTTTTACAATCTGTGGTTCACAATGCCATTAAAGCATTGTGAACTTGTATTATTAAAAACTATTTAAGTATTAGTCATCATAAGCATTATCTCCTTAGTTATAAAAGTTCAATTAGGGGGTGACATTGCTCTCTCTCTCTCTCTCTCTCTCTCTCTCTCTCTCTCTCTCTTGAAGAACACAAGGAGTGTCTTACTGCATGGGGTGAATTGTGTAAACTCCGCTCTTTTTCAGTCCTTTCAGTTGCAAGTCTGCGCAATCCAGAGGTCTGAAATTAAAATGAAATTGAAAGTTGAACAAAATTATTGAATTAAAGGAAATGTTCCTTATCGTAGATTCACATCACCGATGCATCTGTCTAGGCCAGTCCCTTACGACGCTCCTGATTGGCTGTTGATAAGCCAGTCACGGGGCTGGAAACTCTCAGTCCCTCTCAAGAATTCACATGGGCAGGATGTATATTCCACCTCTCCTGAGGGATACGTCTTCCAAAAGCATTCCTCAGGAGAGGTGGAACATACATCCTGCCTATATGAACTCTCGAGGGAGATTGAGAGTTTCCAGCCCTGTCATTGGCTTATCAACAGCCAATCAGGAGCATCGTAAGGGACTGGCCTAGACATCAAATGCACGTTTGATGTGAATCTACCATAGCTGCAACCTCTCTCATTTCTTTTACTGTACCTCCCTTCATATTCTTTCTCTCCCATCTGGATTTCTATCTTCTCTGTAAAAAGAATTTCGTCGTACAACTGAGAGGTTTCCCTTCAATTACACCTTTTCAAACTTTCTTGCTATCAGTTTCTTTCTCAGTTCTGAATACGTCCCAGCTCTTGACACTTTTGGCCCTAAAAGCGCCTCAGTGGCGTGGTCGGTATGATGTTGGCGTACCACCTCGGTGGGCGCGAGTTCGATTCTCGGGCATTCCATTGAGGCGTGAGAGATGTATATTTCTGGTGATAGAAGCCGTTGGTCCCGTTGCTGAATAACCACTGGTTCCATGCAACGTAAAAACACCATATAAACAAATCTTTGGCCTAAATTCTATATTCTATGTTATTCTTAAAGGAGATGAATTCGTATGAAGAGGTTGAGACAATGAAGCTATGTTACAGTGCAATTATATCTTGCAATTTCAGAGTGCTTTGGTTACTTTAACTAACTTGGTAAACTCAAAAGTGCAAGAGAATATGCAGGGCTTTTCTCTGCATTTTTTTTTTTTACTTTTTATCTACTAATTTTGTGGTCCTTTTAATAAGTGAGATTTCTTCTTTCTATATTTCCTTTTACCTTTCACCTTTCCTTGCCTCCTAATGAGCACCTTAATATTCTTTGGAAGCTTGAATTTAAAGTCAGTCCACATTAATAATAATAATAATATTGGGATATTCTTAAAGGTCCACAATAATAAAAAAAATGTTGCGAGTTCGTGTATAATTTAAAAACCCTTTACAAAAAGCTTTCGAACCCTTCCCTAGGTTCATCTTCAGTCCAGATTTTTGGGCTGAAGATGAACCCAGGGAAGGGTTCGAAAGCTTTGTAAAGTGTTTCTTAAATCATACACGAACTCGCAACATTTTTTTTTATTATTATTGTGGACCTCTTAGAATATTATATATATACTCTCGTGATAGAGAGTTTTTCCCAACTAATGTTGGGATACTTAGCTAATTCAGATACTTCTTTAACTCTAAGAGATACTAATAAACAAAAGCGACTGAGGATTCGGACGCCTAGAGAAATAACCGCATCCTTTTCCTGCATTTGTTTTGCGCAGGAAATCACCAAGGGCGAACTTTTCTTATCTCGATGACGTACAGTTGCACTTCCTTTGGTAGGTTGTGGCAATGCTATCGGTTTGTAGCGGATGCTCATTTTGTGCTTGTGCCTTGCGCATTTTGCTTCTTTTGTTTTCTAACAGAAGCGCATTTTGCTCTTTGGGGAGGGGGGTGGAGGGAAGGTTTCTAACAAATGTGCATTCTGTTCTCGAGCATATTGCTTTCTTTTTTGGTTTCTAACAGATGCGCATTTGGTGGGGGAGGGGGGGGCGGGTGTTCTAACATATGCGCTTTCTGTTCCCGTGCTTTTTTTTTTTACAGATGCACATTGAGTTCCCGCGCATTTTGCTCTTGTTTTTTTTTTCTAGACGCGCATTCTGTTCCCGCGCATTTTGCTTTTGTTTTGACTTTTCTTTTGAGCTTGTAGGTTTAGTTTCATCTGAAAGAGGCGGAATTTAGTCATGGATCCACCTTGTTCAAGCCATCTGATTTGATTTGAGTCTCGCAGAATGACTAGTAACAATTGGCAACCATACCTGGAACCACCATACGCTTGACCTTTGTCCTACATTATATATGCCATTCCTAGACCAACATAGTATGTATGCGTACGCTTTTACGGATAATGTATTCGCGCGTGCATTCTAGACCCACAACCGGAGCCAAAACGCTGAAAAATCGAACATTTAGACTTACGCGTGAGCCAGAATGGAGAGATTAGCGATCAGCTCCTCTCGACTCTTGATCTGACCCTTCAGGCACTGGATCTTCTCTAGGGAGGCGGCCTTCCTCTGCTTCAGGGACTCCACTTCCTCCTGCAACTGGTTGCGGGCGTCCAACTTCTTCTGCGTCTCCTTCATGAGTTCCTTCTTCTTAGTCTCGAGCTTCGATCTGACTTCGACATTCTCACTGGTCTGTGTCTGGCATTTGGCGAGCTCTGTTCGTCGAGAGGAAAAAAAGAAAACGTTATTACCATCGCTGACGTCATTAGTCTCAGCGCTTGGTCTTATGCCTAAATTTTATACTCCAATTCTATAGTGAAGTGGGAGAGTCCGTCCATAGGTTAGGCTTCGGCGTTAGTGAGAATTGGTGACTTTGCTATAAGTCTAGGATTTGAAAGTAATGACCAGTGGATATTTAGATCTTAAAGTACCAAGATGGGAAACTTGTAGGTCTGGGGAAAACCAGATACATTGAGAGAGAGAGAGAGAGAGGGGTTAAACACATCTAGTTTTCTCACCTTCGAATTTCAAAGCCGCCTGGGCTGTGTCCCTTTGTAAGTGGACCATGAGCTCCTTCATGTCTGGTAAATAAATAAAGGTAAACATATAAGATTAACAGGACTGTTTTATATCTAATTCAGGATTATTGAAACCAAATGCTTAAATTCAAAATTATGTATTCTTAGGACTAAGTAGAACTGTCAGTATGTATATGTATGTATAGGAGATATAGGCTATACGTACTTTATGCTAATATTATAAGAATATTATTAAGTCTTTGTGATTCTGGATTCTAGACCTACCCTCTCTGTTTTTCCGAAGCTCGTCCTTGATGTCTGCGAGAACTTGATCCATTTCTGAAAAGGAGAAAGGAACTGGGTAATTGTTTAGTTTAGCCTGAGGATGGGATGCCCCGTGAGCCGGGGGGTGGCAGTTCTTTCTGTGGTGCACTGTAAGCATTACTTGAAGGTTCTTTATGGCGTCCCTTCGGCCCCTAGCTGCAACCCCATTCATTTCTTCGGTTGTTCTTCCGTTTTCATATGTTCCTTCTTCCTTCTTACTTCCCACCGTCTTTTAGCAATTGATTAATAGAGCAGCAACTACGAGATTTTCCTTTGGTTACACCTTCGAAAACTTTTTATCGTCAATTTTATGTTTCAGCGCTGAATGACCTCATACGTCCCGAAAATGTATCAGATTTATTGAAAATTTATTCAGTCTATTAAAAAATCATCGAAAACACAACGCAAGAAAATTCTTATGACAACTGAGTAACAATCAAAACAAAAAATTTAAATCTAACGATATATTTTGTTTGCGTTGCCAAACGATCTGATGAAAAGATGTACGGTTGACCGGGAAAGAGGCAGTCTATCTCCCACCAATTGGATTCCTCTTAATTAATCAACAGTTAAAAGGGAATTTTATCAGGCCAGATATTCGGAGAGTAATTGGGTTCGTTTAGTCGTGTGTATATATGTATATTTATAATAGCTGACCAACCTGGCGTTGCTTGGGAAAACTCTGAATGACAGTTTACGAGTAGGGGGGACAAGAGAAACGGTTGTGTCCCTTTTATCCGGCTATTACTGTAGTGACTGTCCCCTTTAACCAGGTATTACTGTGCTGCCTGTCCCTTTAACCCAGGTACTATGGTGGTGACTGTCCCCTTTAACGAGGTATTACTGTGCTGTCTGTCAACTTTAACCAGGTATTTCTATGCTCTCTGTCCCTTTTATCCAAATATTTGGGTGCTGTGTTACCCTTTTATCCAGGTGTTACTGTGGCGACTGAAAAGTTTTTTCAATAATATATTTCTATGGTCTCTAGTACACGAAATGTGGTATGATAAACCCGTAGAGTTTGTATACCACATTAGTTACAAAGGGAAGGGGTGCGGGTTTGACACCACCCACTTGCCAAATTTTTCCCTGATCAGTAGGCAGTTTGGATTTCTATCACAGACCAACATACAAACATTCACTTTTATACATAAGAAGATATCAGAACAATGGTTTTGAAAACGAAAAAGCAAAATTAATTATGGGGAGAGAAAACGTATAAATGAATAAAAAAAAGTGTACGAAATATTAAGAAGAAATCGGACACACACACAGATAAGTAAAAGTTAAAATTGTAGTACATAACTTACGTAGAAAATGAGACATAGGCCTAAGCGTTTAAAATCTTACCGCCTCTCACTTCGGTGATGTTCAGCTGGTTTGACATAACGGTCGAGCAGATTTCGGCGTCGCCTATTGGACAGTCGCTGTCGAATGCCGTCGTGCACATGATCGTGGACAGAAAGACTAATAAGACTGAAGACCACTCCATCTTGGTCATCTTCGTTCAGTCGAACCTTCGGACGAAATGAGAAATGTGAAATTCGTTACAGAATTCCCTTTTGATCATTATTTTTGCTTTTTTTCGATCCCCGGTGAGACCCATTGCCAATTTCACTAGTCTGTTGATGTTTGTTGCAAGTTTCAGAGTTAGAAAGCACTACAGGGAGAATGTTCATAAAACTGTTCAATTTCACTGTAGACAATTACAGGAGAAGCCGTCATTACTTTACAATATACTAGAGAATATATATATATATATATATATATATAATATATATATATAATATATATATAATATAATTATATATATATAGATATATATATTATATATATATATATATATATATATATTATATATATATATATATATATTATATTATATATATATACACATAACTAAGGCCACAAAAAGATAAAAGATGTGGCCTTAGCTGAATATATTGTCACACCCCATTTAGTGACAAGCATATAATTATGTATAACTAAATACAATTTAAGCCACAAATGTCACTTAATATCAAATTCACTTTTCCCATGAGAATAACTTGCACACGAGGGAAATTATGACTATTAAGCGCATTTTTTTCAAGATAACTGAATGATTAAGTAGACTGTCTATCACTGTAACTAAACCAAGAGCCCATGATCGAATCCTGGGCGGGCCAAATGAACTTATCAGCTATCATTCCCCATGGGTGTAAGTTCTTCCCAAAATAAAGTGAATTCAGTATTGATATTTGTGACTCAATAATCGAGGCTTTATCAATTATATTGCGCTTAGTGCAAGTTATTTGCAAAATAAAGTTGATATTGATTGATACTTGTTAGCTTAATATTCGAGAGTAAATGAAAGTCACGCGTGTGTATATGTGACAAAACTTCGCCCAAACCAGTGGTCCTACACAATCGCGTAACTTAAGCCTTCAGCACCATCAGACTAAACACTAACCCTCACCTCCGGCAATGTTAGACCGACTGCCACCAGGTCCTGGCCGTGCTCTGTCCTAGACCCAGCTATAGCCTCGAGCCCTCATGACTGAAGGATGCCGGGATTCCCTGTGCACCGACTGTCCTAATTGGGTTTTAATCCCTGTCTGTGAGTGTCACGGGGTTATGTATTAGTGCATGAGTGACATGACGAAATGGTGCCACTTTTGTCGTTCAAACTCCCTTCGAAATGCTGTGTCGCGAGATTGTCTTTGGTTTTAGAGAGAGAAAGAGAGGCTGGGTTCGTAACAGAGAGAAACAGACACAATCAGGGATTCCAACCGAGAGAAGCAGAGACAGTCAGGAATTACAACAAAGAGAAACAGACACAATCAGCGATTCCAACAGAGATAAACAGGCACAATCCTGGATTCCAACAGAGAGAAACAAACAGTCAGGGATTCCAACAGAGATAAAGAGAGACAATCAGGGATTCCAACAGAGAGAGAGACAGTCGGGGATTCCAACAACGAGAAAGACTGTGAAACATTCTGGGATTCCAACTGAGGGAAAGAGAGAGACAGACTTAGATTCCAACAACGTAAGAGAGACAGGTTGGGATTCCATCGAGGAAGGAGAAAGAGAGAGATAGTCTGGGATTCTAACAGAGAGAAAGAGAGAGATAATGTGAGATTCCAGCAGAGAGACAGGCTGAGATTCCAACATAGAGAGACAAGCAGGCTTGGAATCTAACAAACAATGAAGACGGATATAGACAACGAGAGAGGAGAGAGAGGGTGACGCACACTCTTTGATAAGATAGTTTGCCACTGGATTTCCTCACCATGAATGATATCAAATGATTAGAAATATAATTATGACGGAAATCCCAAATGTATCAAAGCGCGCTGTCACGTAGGCTTTTGCTTCAATCAGTCAACGTTGGCAAGATTCAAGAATATTTCATGATGAACAGAGAGAATACTAAATATGGCTGAAGGATAAAACAAACACAAGCTTCCTTAAGACACAATCATTTTGAAAACCTAACCGCAACGAGAGAAAGGTTTAAGCAACTGTCTTCCTAGAGGATCTATGTATAAATGTAGCAGCTATTTATAATATACATCACGAAGGAAAAACCTTATACAAAATAATAAAATACAGTCATCGGTCTATTTTCCCCCCATCTACTTCCTTTCTTTTTCCTTTTCGCTTGATCTCATTCCTCCTCTTCTTTTTGCCTCCACATCGTTCTCCCTCTTAGTTCCTCCATACACGTTCTCCTTCTCCATAAAAAAAAGGCATTATCTGTCCTCTTCTTCTTCCGGATTCCTTTTGAGACGCAATGCTTCTAGTTCTCCCGCGAAGCGTCTATTCTCTCCCTCCCAGATCTCGAAGATGCTGTCGTTACTGGGCTTATTTATGTCGTCGACTCTTTTCTCTCGCCTTTTTTTTTTTTTTTTGTTTTTTTTTTTTTTTAGCTGACAACGACAGAGGCTTTTGTCTTTTTGAGCCAAGTTCAAAGCCTGCGAAGCCTCTCTCTCTCTCTCTCTCTCTCTCTCTCTCTCTCTCTCTCTCTCTCTCTCTCTCTCAGTAGTTTCTCCTAGAGACCTAGACCAACATAGCGTCACGTAGTGTAAGGGAATTCATACTACTTTCATCTCTGTGCCCTGTGGTTTTATTGTTATTCCCCTTATTCTTTCTTTATTTTGTTGTGTTTTTGTATCTGTCCGTCAATTGGCAATATCAAAACAAGCCTGAGTTTACGGATAATAATAATGATAATGTGATAGATATATATGCTTTATTTACCATTACCACTGTTCTTATGCTCAGTTGTACTATAATGTATGATTGCGTAAAGCCACATTTCTTGACTCGTGTCAAAAATCTCTCTCTCTCTCTCTCTCTCTCTCTCTCTCTCTCTCTCTCTCTCTCTCTCTCTCTCTCTCTCTCTCTCTCGTTCTTCTTCAAGTACCGCTGAGTCATACCAAGAAACCATATGTCAAAGATATAATGTATTTCGCTCATTTGTTCCAAGTATCGGAACCCCATTACATAAATTGCTTCTAGATGACTGGTCTGTGTATCTTTGCTGACCATAAACATTTCGTGCGCTAATGAAGCCATTACGCGTTCACGAGCGGTTGTTTTCCTTCCCGGTGTTGTTATGGAGGTTGTTGGGGTGTTATTGATTTGTCAAGGTTGTAAAGGGGTGTTGTGGAAGTTGGTGAGGCCGTTACTGTGAAGATGTTGTGGTGGTTGGTGATTAGTTTTGAGGTTTTTTGAGTGGTTGTGACCACTGTGATTGTGGAAGTGAAGACACTGTGATTATTTTTGTTGTAAAAAATTGTTGTTAATGCTGATTTTCGTAAGGTTTACTACGATTTTGTGCTCACTGTGATAGCGAAGACGAAGAAATTGTGATAGTTTTTGTTGTAGAAATTACTGTTGTTGGTTAGACCTATGTTGTTGTTGTTTGAGAGTAAGCTGGCCTTATGCCAGCACGGGCTCTTGCTCATAGAGCAGCCCGTAGACCTTAGACCTAATCTGAGCACTTGGGGGTAACATTTTGTTATGGTAGCGGTTGTAAATGCTGTCTTTTCTGACTTTTGGAACAAACCAACCTTCAGTGAAAATTCCTTGTCGTTTCTCAATACCAAATTGATATCAGACCATTCTTTTTATTAATTGGAACATAAAAAAATATAAGCATTAACAAGACACCTTAAAAAGTTATTTAAGACAAATGACTAGATTCTGAATCTAAATTCGAATGTAGGCCTAGTTTTTTTTCTAAGACATAAACTAGGCCTGCATTCTTAAAAAAACTATCTGATGACTAGGTCTAGACATTGACTAAAATATTATATCATTAAACCAACCACACTTCATAGACAATTTTTTTTAGTTTAATTCATTTTATTTTTAATAACCCGAGGCCAATTACGTGAACTCTTTCTAATAAACCTTCATCGATATTACTGATATTATTAGTGATGCTTAAAACCTCTTCACTTAGCCAGGGCTGTTTATCGTCGTTGCAAATTTCTAGTGTACTGGTTATTGCTGTAATTGATGTAATTTATGACTGTTTATTGCTGCAATTTATTACAATGCTCTCTCAACAGATACGTAGTGTCCTTTTGCCTGGTTCCCGAGCATTTGGGTGGGGGTTGGGGGGGAGAGGCTTCGAATTGCTTAAATTCTTAGGACAGTAAAGTATTTGAAATAGTTTTAGAGATAGAACAAAGGAACAGAGAGAAGGGAGAAAGGTACACGTGAAACTAAATCGAAAGAAACAAATGAAGTACGCAAAAATGGCGAAAAAAAAAATCGGAGAAAGAAGGGTCGCCTCCTCTCGTTTGATAGTCTTTGTCCACTCTGTTCCGTTCGTATGTTCCTCTGTTCGTTCTCTGTCCCGTTTAATGGAAGGGAGAAAATGAAACGGACCCTTTCTTGTACCAAGAGTTCGTTTTGGGGTCATGAACTGAGTTTTACTTCAATATGAAGATCTTGAGGTCTAGAATGTGATTATACACACATATTTAACTATATATGTATATATCCTTAAATCCACGGTATAGAAAGGTAAGTGAAACAAGGAACTTGGAACGAGCACTTTTCGTGCTATATTCCACATTTTCAAGATCACAATCAACACAAAAGAAGCTTGAAAATGTAGAATATATACTACGAAAGTACTTGTTCCAAGTCCCTGTTTCACTTACCTCTGTACCGTGGATTTAAGGATATTCTCAAGTACGTGTTCCTTCGTGCTACGTTGATATATATATATATATATATATATATATATATATATATGATATATATAGATATTATATATATATATATATATAAATATATTTATATATATATATGTGTGTGTGTGTGTGTGTGTGTGTGTGTGTGTGTGTGTGTGTGTGTGTGTGTGTGTGCTGCTTTAAAAAATCACAGTAGACGCACGTGACTTCATTAAATAAGCGTATACCACAGGAAAATGACAGGTAGAAATCCAAGCACTTTCATTCCTCGACAGTGTCTTCAGTAACGACGAAAGCGCTTAGATGTCTGCCTATCATTTCCCTGTGGTATTCCCTTATATATATATATATATATATATATATATATATATATATATATATATATATATATATATATATATATTATCATGAATCCACAGCAATTTTGACAGGTAACAACATAGAGTACAAAGATTGTTTGGCCATTAAAAAACCCATCGGTCCGTGAAAACAAAAAGGACAAAAAAAAAAAAATCTTGACGAAACTGATGCGTATTTTGCAGTGATGTTGAATTATCACCATGCGCTTTTTCATTTTCGATGGAAATTGAAATATTGCGCCGCCCCCGAACGACAGATATTAATGAGTCGCTGCGCTATGTATGATGATGAAAAAAAAATATTTTTTTATAAGGATGGGATGAAATTCGGGATATTTTTTTTTATAAATCAATTCTTCCCTGAGTTTGTTTTTTTTTTCATGGGGAGGTTTCCATGGATTATTTTATGAGTACTGTGTTGTTTTATTATTGTTTTATTGTAAGGTTAAAATTTAATGGAATTGTATTGGTACAAAAAGATTTTTAAATTCTAAACGTTTCGGAAATTTTCGATTCTATCTTCAGGGAGAATGAAATTAAAAGGAACAAACCGACCTTATGCCAGCAGGTGAGTCGGATTTGGGGAGAGGTGCATCACCATGAGGAAGAGGTGAGTCCCCATGGGAGAAGGGGGGAATTAACTTGACAAATCGTCCATAAGAGGGACTAAGCCACAGATAATGATGACTTGCAAGACTAGAATATCGAAAAAGAAGAAGAAGAAACAAGATAAAATACAGAAAGGAAATAAATACAGACAAGACAAGTTGCAGAAAACCAAATGAATATTGAAAAATATATCTCAGGTTAAAACGCCGGCGGTGTAACTGATTGGGTGTAAATTATCTGGCGTTACAATACCTGCGTGTGAAAGAATCTCTGAAAAGTGCAACAAAAGGAGAGAACAGTGCTGTAAAATACGTATATGAAATAAACATGACCAAGTTTTAAAAAATATATAAAAATGAAAATAGCAAAATATTCCACAAAACAAAATACCTTGATGTAAAAAAAGATGAAAATCAAAAAGGAGCAGCGTCACATCCAGACCTCGCCCCCCCCCCCCCCCCCTCCCCCCCCCCCCCCCCCCCCTTCTCTATCCTACTCCACCACCATCAAAGGAAAAAAAAGGCCAAAAGATAAAAGCGGAGCAATCTGCTTTCTCTCTCTCTCTCTCTCTCTCTCTCTCTCTCTCTCTCCTCTCTCTCTCTCTCTCTCTGATCTCTATCAACCTCAAAGCGATCCTCATTCGTGCCTCTTCTCCATATCGATTCCTATTAATCTTTCGAAGCCCTTATCCCCCACTTTTCATGCAAGATTCTATCACATATTTCAGCGGTATCTTTTGATCCAAAGTAATTTCTCGCGCTGTTCTTGCACCCTTTTTCACTCCCTTTTTCCCTTCTCGGTCTTTCGCTCTGGATTTCCTATTCTTCTTCTTTTCACAGGAGGATTTTCCCCCCAGTTTGTTTGCAAATGATACGCGACACTGTGCTTTGTCATTTTCTCTCTTCTGTGTTTTCGTCTTCCTTTATCTTGCAATGTCTACTTCACGATGAAATGTTGTAAGCCGGTTCAAAGGAAAATCACTACTACTATTAAAACCTACCCTCCTCCCTCTTCTTCTTCTTCTAATGATTACAGTTTCCCTTTGGCCTAGGCTAGAAATGGGCATTAGGTTCCCAGTCCAATGGACCTTCGCGCTTTGAAGGATTAAAAGCGAATTTCGTTTCCATTTCTTTATTCTCCAATTCATTCTTTTATTTCTTCTTCCTATTCTGGCTTTAAAGAGAGAGAGAGAGAGAGAAAAAAAGCCTGTCAGAGAAAATATCTCAAATGAACGGAATCCTCTGATTCTCCTCCCTGATTGCAAAGTAAGTGGGATTTCGTCCCACTCATTCACATTCATAGACAATCTGAGATTACTTGAGGGATGCGGAGGAAAAAACCGCTTTCTCGATCCGGGGGATAGTAGTACCATGTCAGACGCGAAAAAAATCTCTTGTGAATTTTCTTTTGTTATATGATTAAACTCACAGATTCGTACATATGTATGTAAGTGCTAAATAGATAATTAACCACCTTGTTCATCAGTAATGAGATAAATTCTCCCACAAACAAATTTCATTTTTTATATAGGCCTATCTATTCAAATACGAATTGCAGCCATCCGGTGAAGAATTTTTTAGGTTTTCCCTCATATTGGTTAACTGAATATCCTAAAGCGTTTACATATTTTAGTCCGTATTTTTAGTACGCTTAAGTAAAGAATTTTTTATCAGAATACCGAAAGAAGTGAAGCAAAACAAAGATCGAAGTAACGAAAGTTTATCTACAGTTCGTCTTTGATAGTTATCCTATTTTGCATTGCTGCAGCTTAAATCGTCATTCATCGTCGTGTAAATGGTTCCTCGCCGTAATTACAAACGAAATAAAGCTTATTTTGTAACATGCTAAAAGAAACAAAAAAATATGAAGAATTTGTGAGTTATGGGAGGTGCCGTTACAGAGGAAGGACGTCCTTATATGAATGTTAATCTGAAAAACTAAGGCCAATTGCTCTGACAAATGCATCATATAAAATTTTCATGGGGATCCTGAGAACCAAATAGAAAAACATATTAGAAATATAGGAAAAATTAATGAACTGCAATCAGGCTTTACCGCACAAAGAAGAGGAATCGATAATTTATATATCTTACAATACTGCATACAAGAAACGTACAGAAGAAAGGACCCATTATTTGTAGTATCAATAGACTTTCAAAAACCATTTGACTCGGTTAATAGAAAAAAGCTCATTGAGGTCATGATGAAATATAGGCTACATGCAGAAGTAATAAATGCAGTTGCAAAGATATATACAAATGATGTAACAAGCCTGTGCCTTAACAATATAGAACAAGATGAGCTAAATGTAACTAATGGAATAAGACAGGGATGCAATGGCTCAACCATATTTTTCTATTAATGACGTACCTGATAATAGAAAAATTAGAAAATACAACAGAAGGTTTTAGAAATGAAGTAATAAGGATAGTGGCACTATTATATGCAGACGACGGATTAACACTAGAGCACACACTAGAAGAAATAACAAAATCAATAAAAACCCTTATGGAAATCGCAAGTGAATGTGTCCTAAACATAAACAAGGACAAGAGTAACATACTAATATACAACGACTGGTACCGTATCGATGATATGGAGAATGTGGAGCACATAGAAGGAATAAAAATAAAGAATATTAAATACCTAGGAGTAACAATCAACAACATGAAAGACTGCTTCAGAGAACGATACAAAGGGCCCATATTAAAGCAAAGCAGATGGCAAATATGGCTAATGTAGTCATCAATAAAACCTGTAGCAGAGTAAAAATAGGAAAATTGTACTGGAAAGGACTAGCGATGCCTTCATTAATGTATGCACTGGAAGTCATGAAACTTTACAGGAAAACAATAAATGAATTTCAGAAGATAAATAATAAAGTATATAGAGCAATTTTGAAAAGTGCCAAGTTACTCAGCAAGTTGTGCGTTAAGATCTGAAATAGGGGCCTCTTCCTGCCACTCTAGAGATATCAAGAATAAACTATTCTACCTGAAACACACACTGAAGAGTGGTGGAAATAGGCTCCTATATGAGATAACCATGGATCAGTATGAAAAAAAACCCTGGATAATGCAAGTAAAAGAGTATATGAAAGAACTAAACATAAACTTAAGTAAAATTGAAGCATTTAAAGATAAACAGTTAAGAGAAATGATAAACAATTGGGACAGAAAAACATGGCAGATAGAAATGAATGAAAAGTCAACGTTAAGAATTTACAGAAAATATAAAGAAAACATAAAAGAAAAAATCTGGTATGACAACACTGAAAAAACAATGCTGATCAGTAGGGCCAGACTAGGTATACTAGGATTAAATGACAGAAATAGGATAAAAGGAGAAAATACAAAATGTTTATACTGTGAGGAACAAAATGAAAATTTAGAACATTTCTTACTTGACTGTCCAGCATACAATGAAATTAGAAATAGATATAGCTTTATGTAGCAACCATATCAAGAAAATAAAGAAGAATTAGTAGCAAATATACTCTTATTGGTAGTTCTACTGAGGGAGGAAGTGGCAAATAGGAAAGATTTTATAAAAAGAAATGTGGTATTTCAGAGAGAAGAAGCTCAAACAAAGGGGGAATAATAGAAGCAAGGGAGCCGTTTGAAAGGCATATCCCACCTACTACTACTACTACGGTGACCGCCACTTTGATTTCGGTTCTCGTAAAGTGTCTTTATTTTAGGTGAATGTCAATTTTATTCATACTAATGTTAATGTAATCTCATACCAGTGATATATATGTGTGTGTGAGTGTAATATGGACGTTTTAATTTCTAAATAGGAAGTTACGTGAGAACGAAAATGGTAATTGGATAAAAATGGATACCTCCTATCTAGGCCTAGCTACTAGGTAGTAGGATGATTCTACGCCTTCCAAGTTTTTTTTTGTAGGCCCATGTTCTACTACCTAGCTAATATACTATCTCGCATTACTTCGTTCTAGGACTATACTAGCTATGTTTAGCGTGAAAAACCTTTGTTATTGAAAAAACAACAACCATAGTACCTAGATATTTAACCCTAGCTACCTAGTAGGTACTCCTGGGTAGTGGGCTAGCTAGGTAGGTACTATTAGCTAGTACTAGCTACGTACCACTAGGTAGTAGTAGGTCTACGTAATGGCCCGCAGGGCAGACTGGGATTTAGGCCTAAATTGTGTACGCTATTTGCTGTCTATTCATTATTAGGTAAGTCAATAAAATTTATTTTGAATAGTAGGCTAATAATTATTTACGTTATGCTGTCTAGCCTAATTTGATGTTCATTCCCATTGGAAAGTTCAGATAGGCTTAAAGCATTTGCCTACAAATCTTGTTTTTCCAGGCTTAGTAGAGCAATGTGGGTGGCTGGGCCCATTATACTAGGAATTGGGTACCCGAGATAGGGTAAATAACCGTAGGGTCCAGAGTGGACCATGTTCGATCAGCATGTACAATCCCAAAAAAAGTACATTTTAACGCGTCCTGACATTGGAGATGGGATCAGTCGCGACTTGTTGTCGGTGAGAAACGGAGCTAAAGACCTCTACTCTCCTTTCGAAGTAAGCATTTTCTCCAAAGTTAGAAATTAAGGCCAAATTTTACGATTTAAACAGAGGGTAGTGAAAACGGTCTCAAAATTACTGCAAATCTCACCAAAACGCGTTCAACATTTTTACTTACAACTCAAAGTATTTAGAAGATTGACGCCATCTCGATGTTTACGAAGTCACTTGTGTCAATAAACTAACCATTTCCTGTGATAAATCTGCACACCACTTGTGCCCACAGACGCTGGGGCACTTTTATCACAACAAACGGAAAACTTTTCCTCACCGAGTAAACAACTGTTTTGTAGAAGAAGACGATGAAGCGTGCACTTCGATAATTTTTTAAAGAAATAGTAAAACATCAATATTTTACATATTTATGATGATTAATTTGAAAATATTCGTTATTGAAAAAGTAACTTGATTCTGACTCAAATTTAAGTAATTATTTTTTGGAATTAGAACGTTCTTTCAAGTCCTGTATTATGACGTCACGACATCTTGACTTTCATACCTATTGTAAATAATTGTTTTACTCAACTTTCTTGCAGAACAGTTTACCTGTTATTCATGCAGATTATCAGCTTTTCATGTAATTGGTATAATCGTAATGCGCATATATATCTTTATTATTTACTTTTTGGATATATGAAGATGTTTTACTGCCGGATTATCGCTGTAGTGTGACGCAATCGATTTCGGTCGATGCGCCTCTGTTTTAGCACCATAAGAAATTATGGGGCCGAATTTGCAATGACCAGAAAGTCGTTACAAGTGGAAAGTTAGCATTGAGGGGCATATATTTTGATTGAGAAAAATACAAATTTATTCAATAGCTAGCTTGTAAAAAATACTTGATTACCAAAAACTTGATTGACAACTAAGCAGCATACCCACTATGGGTTTCAGAGACAGTGCAAGCACGTTTTTGGGCAATACCTATTTCTGTAACGAACACTCTTATCAGAACAAGATTTTGCTATAGTGCATTACACCCAGTGCCGTAATTTATAAGGGTATCGTGAATCACTAAACTTAAAGAATAACGACACTTGTCCTTGTACCAAGAGACAAAAACTCCATTATGCAGAAATGGATACGAACACACGTGTAAAGCTCCACCTACCCTCTCCCCCCCCCCTCCACCGCCACCCCTTTCCTTCTTTGTTCCTTCGCCTTCCTTTCTCTCTCTCTCTCTCTCTCTCTCTCTCTCTCTCTCTCTCTCTCTCTCTCTCTCTCTCTCTTCTCTGTTGCCATTCGGTATGTGTTGACCCTCCAAACTGGGTATAAGACTACACACAAAACGTTGAAATTGGTGAAATTAAGCTATGTATTGGAAGTATATATACATAAATATTAAAGCAATTTTATCATTATTGCATTACTATGACAACTAGAATTCATGGAAACAGTTTATAATGAAACAGCGAATGTGTGAAGCCTCCACTAATGTGGCAACGATGATTTTTTGCCATTCTTAGCATGCAACATTAAAGGTTACATTTATTTCTGGCATACGGTTATTAAAGAAATTCAAAATACTAATATAGACTGAAATCTATGAAAAGTGTTAGCAAAAACAAAAAAGCCAAAAAAAAAAAAATGTATATAATTCAATTATCCGTAGTCGTTCCTCTATGCACTTATCCGTAGTCGTTCCTCTATGGTTTTCGGCAGCCAGATGTACAAAAACGTTAGAAACATTTGATTGTATCTACTTTAGAAATATCTGTAATTTTTCGGGGTAATTTGGTTGCAAAAAAGGGATAATATACATGAATTAAATTAAAATTTTTAAATAACAAAGTAAATTTAAACTAAATAACGAGTAAAGTAAACAATTTAGGGAATAAAACTTTGCAGTTTTGTTGTCTGCTGTTCGTAACTGTGTTTGTGGCGCACGCGCTTAGGAACCAGCAACAGCAACGGGTTTAAAGTGCAATGTGGAGTGAACTGAGACCAAAATGTGTATAATAACAATCAAATAAGCACTGTGGAGTTTCAGTTGTGATGGCAGTAAGGATAAAAACCACCGATTACAAGGTAAGAATGAATTCAGTTCAAACCATGACCCCGGGAATAAAAAGTTTCATACTTTCAGTAATATAGGCAACAAAATGTTGTTTTATTGTGCTGATTACAACTGCAATCTTGAGTAAGATCAATAAACGTTACATAGTACATACGCTAACATTGTTCAAATGAGTGCTGGGAAAGATGATTTTCGTCACTGTTCAAAACCGGTACATCCCACGGTAGCCGCCATATTGGATTTCAAAGCTGCCTTGAAAAAATATTTTACGAAGAGCGTCACATGCTTATTTTAGTTCGTATGGGGCTTTCATATATCACATTATGTTGACGAAACTTCAATCTTTTGAATGGTATGCTTGGAGTTGTAATTGTATTCTTGTTTCACCATTTAAATATCGAGTGAATAAGACCTGTACACCGTGATAAGGGTTGGTAGTCGCTGGTGTTTTACCCTAACCAAAATGTCTTTTAAAATAAAAATGCCTATTGGTCATGATTTATTTTTTTATTTTTTTGAAAAAGAAAACTAAGCCCCAGTATTGTGCTTGCTTTGTCTCACCGACTGCACCTTTTCTGTCCGCCCTCAGATCGCAAAACCCACCTAGGCCAGAAGGCTGCAAATTGGTATGTTGATCATCCACCCTCCAATCATCAAGCATACCAAATTGCAGCCTGCTAGCCTCAGTAGCTCTTATTTAATTTAAGGATAAAGTTGGCCATAATCGTGTGTTTGGTAATGATGTAGGGCAGGTTGTCGTAGTTTCATGGGCGGCAGCTCATACAGCATTATACGGAGACAATCGAATTACCTATACCTAGTAGATCTATGTTCAGTCGCCTTGATTATACAATGTACAGAAAACTTTGCGGCGAAGAAACTTCGGCCCTTATTTTACTTGTTTATGTCATGTAGCCTGTCTAATGATCCTACTTATAGGGATGCAACTTAACCTAACTTAGGATGAAGTCTTACAGTAAACAATGTGGTTTTACATTCATTAACTCCCTCTGTACCATTCCTACTACTTGCGGGGATACAATCTGACCTAGCCTTCCCCACAGGGGCTAGTGCCATCAATGCACCTCATGCCATGCTATTTAGGCATTACTCAAGGTTCTTTGCAGCGTCCCTTCAACCCCCAGCTGCAACCTCTGTCATTCATCTTCCTGTACCTTCATTCATATTCTTTTTCTTCTGACTTGCAATGGCAAACGTTTTCCTCCTGTTGCAGCTATCAGACCTTTTTACTGTCAGTTTCCAATTCAGCTTTGAATGACCTCTTATCAGTTGTGACCTAGCTTTAGCTAAGGTGACTAGTATTTAAGTTTGCAGGAGTTTTGGTCCCCTTGGATTTCAATGTCAATCCGTCTTACACTCGTTTCTTGCTCAAGTTTTGGAGAAAGATTAACTTTATATGTGTCCCCATTGCTGAATAACCACTGGTTCCATGCAATGTAAAAACACCATACAAACATTATGAAAACTTTATATGTGTCACAACTTCAAACGCATGTCAGAATCATTTAGTAATTGTAATGTCCTTTCATGGAAGTGTGGATTGTTTGAGAAGGACATCTGGAATACAAAATCCCCTTGTAATATAGTCAAGGATAATCACTCTATTATAATTCACTAATGATAATACCCCACTTTCCTATATGAGAACAACTTTCTTAAAAAACTGGTTTATTATTTACAGATATTGACTGAGCCAAAATAAAGCGACCACCATCTGGCAGTGGAAATGGACATTCTTCTTTTGAGCATAGTATACATTACTGCTGTTACCAATAAGTTTAGCCCAAGATTGACTGTAACAAAACCCTGAACTGTTATGACCTCTCTAACTTTGAGTGAGTTAAGGTAAGGAAAATGCATTAGTGAAGCTTTTTCCATGACAAGAATCCATGTACAGACCCCATAAAATCTTCTTTTTATATAATCTTATAAAAAGTGTGAATAACACTAGAATATTTTTTTTCTTACTTCTTACTATGACATTAAAACCTTCATATATCATTCAGGACTGCATCATTAGCTAGTATTCTGGTGGTTAGTGATGGAGAAACAGGAGACAATTTCAGAGTTAGAGGGAACTTTAACTGGCCTCAGCTACACATTCTTGTGAGTAATTATTTAATTTTTAGTTATTTTACTTTGTGAATTAATGTATATTTTGTGAATTAATGTATAAGCCATACAGATTATAGGTTTTCACATTATCGGCACTAGCACTAGATAGCTACATAAACGTGGAAAGTTATTATCAACAATATGTAGAACCTTTTTTCTGCAAGTTAGGGTCTCCCATCTTTCCTCTCAAATGGAATTTTTAAAAGTGAAACTTACCCTCCATCATTTGCTTTATCTGCAACTACTTGGCGTGGGTCCAGCAAGTGTTAAAATTGAAGTTGTCATTACCAAATGAATGCTCCTAAATGTTACTCCCCCACCCTTTTTACAATGGGTGGCAAGACAGTGGGTGTTTGGCTGCTTATATTTCTCGTATTGATGAACTATATATAGTACCAATCATTTAGACAAGTGCTCTGAAATTTGGTTTCATTTATGTAGACTGTACTCTCTTTCTCCTGCCTTTGCTTCCCAGTCCTCATTGGACAAAGGTAGATCATGCTTCGCCTAAAGACATTCATGGTAGGGTGAAGAGGTCTAGGCCTTCACTTTTTAATCCGTTGTCCCGAGGTTATTATAGAGATTATTCACCTGAGCCAGGTAATCAGATGTGTTCAATAGTGAACGATGCTGCTGTGCCTGCAGCCACCTGAAGGAGTCCAGAGTCTCTAGTTAGGCATTCGGATAGTAAGCGTTCGCTCCAAGCCTCATTAGTTAACAATTGTTCCCATTTTAACACTTGTTGAACCCACACCGCGTAGTTGCAGTTGAAACAATTGATGGAGGGTAAGGGTAAGTACCTTAAAAATGTATATTTTATTGTAAGAATTAGCATTTTTTCTCATATGTATACATTTTACCATGACATATAGTCATTCTGTTCTGGTCAAGAATGCTTTCAGAAGTTAAGGTTCCTTTTCTCATACAATTTCACTGATGATAAAAATTCATAAAAGGATAGTGAAAATGCAGTAGTTGTTGAAGAATGATTTTCATTGCATCTTTCTAACCACTTTTTGCAATTTTGTAGTGTGGGTGAATACATTTTCTGGTTGATGGAACTCTATAGCAAAGGATCTGCATATCACATCATGGTGCGCCACCCATTCCAGCTACCCAGGCGCAATTCATTGCAGCTACAGCGCCGTTATAGAATCACCAACCTGAAACCACAAAATATCTGCAAAGTTAGTTTTGTCCTTAGCTGAGAAATTAAGTCATAGGTTTTCGTTTCCTTATTCTGTTCTCTTCAACCTTTGTTATCTTCTAGTATTTAGATATGGGTCTCTACTGTAATTCTGTATTTCCACTTATCTCTCTTGCTCTCTGTGCTAAGTATGCATTGTATTATGAGTTCAAATTAGTGGTAGGTCTGCTTCTAATTTAAAATTAATATATACAGTTTTCCACATTAAAATTCATTGAATGATACTCTGGATTTCAGTGTTAAAGACATAAGTAACTAGCTATTTCTACCCTCCTTATTTTCCTATATGTAAAAGACAGTAAAACTCAGAATTCTTTAACTTCTGTATTTGTAATGGAAATTTATTTTAGTAGAACTGAAGAACTGCCATTGCTTATCCTTGGAAATTTTCAGGAGAGATTGCTAACTTATGTTGCTCGTTCAACATCTCGGCTACAAGAGCTAAGCGAGGATCTGGAACAAAGTGATCTACAAGGTGCCTCCATGATAAGTGGTTTGATATCCTACAAGGTAAGTTGTAGCCATCTTTCGTATTCACCAACTCTAAAGTCCTCACTTCATTTTCTTTTCAGAGTCTATGCCTTAGTGTATATTAGTATTGTCAAAGTTGTTACATAATGATTTTTATTTATTTACAGCAAAACTAAGTTAAACATTTTGTTGGTAACTCTGTGGAACTTATTGATGCATGTCATTATTCCTCACAGTGCAGAAATTGCATAACTGTGAACTACTGAAAAAGGAAGTTATTTAACTATCTATCAGTTGGAGACAGAACCTAGTCAAGGCAAATAGGTGTTGAAATTTTTCGAAGTATTTCCTGAACTCTGTAAATACTGAAATATTTTTTTAATTCAACACTATTTACAAGAGTCCAATTCATTTTAATTAATTAATAAACAATTCAAGTAAAATAACAGTTTGCTTCAATATGGAATAAAACCCACAAATGGAGAAAAGTAATGTATTTCACTTTCAAAGGGTAGTCTCCCTTCCTCTTCACAAGAGGAAGTGATGGTCCCTTCAAAATCTTGCTCTGTGAGTTTTACTTACACTTATAAAAAGTTTATTTTTAATACTTTTGCCATTTCTGTTATAATCAGTGATCTCACAACAGTCTCATTCCAAACAGGGAATTGTTACAAAGGCTATCGATGAGGATCTGGGTATCTGGGAACTTGATGGAAGCATCACTTTGGTGCTGTCATTCTTGTGCCACCTGACAGGTGAAATTTGGAGTAAAGACCTCGTCGAGAATGTAAAGGACGTTGACCCCAAATCAGCAGCTGTTGCAACTTCTGAGAAATTTTATAAAAATGAATATTTGAAAGTAGGAGACCATATTGCTGTCCACCATGTGCATCACTCTGTCATAAAGGGAAGAATTTATCTCACCTGCTGTGGCAGAAGTTCATTGGAAAATAACCAGTAAGAAATTACCTGAATGAGTTTAGAAGTGACCATATGTTCTTGGAACTGTTAGTACAATACGTATTATTGGATTGTGCATGGCCTTTATATATAGCGTAATTTTGAAGAAATAAATTTCAGTATAGCAATAGGCAATGTATCCAATCTCTTTTTATGAAACAGTTGATCAAGTATCTTGTTCCATTCTTGTCACTGACCTGCTTCACTGTTAGATAACATTTGGGTCAAAATAGTTTGCTGTGTAGTGAATGTTGTCTAAATAGCATTGAACTAGATGTTTGTTAAGATCGATAGGTGTAAAAGAAAGATGGATGGGTTTGTAGTTGAGAGATTTTTTTTAACAAGCTATGCAGTATTTAAACAATTATTTCTTTATTATGTTCAGTGCAGTAAATGTGCCTTGTTGTCAATTTTCTCAGTTCCGGAGGTCCTTCATTACTCACACTGTTGGACTGCAGAAGAGTTTGCATGAGGATGTTGTACAATGGAACTTCAACAGTTCAAGAAAAGATGCATTGCATTACTACCTTAAAACAATACTCATTATATTGTAATAATTTACTTATATTTTTATTCATTTATTTATCTTTTATTAAGTTTTTTGTGTATTTTTCCTTTTTAATAACTGCTCTCTTCTTACTGTATTTCTTATGAACTTCAATTACTTCTTTCAAATAAGCACCATATTCTTTGGAAGCCTAATTTTCAAGTCAGTGAATAGGGTTCATTTTCTGAATAATGATAATAGTAATAGTAATGGGTCTCCCAGGCCACAATGGCAAAATTAACCAAACCATTTAACTGCTACTAAAGTCTGTGTCAGATAGAGGACATTTTCTGAATTGGAAAATAATTTAATTAGGATAATTTAGTATCCTGCAATATATTTGATATTCATCCAAGCTTCCATAATGTGCTGTAGATGATATATAATAAAATGCCTTTGCAGAATCTCTTCAACCAAGGTTGCATCACTTTGTACCTTGTACTTTTCATCTACTACTCCTGTTTTTTCCCACTTAATTGTTAAACTTCTTTAGCTCTACCTTACTCTATTTTCCACTTTTTGTTGTTTTTGAAGCTGTGTAATAAATAAGTGGAAAAATTATTTATAAAATCATACATACAAGATAATTCACAAACACATCTTCAAAAAGAGTCTATGCAGACTGTAAAAGCACTAAAGAAGAGCACAAAGTCTGAAGACATCAGAAGAAAGGAGAGTAAAATTAAAGATCTTATCTAATACAAAAATGGTTTAAATATGGGAAGGGGTACAAAATTACAAGTGACAGGGATGGAGCAGTCTCAGTACCTACAGCAACAAACAAGCAACCTGAACTTGAGACCAGGTTGTGCATTAAAGCCTTATAAAACTTTACCTTCATCACCACACAGAAAGGATAGTAAAAGATCATTAAAAGTAAGGACTATGACAGACTGTAAGCAATGGGGGAATTGTATGCATGTGATTACCTGTCCATCACAAAACCAGTTTTTATGGTTTGAGTCTGACTAATATGTATGTGCTCAAAAGAATAATGAAAATAAAAAATTAAACGGTGAATATAATAGCACTTTATGCACATTTTGGACAGTACCCTGTCATAGTGTTCCCCCGTATTCGCAGAGTATGTGTTCCAGACACAACCCCCCTCCACGCAGAATAGTTGAAACCCCTATAAAACGCTTAAAACTGTCTATTTTATTAGTTAAAACTCAGGAAAAGCTCACTAAAAATTGCATACCTGGTTTTTTTTTTATTTCTATCACAAAAAGTGATAGAAATCTGTGGACACCGGGTGTTCACTGTACATCCTCCTCATTTTACTTTTGATAGCAGGAAATTTATCTCTGGAAATTGTACGACAAGTTTAAGCTTCTAATGCATATAATGTTTATTTCAGAATCCCCAAGATAAAGAAAACTGTAACTAGGTGCGAGAACTCGGTTGTTGATATACTGCATCTGTATGGTTTGAGTTTATCAGGCCTGCATTGGCTTCTCAGTATAACGAATCATCTTGTCGAAGCATTGTGCCCCAAGTTCGCAGATGAAGAAGAGGTAGTAAGGTCAGTATAATTTGGTGTGATTTTAGTGGTTTTCTTTAAATGCTTAATCATATTTTTTTCATTCACTTTCCTGTTTTTTTCAAAAAGTGTGTAGGACAGGCTGATGAGAAAGCAAAAGATGCTTGGTGGATTATCAGGAAAGTGCCTTTGTCTTTACCTAATCTTTGCCTTCTGAGCATTTTACTATTCGTAAATCTATTCTGACTCTGCTCCCCGAGTTGCTGTGGCAAACCTAGTGGATTTCTTTTTCCTTACAAGGTGTGCCAGCCCCACCTTGTTGACCATTTGTTGCTGGCACTTTTTTTTCAATGACGTATAGTGACATTTAGTTTTGCTCCCAGTGTTTATTGTTCTGTTTATTTTGACAATGTTATTGTTTTGAGTCTATTTATTAGTTTTGATTCTGATTTTATGTTAATTTTAATCCTTTCCGGAGACATTAAGCTGAATCTTGGGCCTGTTACTCATTACAGCAAGAAAAATTGCAAAGTACATACTTTACTCAGATATGCAGGGCTTAACTTCAGATTCTCTTGATTTCCAGAGTTCTTGTAACTACAGTTTGTTGTTTTTATCTGAGACTCTTGTAAGTAGTAAAATGTCACAAAGGTCGAGTTTTTAGTCCCAGGGTTTGATACCCCTGACATTATTTTAACATCCTACATGCACAAGGTATGACTGTATACTTTAAGTCCAGACAACCTGTTTATCGTCAGAAAAATTTATAGTGTAGTTGCCATGAAGTTCTTTGTTTTAAAATTTTCATTAAGTTCTATAATGTTTATGTACGTATTGCTGTTTTAATCTAAATGTTGATGGTTATGTGACTGTCTTTTGGAGAGGATTAGTATGGCTCAGTCACAGGATTAAAAAAATTAATTCGTTACTTATGGAGACTAAGTGAGTGGGCTAAATTCAGATTCCACAGTCAGCATGGCCAGTCTACTCTTGAGTTCTGTGTATCCTCTGATTTTTTCCAGCTAATTGAGGGACCCACTCACATTTCTGGTAATAGATTAGACCTCATATTCACATTAGTTCCAGTTTTTGTGAAGTCCAAGGTCTGTGAATATATAGGCACCTCTGATCAATGGGCAATTGAGCTGGACATATCTGTATATTCCGAATTCCACTATTGGAAAAATAGTCTGGTAGAAATCTGGAGCCAGTTGGGATCACATTATTGAAGCTTGTCAGGCACTTAATTTTTCTGATGTTATGTTAGATGCTGATCCCAAGAAGTTATATTAGATGCTGATCCCAAGAAATTGAATTAAATGCTAATGGCTATTTTAATCAGATATGCCGTGGTTTGATGATACATGTAGACAAGGATGCCATGACAGACCATATTCAACGCATGGAGATGAAATCGTTCAAGTGAAAATGACACCATTTTTTGTTGAGTCTTGCTGTGCTGCAAATAGAACTTACCATACAGCCGGGAGAAATTACAATGAGTAGAACTTACCATACAGCCGGGAGAAATTACAATGAGTCTAGAACTTACCATACAGCCGGGAGAAATTACAATGAGTCCTTGAAGAGGAAACTTGGAGGAATTACTCAGCCTCATCTGTGGTGGACCAAATTGGCATCACCTATCTTTGGGTCATGCTCATCTTCCATTCCACCACTACTAACAGATGATGGTAAATTGGTTACTGGCCTTAGGTAAAAGGCTGAAGTGCTTTATCAAGCTTTTGAAGCTAAGCAATCTTCGAGGATGTCCCTCTCCCTGATACTTGTCATCCTGGACATCTCTTACAAAATTTGCATTTTGCTCCTGAGATGATAAGATAATTCTGGATAATCTTGATAACTATGGTGGAGAAGACCAAGATGGTTTCTTCCCTTTGTTTTTTTAAAATAAAAAGTGTCAAGCGTGTACTCTCCCAAGTTAAGTAGATTCTATAGATTTTTATGCCCATGTAGTATCTTTGCGGATGAGCGCTAGCCCAGACCCCAAAGTATCTGAAAGAAAATAGTAAGATGATTCCATAAATATTACAAGATGCTGCCTTGAATTTTGGTTCGTTTTGCATGTAAAAATCACATTTTTAAGCAAAATAACATGGCTGATATTTTAAATTGTTCTGCATTTGTTATTCTAATTACTGTGTTTTGTCTCCAGGAGCAAGGTTGGTGAGAAGCCAAGCATTCTCCTCAGATTAATAGAGGATGCATGGGAACGTGGTCTTCAAAAAGTAGGGTCACGCTCCTTGGTCAGAGAGTTCTTACGTCATGATCACTGTGCTATAACAGAGGCAAGCATTTTGGTGGTTTCAGTTTATATCTAATTGTCTTAGCCTTTCATGTGCTTTGTGAACTAAGGCAATGACAGCTTGGTATCACAGAATTCCAATTTTGAAATGCCAGTAAGCCAAAGAAAATTAAAAGAAGTGTGCTCAAAGAGGATTTGAGGTATGTGTTAATACAGTACAGTGGTACCTCATTTGTTGAATGTTTTCTATGTCAAACATTCTGTTTTTCAAACAGAATTTTAGAAGAAATATTGTTCCATTTGTTGAACACATACTTGTACTTCATCCCAACCAATTGTCTTGTTTATACGTACTTGATGATAATTCCTTTCTTGTTTATATGCACTTTATGATAATTCCTTACATTATTCTTGGAGCACAAAAGTTTCTGTATAGCATCCTTTCATTCCCAGGTCGATTAATTACCTCCAACAAGGTCACGTTATTGGGTCATTTTTTTGTGGGCAGAATTACCCAAGAAGTAATTTTGATTTGTGCAAAAATTCTAGTAAAGGTAGTCTTGTTGATTGGCAAGTATTTAAATTCTAGAAAGGTTCAGATTTTTATGAGGGAATTTTTTGTGAGCACGAGTGTAGGGAGTACCACTTTGGGATTTATTGGCTTGGCAGGGCTCTGCATTCTCTATACCTTCAGTTGCTTCATGTCTTTCACTTTATTGTTCCTTTTGGTTTCTTCTTATTGACTTCACTAACCTTTTCTTCAATGTTCACCTTTCATTCAAAAGAAAGTTCAACCCAAACACATTACAGTGAAAAATATATTATTCATTTATCTTATTAATTTTTATCATAAAGACAACACCCTAATTACAGTTGTTTTAAATGTTACATCAGACCGAGTACTTTTGTTTTATATAATTTTTTTTTTTTCATCTTTTCTAGGAGTTTACTCCACCATTTTCTTTGATGAAAATAAAGGAAGTGCTAGCCACAGAACCCAGTAAATCAGCTGATAGTGAAGAAGCTGCTGTTCCACAGATTTGGAATTACCACGTCAGTCAGCAGAAGGAGCCCACCTATGTTGTTGGGACATTGTCTTTTGGCGATGATGGAGTCTTGCAACTTTACGATGTTAATGGTAGTATTGATATTTTGATATTAGGAGCACAAAATCAGTTATTAGAGGGATCATTGGTAGCACTGTATAATTTCTCAGTAGTTGTAGAAACATTCATTATTCGTGATCTGCAAGAGTATACCAAACTACAGAAAAAGTACATCATTGTTGAGATCCCCTGTGTAGTTGTTTTAAAGGAGCGGCCCAAATCAGAGGCTTATCCATTACACGAGACAACAAATGTCACCATTATTTCAAAATCAAATGTCATGTGCATCCAACCTCAAACAGACTTACAGCACACATCTGTAGACAAGTTTTTTATAGCTAAAGCTGTTATTAACCAAACCTTCCCATGTGGACGACAGGAAAAATGGGACACTTTCATCAGATTTTCTGGTAAGAATGCGTTAGCCCATTCATGTTTTGAAGATGGGTATTCTTACACTTTACATACCAGTTTAAAAGAGCCAGGAGTTTATTTGAAGAAAACCTGTGCAAACGTTTGGTTAAGGTCGATGCAGTGTCACTATGGGACTTCTGAATGTGTGTACATTCCTGAGGAAACCAAGATTGTTGACGTGACTCCAGGTCGAACTTGTGTAAGAACAGTTGATATTGAAAGGTTGTTGGATAGTGATACCTGTGAAAGCAGTGAACTAATCACAGTCGTTGGTATGGTTCAAGATCGGCAGTTAATGACATCAAAATTTGATTCAGAAAACAGCCATTTCCCCTTGGCATTCACCAACAACTTTCACATTGGAGTACCTGGAAGCAAAATTCTTAGAATTTTAATATGTGACTCAAGGGAAAATAGTAATAGTACAATATGGATATATTTTATGGGTTCACAGTATTATTACATTCCACAATATCCTCTTGGGATACTTCCCGGAATGAAGATCGAAGCGTCTTGCGTAATGCGCAAGATCTCGAAGAACACAAAACGTGCTTACCTCCGATGTTCTAACTTCAGTGTCCTTACCCCCCTTTCCTTACCACCTCCTAGCCCTGTTTCACCAAAACTACCTCATCGGTACTTACGTGAAATCTCCGAGCAGGAGGAACCTTTTCAAGTTATTGCTCACATTGAGTGCATTCAGAAAGTTATTCTGAAAAGCATTTGCATTGCTTGTAAATCAGAAATGGTGGAAGGGAGCTGCAGCTATGTTGGATGTTCGTCACCAGAGGGAGGGGTGCTGAGCGTCTATGTCGAAGTTATTATAGATGATGGCAGCGAGACTGCCCAGATATTTATGGATTCTCCAAATAATCTGCGGTTACTGTTACAGTTAACAGATGAAGATTATAGTCAGTTAAGCAGCAAAGTTACAGAGAGTGGCAAAAAGCTCTCCTTTAACCGCGCACAGTACTTGAAGGGGAATTCTGGTCATGTCATCAGTGACGAGGCCTTTGGATTCTTGTGTTCTCATGATAGTCACTGTCGACCAATGAGACTAGAGTGTAGGAAGTTCAAGACCAATAATCCTGAAGAAGGTGTTCTTTTGTATTGTATCAATGCTTTTGAATTGGATCCAGAAAATGATATAAAGATTTGGCAGTCAAAGCAAAGTTTATCATGAAGAAACTGGAGCATGTGGGCTAGTTAGCTTGAATGTATACTCTATTTAAGATTGTAGTTTTTAGTAGACATATGAAAATTCATATGTGCAGTGGTGCAATGCCATTCTAGTTTACAAAATTAAATGATATAAAAGACATTTATATATTTATGGAAAGCTTCAGTACAAATCTATTCATTATAACAAATGTCTCTTGAAGTGTTTTGCCTGTATCTTATTGCCCAGGATGTATGGTAAAATTTGTGTTAACTTTCCACTTATAAACAAGCAAAGTTGCTTCTTACAAGGTGAGACCAGCACATTGTGTTTCAGTACTGTGGCAAAGTCGCATCACTTCATATTGCAACTGATATAGTATTTGCTTGTGTTGTTTTTGTCATAGGTTCTGATGAAATATTGTTAGCTTATGATGGGGATGTGAAACTGATTGTTTATTCAGCCACTTTTATAGTTTTTGATTGGTTAAGTATTTTTCCTTTTGCTCTTACTCATTCTTAAGAGTATGGTTTTTGTCAGTGTCCTTTGAAAGTGTCCACATGTACTAACACTACACACAGTTGTCTGAGGAGCTGTAGATGGTACTTAGTTCTTTGCATCAGTTTGGCCCTTATTGCAATGCTCTCTACCTTTTACTTTTCATCATTCCCTTTGGTCTCATGCTACATATCTACTCAATTTCTGTAACTAACTTTGCTCTCACTTTGCTCTAATTTTCACCTTTTATTGATGACCAATCCTTCAAGGTGAGCCATCCAAGTGGTCTTGTCAAACTAGTTTATAATGATATTAGTAATCTCTGAGGAGAGTATTCCTTCCTGTGCCACAAATCTAGTGAAGTTTTGTGGTAACAAATCACAACTGAAGTTCCCACTTGGATGAACTGGACAGACCAACACACATATAATCTCTCCTTCAAGTAGGTAGTTGTTTGACTTTATTAAGTAGTTTGTTTTGAGCACATGCAAGTTTGAAGTTTGTTTTGAACAAATGCAAAAGTTTGAAGTTTGTTTTGAACAGGCAAAAGTTTGAAATTTGCATTGAGCACATGCAAAAGTTTGAAGTTTGTTTTGAGCATGCAAAGGTTTGAAGTGTTTTTTTTTATACTCCATGAATACAGAATTATTTTTTATATATACTGGTCCATTCCTTCCAATCCCCTATGATTGTTGTAGCAATCCAATATGGAATGAAATGGCTTATTTGTTGAGGAAAGAAGTCACACCAAGCTTACAAAGTAATCCTGTTGAAAAGTCAGCATTTAGCTCAATTTCACCATACGCCTTGGGCATTAAGGTATAAAAGTAAGGATTTCCTTTATGAAATAAAAATATTTTATACTATATTTGATATTTAACTTGTGCCATTGTCACAGTAGGATGCACAAAATTATTTTTATCTTATTAAGAATATTTTTAACAATTTTTACTAATACTTATAAGGAATGAATTTTATTTTTATAACTGATTATATAATGGATTAAATAGTTGCCAAACCATTGAGAAAAATATGTATTTCAAATTTTGTACATTTTTCAAATATTTCATGTACTGCATGCCACTCTGTTACATTATTAAAATAGGAAATATTAAAGATTGCATGTTACCTTAAACATTCACAATTTGTTTCTGGTTTTGTGTACAGTGTTAAATACTTAATGAACTGAAAGTTAGTCTTGTCACATTAACAACAATATTTTGTCACTTAATAAATTTAAAAGCATGAGATGTTAATGAAATATCTACAATGCCTTTTTTTTTCTAAATTTGTTTTGGTACATGAATTGCAAAATTTACCATTCCATTTATTATTTGGGGTACTTAAATTGCTTAATGGCATGCTGATTAACAGCCTGGAGTCAAATTTTATGAAGTTATTAAACAACATCTCCAGTGATGAGAGATTCTCATGTAAAAGTCCAAACTTGCAGTAATTATAGTAATGTGCAATAGTACCTAGATATTTCCAATATTTCATGAAATTCTGATCCCCCAAAATTACCACCAATGCTGTTATTTAAATCCAAATTTACTTTTTTCACATTTATGAGTTGTATGGAAAAAAAATTCAAAACTTACCAAGTGCTGCTATTACAAGCAGAAGTGTTAAACAGTTACACAATTTCTAGCACTGATTCTCAACACCAGTTTATCCCTGTAGTTTGCCAACTCTATAAGTTATATGAATTAAGACATTATCATATATGAATTACTGATCTGTATTTTTTTATAATATTCAACAACATTCTTGCAAAGTACAACCTTTGCAAATAAAAAATCAATGTACATATATGCATGTGTAAAGTATTTTACAAAATATCAAATAATTACAAATACAGCAGTGCTAGAATCTCGATAGTTATCATCAAAACTTCCTCAAACATATACATCGTATAAGTATTTCCTACTAACTTCAATACTCCCTTTCATGTCTTTGCTTGATCCCTGTACCTTATTAATCAAATTGCTATCAGTGCATTCCTGACTTACCCATTGTTTATGCATAAATTCACCATCTCGGTACACTTCTCCCCAGGTCCATCTTTAACTTCTATATAAGGATGTAAATAGAAAACTGTGTATCTTCCTCATTCTCTTTAAGTGGCCTCTTTTGGTTTTACAGCTTTCTTACCCTTTGGGAATTTTCCCTTTTGGTGTTTTACCTTGCTTACACCTTTGTAAGATTTCCCCATTTTTTGCGGTGGCTTAGTCATGCCACTGTATGATTTTCCTTTTTGGTATTGTGGTTTAGTATTAGTGTTATATAATTTTCCCTTACGGTGCTGCAATTTACTTGGGGCATTGTACGCTCTGACGTTTTGGTCTTTTTGTGGACCAAGGGCTTCATCTAACTGCCTCTGTACAACATTCGGCAGACGTGGGAGTGTTTCAAATCCGAAACATTTGGCAAGCTGTGAATGGATGAAAGCAAAGCCAATTAGAAACTTTGTCTGCTAGTACAGTACCCTAATTGTTTCTTTCACACTCAAAAGAAAGACCTTTCATTACTAAAACAGCAGTTTTCATTAGAAAACCAGCAAAATAGTTTGTCCTATCATAAAATGCAACTTCATAGTTTTCTTTTCAGCCTAATACTAATACTAACCATTTTTTTCTTAAATGAAAATTTCCATGAACATATATAAGTAACATTTAAAGCAAGGAAATTGTCATGCAACACTATTTAGCCTTTAAAACTAATTTTAATAAACTCCTGAACTGACCTGAACCTGTAAATTCTACATGAGCATGGCAAGGCTATAGGAACCATGTACCAGAATGCAGGCAAAGCAATTTTTTTTATCTCAAAATCATATCCTGTACTCTAAATACTACCATAAACACTTTGCTTTTTATGTTTTTCCTTTATGAATCTGTTTATGACAGTACTAAATAATATACTAAATGTCCAAAGGAAAAGTAAGATCAGACTTCATTGCATTGATTGCAAGAGGTAAAGTATTCATTAAAACAAACTATTTATGTCATGCTCAAAATATTATAATTTTCCAAATCTTAAGATTCATCCCAAGGTCCTTTTCAAAAATGATTATTAGTCATGAGTATTTCAAGTGACAATAATGCTACCTCTAAGCCTTACCTTTTTAAGATCTAATTTGGTGATATCCAAAAACTCATTATTATTGTAGTTGAAATACCCTCCAAAGTGACTTGCCAGTGCTTTTAAAGCTAGCACCTTAAGATTCTTAGTGTTTCGTACAGTTTTCTCCACCTAAAAGAAAAGATTCAAATTGTTTTCAGCATGACACTCAAAGGTATCAGTAAAGTCATTAAATAAATATTGTACTCTTGATTTATACATGTCGACAACCATACCTCACGACTTGGTCATTTTCAATGAAACTCAAAATTAAATTTTGCTGTTTGGACATTTCATCTTAAAGCAATTTTAACAAAAAATTAATATTAATATTTTGTTACCAGCAAGAAATGAAATTTGTTCCATTAAGTGAAATTGATGACAGGAAATAATTCCTTAATCATATGTAAAAGAAATTAGTTTCGTATTGACATTTGTATCTGGTATCTTTTACACATTTTTCAGGAGCTGTAATTACTAATGCATGTCAGACATTGCAAGCTTTCCAACGATATGCATTGAACTCTTTAATTTGTGTATAAATTAACCAATTTCCAAGTGTGAGAAAACACATCTGGCTGTATATAGACATCTCTCTGTTTCGCCCTGATGTCAAATGCTACTTTCACGCTCAAGATTTCTGGACCTGTCAGGGAATTTGTGTCAGTAAATCAGAGTACACCTTGACTCTGCCTCTTACTCACTGCCTCATTATACTAGTGACCGCGAAGATGACCAACCCCGCGAGAACCAGCCCATCCAGCGACAACGTTGCACCAACAGCCGTAAGCATCTGCCTGTCACCCTTCACAACCCAGAGGCCTGGTTCTTCAGAGCAAAGGTCATCTTCAAGTCCAAGAAATCTCCACATCCTGCAAAGCCGACGCCATCCTCGAGTTCCTGCCAGAAGATGTTTTTTAACAAATCACAGAATGGCTCATTGACCAAAAGACCACGGTCACCTACGAAGCTCTGTCGGACCAATTAAGGTCGTCCTTCAGCAAGCAGCCTGCCTCAAAGCAAAGAAGTTCACAGACAACGTGGCGACAGTAATAGGACCGCCACCTGGCCCACAAGTCGACAGAACCTACACAACCACCCATAGATGATGCAGCAGACCAACACAGAGATGGACAGCAACCCTAACGGTCCTGACCACCCCCATAATCACCACTACTGGACCTTCAAGGTGGAAAAACAAACTCAAGTACAAGGCCATAACAGGAGAACATCCCAAAGGCATTTGTTTCCACCACTGGAGGTTTGGGAATAAGGCTCGAAAATGTGAAAACTACTGCTGCATGTCAGAAAAAATGCAAAAGGCAACAAACTAAATGTCAGCAGTTGGCAGACCAGTTGCCTCGTAAGAGAAACCGCACCTGCTTTCCGATGTGTTTCTTTGAGGTTCAGGTAAGAAGACCACATGATTTTTTCATCACACACAAAAGATCAAGTACGGAGTTCCTTGTCGACACCGGCCCATGCACGTCGTTTGTGCCAGCTAACCTGCACAAAAGACTTAATCCAACCCAAGCATTCTACAGGTACCAACTGCCAGCAGAGCCTCACTGAAAATGTATGGGAAACGGACCATGAATTTGTCATTCGGCAGGAAGAAGTACAATTGGACGTTCATCACAGCATGTTTACCAATCTACTTGGTGGTAGACTTTCTAAAATCCCACAACATGCTGATGGACATAGCAAATACAGCAGTTGATCACACAACCCTTCCCCATAGCCCCACTAACTTCGATGCCAGCACAAGTGATAAGTCGCCTCCTACAGGAGTTCCCAGAGGCATTAAAGGACGACCTGCAGCACGACCTGACCAAACCTGCAAAGCACCACATCCCACATAGTCACCAAAGGTCCCCCAGTGCATGCCTGTTTCAGATGTTTGGCCCCAGAAAAACTTGCCTATGCCAGACAAGCTTTCCAAGACATGGAACAAAGAGGAATATGTGAAAAACCCTCCAGCCCCTGGGCATCTCCTCTCCACATGGTACCAAAACCAGACAGCACATAAGGTTCCTGCAGCAACTTCCAGACTCGACATCAAGAGAGTACCTGACAGGTACCCACTGCCGAACATTGCCAACATAACAAACCAGATATAAGGCAAAATATTTACCAAGATTGACCTGCTGAAGGAATACTTTCAAGTCCTGGTTGCAAAGGACATAGAAAAAATTGCTACTATCACCCACTTCAGCTGCTTCAGCCTTTGGCACCTTCCACTACAGCTGCTTCTGCCTTTGGAACTCAGTTGCGACCTTCCAACGTCTGATGGGCGAAATCCTGGGCAACCTACCCTTCTTCATTGTCTATTTCAATGAAATACTCCTATTCGGCCCCAACATCAAACAACGTGAGAGACATCAGGCAGGTCTTGTAAATAATCAAAGAAAATGGGCTTAATAGTCCAAAAGGACAAATGTGAATGGGCAAAAGTGGTAGTGGAATTCCTGGACCACCGAATAAGCCGTGAAGAGGTCAAGCCCTTCCCGACAAAGGTCTAAGTAATCACCAACTTCCCAAAGCCAATAACAATCAAATCATTCCAAGAATTATGTTGGTAAAGAAAGACATACATGAGTAGCACAGCGATGAGCACGGTAATCAAACAAGACAGGTGATGGTTGTCACCCGTTGGCATTATTCAGCTTAGCAAAAGTACTCCATGTTCGACCGAGAGTTACTTGCAGTCCACAGAGCCATCTGCCACTTCTGATTACATGCTAGAAGGACGAAAATTTGTTGTGCAGACAGACCACCAACCGTTGGTTCACGCCTTCGCTAAAAGTGGAGACGGGTGGTCAGCAAGACAGCAGCGCCACCCATCATCGATAGCCCAACACTCCTGCACCATCAGATACTTAAAGGGCTCTTCCAACAATGTGGCAGGCGCCCTTTCCTGAAACTCCATCAACACTGTCTAGAGCAGGATATCATATCCTGAAATAGCATCGGCCAGAAGGATGATGTGGACCTATAGCGACTTTGGCGAGAGAAACCCACCCTTATGTGGTGTGATACCTGGAGTCTCCACCAACAGATTATTGCAAGCCTATGTCCCAGATGATGACCCACTTCTCCTAGGCCTATTGGGGGCTCCTGATTCAAGCAACCTTTAACAATTTTTTAGAAGCTACTCTATGACATTATTAAAACTTTAATTACTAATACGACATGTCAGACGTTGCAAGCTTTCCAATCGTAGAGAGTTTGAACTCTCATTTTTATATAGAACTATTAAACATTTTCCATGGGTGAGAAAACACATCTGGCTGGATGTAGACATCTCTCTATTTCTCCCTAATGTCAAATGCTACTTTTACGCTCGCAAGAGTTCTTGACCTATTGGGGATTTTGTGTTGATAAATCAGAATACACCTTGACTGCCTCTTACTTGCCACCTCATTACAAACTCATACAATGAACACCAAGAATTTTGAAATTGCCTTCATTTGTCAAAACGCCGACTGAATAGGGGTAAATCCTGAGCTCTTGATCAACTCTGCAATTTCACTTTTTTAATGCTTCTCATTAAAAAAATTCTCCACATCATCAAAGGCTACAAAATCACAATTTGTCAAAAATTGTATTTTTCCTAACTATACAAACCTGAGGTCCTTTAACAATAGGAATGTACTTATGGCGTAGCTGGAATTACGGCCGTTGAATCTTGAACAAGGTGGTTAGGCAGTAACTACCGTGGGGCAGGCTAACCTGCCCGGATGTAAACACTCCACTTTGCCTTTCGGCCCAGGTTCAGATTGAGGGGTGGCATGAGGTGGGCATATTTGTTAAAGGACCTCAGGTTTGTATAGTTAGGAAAAATACAATTGTTCCGGTACGATATACAAACCTTTCGGTCCTTTTACAATAGGAAGGTAACTAGCGGCAGCTGGACGGTCGTAAGCTTCGAACAAGGGAGTTCGGTAGTTAACTGCTTGTCCGACAGTGCGCACGCCGTGCGACTGGGAGGTGAAGAACCACTTTTGCTTTCGGCCGTGTGTGTGGAGGACGTGTTTGTCATCGCTCTCTGCCCGCTTCATCGTCGTATGCTTTGCTTTTGTTCTGAATTTTTCAACTTGGTTTGTCAGTGTTTGAAAGTGAATTGTAAGTACATACTGTCTTTTTCATCTTTTATTACATTGATTTTATGGATCATCGGACATGGAGCTATCCCCGCGGCCCCCATCAACCGTAGATGTACCAGGGGGTGGAGGGCCGCTCTTTCCGAAGATTGATCCTCTTTGCGCTCGGTGCCGAGGGCGCGAATGCTCTCGGCCCGAGCCTTGTATTTTTTGGGTGAAAGTGTGAAAGTGAAAATCGTAAGTGCAGTGTTCTTTTTCATTTTCATTTATTTTCATGCCCTTTGCGTTTGGTGTTGAGGGCGCGAATGCTCTAGGCCCGAGCCTTGTATTTTTTGTGTGAAAGTGAAATTGTAAGTGCAGTATTCTTTTTCATTTTCATTTATTGTTTTCATTATGGATCAAGGTTTCCGCTCATTCCCGGGAATTGATCCTCATGCCCTTTGCGCTCTGTGTCGAGGGCGCGAATGCTCTCGGGCCAAGCCGTGTAACATTGTTCTAATTGGTCGGAGGTGCAGTGGGTGTTGTACGGGGGCAGGAAGAAACGAAGGCCTGCCAAGGACTCGTCGGAAAGCTCTCCCGCGACTCCCTTGGTAAACGATAATTCGTCTTCTTTCCCGCTCTCCCGCTCAGCTACCACGTATGGCACCTTCCCCTTCGGGGGGGTTTCGAGGTCCTTCTTCTTCACCCGATCCGTCGAGCGTAGAGGAGGGCGCTCGTTACCCGACATGCATTTGTATTCAGGGTCTTCTGTTCGCTCTGGGTGGGGCTCGCCCCCACCGCGCGATGGGTACCCTGCCCTAACTTCCGACTATTGCTTCCTCAGGGCTCCTGCTGTGGGGGACGACCTTGGCCAGGTGTGGATGTCGCTGGGACTTCAGGGCACGCTGAGCATCCAGGGGCTGCTCCAGCATCTGGCGGGGCCTGTGCCGGTCACCCATGGAGCGGTGACCACCACTAACCACGATCTCGACTCCAGGGTACGCCGCCCCTCCTCACCTGGTTTACACCCTTCATGTGATGTCGGTAACGCCTACGGCCGCCATGCAGGGCCCGATCGCTGCCGTACCGAAGAGCTCGCCCCTGAACCTGCCGCCGGTATGCAGGATGTCGCTGGCTGCTGCCCCGTCTCCTGGAGTACCTGCCCTGTCTGCCGTACCTGCCATTCCTGCTGTTCCCACACCTGCCGACGTCGTTCCAACCCGCGGTGTTGCTGCCCCAGGCGCTGGTCCTTCTGGACAGGTGCAGCCGGGCCCTGTTGCTTCGGCAACAGCAGCCCTGGCTCCATCCTGGATGGAGGACTTGACGTCTGTCCTGAGGGAGCTGACAAAGAAGGCTCCTTCAGGAACTTCTCAGGGCCCGTCCCACTCCAGTGGGACAGGGGGTCCTTCCGCTGGTCCTCCTGCTCCTTCAGGAGTAGGGCCTGTCTCTCCTTCCGCAAGGAAGAAGAAGACAGGGACCAGAGGGGTAACGGCTAACACCGGTACTTCCTCGCCTGGTGCTAGAGGTTCTGCCACTACACCAGGTTCCAGCTGGGCCTCTCGTCCGCGAGAAGTACCAAGTGTGCGGTCACCCACGGGTGGCAGTGCAGCCAAGACCCAGACGCCAGAGCTCGCTCGGCGCCAGGATCAAGGCACGGAGCGGAAGGCTGGCGAGAGCCACTCAGGTGACTCTCGCTAGACCAGCGATCGCTCTCGTAGCGACCAGCTGGTTACCAGGGTTGCCATGATGGTCCTAGACCGACCACGGACGGAGGCTGGTAAGAGGTCCCCTCGATCGCAGGAACCAGCCGCGGCTGGTTCCGGCGGTTCGACGCGCCGTGAGAACGGGCACCAGTCCCATCGCAACAGTGGTCTCTGCAGGTCCCCTGACCGCCGCTCCCACCGGGACCGGACAGATAGGGGGACCAGCAGCAGCTCCCCTGACGCACGGGACCGGGACCGCTGTTCTCGGTCCAGCCGCTCACCCCAGGGGAGTGGCACGACCAGGCCTGCAGCTAGCTCGATCGCCACCGCGGGTTGGCGATCACCTGCAGCCCCCCGGGGAGCGTCAGGTCTTCCGCTCCTGTTCCTCCAACAATCCCACCACAACGTCCTACGTGCCAGGCACGATCCTCGGATCGACCAGGTCGTATGTGCAAGTGGCAGGAGGAGACCGGGAGGGGCCTGCCGCTGTTCCTCCCTCTGAAGGAGGAGGGTCTCGGGAATTGCTCTTGCTGGAGGGGGTTCATGGTCCTACTCCTCAAGATGCAGGCATTCCTGAGATCCAGAGGAATTTTGCTGAGGTCATTGTGTTGATTCGTCAGCACAACAACCTCGGGGAATGATCGCCAGCCGCTGGTCCAGACCAGCAACTCGACATAAGACCGACGCTCCGTTCCTTGGTCCAGCTTTTCTCCAAGAAGCCACTGGTCCAGACCTGCAGCTCGATCGCCACCGTCGGTTGGCGATCGCCTGCAGTCCTCCCAGCCTACTAGCATGCTAGTAGGAAGGGTAGGAGCATCAGGTCTCCCTCACCTGTCCCTTCAACCTCCTTAGACTACACCGAGAGGAACGAGGCAAGCAGGAGTGACTGTGAGTGTGGGGGGGCTGGCAAGGATGAATGACGCTTCTCAGACTCTTGGAGGGACCATCACCGCTGTTCACGTGATGGTCCGTCTGAACCACACATTCAAGAGAACAGGGCGCGCTCCCCCTTCGGTCCTCTTGAGAGGTTTCGGCCTCGACGAGGACTGGGACGCGTCGGAGAACGGTATCGGCTCTCTCCTGTCAGGTGCTCGATCAGCCCCAGCCAGACGACGTTCACGGTGGCGGCAGACACCTAACCTACAGTACGAGTTCATAACCCCCTTGGGAAAACGTTTTCTCCTGACGATACGTTTTCCCAGACTCTGAGAGGCCATCGCCGTAAGGTGATGGTTGCTGGTATTCGCTTCTCCAACTGCTAGTTCCACTAGGAAGGCGAGCGAGTATCCAATTCCTCCCCCCATTCCCTCTCTCCTTACGGCTATGAGGGAAAGGGGAGGGATCCTGCAGAGAGTTCTCTGTAGGATTCCACATTGGGGACTGCGTTCCTGGGGGGGACCCTCAGGTCCTACCGGACGTAAGTCGCCGTCGTTGAGGAAGGATCCTGCCCCATCCTTGATTTCTATGGGAATCGGTAGGACCACCAACCGATGATCGTCTGACGAATTCGGTGGGGGTTTCGCCAAGCGCTTAGAATTCTGCGGAATTTCTAGCACTCTCAGAGTGTTCAGGTTTTTTACAATCTGCAGACACTTGGGCGAAACCACGGTCCAGAGTGGGCAAGACGAGAATCCCCGATAATTGTTACTACAATAATCGGGAATCTCGCCGAATGCTCGAATTCCTGGAATTTCCAGCGTTTGGAAGAAGCACGGCTGCAGAAGGAAGAATATCTCACAGTAGGCGACCAACCCTGGGATAGAGAAGAACGGATGGGAACATCCAGTTTGGCTTGAACTATCGTCTTCGGTATTCTGTTCACCATTGAAGCTTTCCTTCAGGGAAGACTTCTCCTTCACTCTCTTGATTAGAGAATGAAGGGTGTCAGCTTCCAAACCTTATTCTCATTCCTCGAATGGAAAAGAATTTAGGATGGAGGTCTTTGTACAGGAACCTACAAATATACTACGTATATTACCCTGGCGACATGATTCTGTTAATCAGTTGAATTGTCTGGGGTGTAGGCACATACCGTAGTTAACTCTATGGATTGTGACCAAGACGAATAGTATCTTAATTGAACTGCAACTCAGGACTGCCTGCAACCTCCCAGGAGTTACCAGTTTTGATTTTGAGATACGTATGGTATTGTTACGACACCACCACCTCAGCTTTTGTATTTACCGAAATCCGTTTCGTTTAAATACAATTGCTCGAGCGTATTTTTTTACGCTCGATGGTTCTAGCCAAACGCATTCCTTCTTGGAATGGATTACCTGGTAACTCAGGATGACGAGTGAGCGAGAGCTAACTGTGTATTGGACTGCCGACGCAGCCCAGTACCAGCTGGCTCTCCGAGATGTACGGTCGGTTTATGTCTCTCTCCCCTACAATGATTGACTACCGAACCGTATCTCTGCCCGACAATCACAGACTTTGGTCTCTGATTGACGGGGATTCTTGCATACATGAATGACCATCTCTACTGCATCACCTTGGAGCATTGCGAGAATTTTCTAAAAGAGATATCTCTTGGACTCTATCATCTTTCTGTTTACCGCATGGTAACAGAAGTCTGTAGCCTAGTCTCCCGCTGCATCGCACCCCTGCGATAATGCGGAATGATTTCTTCGACATCTGAGTTTGTCTTCTAAAAATATCTCGTATTCGTAGGTGTGCAGTTGTTCATTGCTCACCCCGAATTACAGATGTATAACAGAAGACATCGCCTGCTCCCCGCCCTGCCAGGTCTACTTCTAAATATTGTCCTCCCTGGATAACCTGAAGATGATGATCAGCCCATGAGAAGCAGTTCTTCAGGCAGTACTTCCCTGTGTTTTTGTTACTGAAAAGCGCCCCGCTTTCATTGCAACTACGACTCCTCACCGAACAGCAATGAAATAGCAATTTAGCATTTTCAGTCGTTGTAAGCACAGGTTCAGAATCTTGAGAATTCTTCTCTCGATTCGGCTGTGAAGACGTAGGTGGCATTCACCTTCCACCTTCGTCTTCAACGGCGCAGTGTTTCTCCTCAGCTGAGATTCAACTAATATGAGAATTCTGTCTTGCCATCAGGGACCTCGGTCTCTAGAAGGCAATTGACTTTCGCCTGTTGGGCACATGCCTTAAGAGAATCATCACCTCACCGTCCGGCATCGGTGGCAAACAAATAGACGATTTGTATGATCTCTCGGCATAACCCTTTAAAGGCGGTCACGTGACTTGCTCGGATGCTTGAACAACTTGCCTCACACTACCGAATGCAGTCAGTCGGCAGCTGTCAGAGCGCCCGAGTCAGTTACAAGCTACGCTGTGGACTTAGTTCAGTTGTTCCAGATCAATCATTACTTCGTCCTATTAGCTTGTCCCAGTACCCATACCATCGACACCCACCATGGGGAGTCTGTGTCCTATCCACTACTAAGATGGAGAGACTTCGCAGCAGGGGGATACGAGACCACCAGAGACTTCGCTGCAATGGGATACGAGAATGCGAGACACTTCGCTGCAGACGGATAGACCAGTATGGGTACTGGACATCACCGATAGGGAACTGCATGGCTTTTCCTGCGAAGTCAAGCATCCAGGGGATGGGGATCTGTGACGCTCTAATTTCATACCGAACTTCGTAGCAAAGACTCAGAATCCTTTGGTCACTGCCTATAGGTTCGAAGTTCTTCACAATCCCCTCCCTAATGGACGTCACCGCCTTCGATGCGAAGGAGACGCTGCTTTGTCCTGTGAGGGCGCGACGGCACTATCTGAAGAACTTGACACCTCAGGTCTGAGTGTTGACACATCTTCGTTAGCACCGGGATGACCCAGAAGAAGTTACAGGAACACTCTTTCTTGCTGGCTGCGTGAGGTGATCAGGAGGCCGTACCCTTCGTCCGAGAGCCCACGAAGTCAGAGATATTGGTCCTTCCTTCGCGTTCCGCAAGAACTTCTCCGTGGCACAGATACTGAAGGCAGGGGTCTGGGCCAACCAGACCACCTTCACCTCCTTCTACCTTCGGGATATTGCCCACAGGTCCTTGGATACTTTTTCCTTGGGACCCGTGGTGGCCGCTCAACACGTTGTGTAGCTAACCCAGCCCCTAGCAGGCAGAACAGCATCGATTCCTGGTGTGACTGTAGAATGGATGAGAGAAGAGTGTGTGACTGGCTCCTCTTCCCCATCTTTTTCTCCCCTCTACCTGTGGGCAGAGGGATACGGTCGTCACCCTGCTGGAAGGATGAGATGCAGGTAAGCTACTCAACCGAGCCCCATCCTATCCCTTTCATTAGGGATAGGAGTGAATATCCACCACTTCCCCCAACAGGGGGGGGGGGGGGGGGAGTGGAAGCCAACAAGAGACAAACCCATAACATTATGTTGCCTCTTGCAACAGGAACAAGTTCTTGCTTGCTAGTTTTAAGAGATATGCTTGCCTCTCTCTTATTACTTGGGTCCAGAGGTCTGACCATTGATCCTGCGGTACATACCCCGATCAATTGGGCAGAGGCTAGGATACCTCCCTCGCTCTTACGACCAGGGAGGCAATCCAAGGTTGGGCGAACACCAGTCTGTTCTCAAAAGACTCAGATTCCTCCCACCAAGAAGTGAGTCTTCCTATTGTAAAAGGACCGAAAGGTTTGTATATAGTACCGGAACAAATGACAATTTGTCGAAAATTGCATTTTTATTAACTATACAAACCTGAGGTCCTTTTACATAAAGTGATTCTTCACCTCCTAGTCGCACGGCGTGCGCACTGTCGGACAAGCAGTTAACTACCGAACTCCCTTGTTTGAAGCTTACGACCGTCCAGCTGCCGCTAGTTACTTTCCTATTGTAAAAGGACCTCAGGTTTGTATAGTTAGGAAAAATGCAATTTTGGTCAAATTGTCATTTTTCGACAAATTGTGATTTGTTCCGATACGTAATACAAACCCTTGTTCCTTTAACAATAGGAAGACTCGCTGATTGGTGGAAGGAATCTGAGTGAGCCTCTAGAACTGACTGCAGTTCTGCGCACCTAGGCTGCTACTCCTGGTCGTAAGAGCGAGGAGGAGTGCCCTGCCTCTAGCAACTTGATCAGAGTATAGGAGCTGCATGATCAAGAGTCAGACTTCTGGGCCTTTTCGAAATAAGTGAGGGACCGTGAATCATCCAAAAAAGGGCTGTGAAGAATATTAGCGTCTGAGACATTAATGCAAAATTCTTGGAAGAGTTTGCATTATTGTCAGTCTCCTTCCTCCCCTTGCTAGAGGAAGGAGCTGGATTGCTTCTATGATTCTGATAAGAAACATAAAAAGGATGCTTATGTATAGGCTTACCGCATCAATCGTCCGACCAGCCAGTATGAGTTCGAGTCCTATCCTCAACCCGAAGGATGAGGAATGGAGAGACGAGGCGTAGAAGGGGGAGAGCCAGTCACTCTCGCATCCTTCTTACCTCTACAACTGTACACCATGGACGCGATGCAACTTGTCCTCTTGAAGAAGCTGGGTAAGCAAACACATCTTGCAAGCATCCACCACTGGTCCAGAGAAATGAGGTTCCAAGGACCTGTGGGCAGTCCCGAAGGGAAAGAAGGATATGGTCGCAATGTTCTATCCATCTTTCTGTCTGACATATTCTTCAGAGTGATGTCCAGTATCCGTCCACTGGTCTATCCATCTGCAGCAAAGTCTCTTGCGGTCTCGTATCACATTGCAGCGAAAACTCTTGCGGTTTTGTATCCCATTGCGACGAAGTCTCTCGCGGTCTTGTCGTCTCCGCAGTGGATAAAGACACCGACACTCCATGGTGGGTGTCGATAGTTATGGGTAACGGAACACGCCAGTAGGACGAAGTAATAACTGATTTGGATCAACCAATACAAAGTCCAGAGCATAGCTCGTGACAGTCTCGGACACTTTGACAGCTGCCGACTGACTGCGTTCGGTTGTGTGAGGCGAGCAGTCCATGCATCCGAGGCATGGTCACGTGATCCTCGCCTTTTGAAGGGTTATGCCGAGAGACCATACAAATCGTCTATCTGTTGCCACTGATGCTGGAAGGAGATGATGATTCTCTCAAGGCATGTGCCCAACAGACGAAAGTCAATTGCCTTCTAGAGACTGAGGTCCCTGATGGCAAGACAGAAGTTCTTTTAGTAGTTGATAGGTGAATGCAGACCTACGTCTTCACAGCCGAATCGAGAGAAGTTAACTCTCAAGATTCTGAACGTAAAAAAGTCCCGCCGATGACGGCTTAATCCCTGTTATTTACAGAGGACTGAAAACGCTAAACTGCTACTTCATTGCTATTCGGTGAGAAGTCAGAATTGCAATGAAAGCGGAGCGCTTTTCAGTAATGAAAACACAGGGATTGTACTGCCTGAAGAACCGCTTCTCATGGGCTGAATAATCATCTTCTTCTTCCCAGCTTTATCCAGGGAGGACATCTATATACTTGGAAGTAGAGCTGGCAGGGCGGGGAACAGGCGATGTCTTCCGTTATACATCTACAATATATATTTAGAAGACAAACTCAGATGTCTGAAGAAACATTCCGCATCATCGCAGCGGCAGGTGCGATGCAGCAGGAGACTAGGCTACAGACTTTTGTTACCGTGCGGTAAACAGAAAGATGATAGAGAGTCTAGTGAGATATCTCTCTCTGAAAATTCTCACAATGTCAAAGGCGATGCAGTAGAGATGGTCATCCACGTATGCGAGAATTCCAGCCAACCAGAGAACTAAGTCTGTGACTGCCGGGCAGAGATTCGGTTCGGTAGTCAATCATCGCAAAGGAGAGAGACAAAATCCGACCGTACTATCTCAAAGAGCCAGCTAGTACTGGTCTGTGGCAGGCAGCCCAATACACCGCTAGCCCTCGCTCACTCGTCACCCTGAGTTGCCAGGTAATCCATTCCAAGAAGGAATGCGTTTGGCTAGAACCATCGAGCGCAAAAAAATAAGCTTGAGCATTTGCATTTAATCGAAACGGATTTCGGTGAATGTAAACGCTGAGGTGGTGTTGTTGTAACAATACCATAAGTATCTCAAAATCTAAACTGGTAACTTCTGGGAGGTTAGCAGGGTAGTCCCGAGTTGCAGTTCAATTAACCCTTTAACGCCAATTGGACGTATTAAACATAGATATAAATTGTCTGTCGAGTGCCGATTGGACGTATATACGTTGATATAAAAAAGTTTTTTAAAAATTTGCGGAAAAACAGTTACAGGCCTACTAGGCGAAAAATTTTGAATCACATGCCCTGGGGGATACTGGGAGCTCATGGATCAAGGCGTTGTTTTGTTTACAATCGTTACCCAGGCGCCCAAGTGCGAATTTGTTTCTCCTCGCACTAAAAAGCATCAGCGACACATCTCAGAAATTATTTCGTCACTGACATAATTTTTGCACCATTTCATATTAGCCATGCCGTTACATGGAGTATTATATATGAATATGTGTGCAATTTCATGTAGAATACAACTAAAAACAACCCATCGTTGTAGCTTTTATCAGTTTTGAAATATTTTCATATAAATAACGATGTGGCAAAATTTCAACCTTCGGTCAACTTTGACTCGACCGAAATGGTCAAAAAACACAATTGTAAGCCAAGCCAAAACTCTTACATTCTAGTAATATTCAATTATTTACCTTTATTTTGCAACAAATTGGAAGTCTTTAGCACAATACTTCGATTTATGGTTAATTTCTGAAAAAAAAAATATTTTTTCCTTACGTCCGCACGGTAACTCTTCCGGAAAAAATCAAATTTTTTTGTCCGATTGTCGTACTTTTTGCACCATTTTAAATTAGCCGTTACATAAAGTTTTATATATGAAAATGTGTGCAATTTCATGTAGAATACAACAATAAACAACCCATGGTTGTAGCTTTTATCAGTTTTGAAATATTTTCATATAAATAACGATGTGGCAAAATTTCAACCTTTGGTCAACTTTGACTCGACCGAAATGGTAAAAAAACGCAATTGTAAGCTAAAACTATTACATTCTAGTAATATTCAAATATTTACCTTTATTTTGCAACAAATTAGAAGTCTAACACAATATTTAAATTTATGGTGAATTTATGAAAAACTTTTTCCTTACGTCCGCGCGGTAACTCTTCCGAAAAAATCATAAATTTTTTTGTCCAATTGTCGTAATGTTTGCACCATTTTAAATTAGCCGTTACATAAAGTTTTATATATGAAAATGTGCACAATTTCATGTAGAATACAACAAAAAAACAACACATGGTTGTAGCTTTTATCAGTTTTGAAATATTTTCATATAAATAACGATAGATAAAATTCGTCCTTTGGTCAACTTTAACTCGACCGAAATGGTTGAAAACTGCAATTGTAAGCTACAAAACTTACAGTCTAGTAATATTCAATCAATTACCTTCATTTTGCAACAAACGGGAAGTCTCTAGCACAATACAGGGGGTCCTCGAGTTACGACGTTGATCTGTTCTTAAGATGCGTCGTAACACGATTTTCAGCGTAAGTCGGAACATTGAAAAATACCACATGATTTAATGTAAATACCTATCAATAACAACGAGAGAACAATTCCTTACCTTTATTAATTTGATTGGCTTGCACACTGGAGAGGAAGCTGCGGTGCTGGAGAGACTGGGGGAGGTTAGTGAAGAGAAAAAGAACCTCCAGAAGATGCTGGAGATGCATAAGGCTGACTGGGATACGCCGTTGATTTTGGTCTTCCAACCAAAGCACCAATAACCTTTCCATTTCAATTATTAGACCACTACGCTGCTTAGTTATCACTGTCGCTTTCATAGGAGCAGATCCTTTCACATGTTCAACGATGCGCTCTTTATCTTTGATAATGGTAGCAACGGTCGAACGGCTAAGGCCAAGCGAGCGGCCAATGTTTGTTGGCGTTTCTCCCTTCTCAGATCGCTTTATAATGTCCACTTTAATTTCCATGGTGATGGCCTTTCTTTTCTTCGATGCACTACCATCAGAAGAGTCGGCCTTGCGCTTGGGAGCCATAACAAAGAGCAAAAAGTTACAAAAACGATACAACACGAGGGAGAGAGAGGCAGTGTAAACAACCAAAATGGCGTATGGGCGAGGAATGAGCGTAGCGAAGCGACGCCGTCCTCTCCCCCCCACAAAGCGTATTCTTCTGCCGTGCGCCCGGAACTAGTTCGCGTTTGTTTACGTCGCTTACGACGCTAAACCGCGTAAGACGGAACGACGCAAAATATTATTTTTTATATTTTTATGGGGGCGCGTTCGTAACCACGAAACATCGTGAGTCGAGACCGGCGTAACCCGAGGACTTACTGTATTTTGATTTATGGTGAATTTTTGAAAACATCATGTTTTTATGTCCGTGCGTTACGAATTCATGCATCATTTTGTGATAATATTTTCTCTGTGTTGCCTTGATCGTTTTACAATGTGTTATATACCAAAATGATTGCAATTTAGTGTACAATACAACGAAAAAAAATTAACTCATTAGCTTTACCCGTTTTGCTCACTGCGCGATTTGTATACAATTATGAAATTTTTTTTCGCGCTGTCATATATCCCAATATTTATATATGAAAATTATTTTTTTTTTTCATTTCTGATGGTTGCATACTAAACTTCAGGCAATGACAAAAAAAGGAGCCAAAAATGAACTCTTAATCTTGATAACTGAGCATGCTGTGATTTAAAAAAAAAAATGATATTGTTATGATACAATAAAGTTTCATACATACTTACCTGGCAGATATATACATAGCTAAGACTCCGTCGTCCCTGACAGAAATTCAAATTTCGCGCCACTCGCTACAGGTAGGTCAGGTGATCAACCGTCCTGCCCTGGGTGGCAGGACTAGGAACCATTTCTCTCTTCCACCTGTCTCCTGCGGGGAGGCTGGGTGGGCCATTAATTGTATATATCTGCCAGGTAAGTATGTATGAAACTTTATTGTATCATAACAATATCATTTTCATACAATCAACTTACCTGTCAGATATATACTTAGCTGATTGGCACCCTTTGGTGGAGGGTAAGAGACAGCTAACTACTGGAATAGACAGGTAAACAACATATGTTGTAGGTATTTAAAAACCTTGGTTCCTACCTGATAGGTGGTAAACTTCGTGGCTGTTGCCCAAGAGTCTGCATCACCTCAAGAAACTTTAGCGAGATATTTGATCTATGGCCAAGAGTTCTTGTGGGTCTGCTGATGGGGTCTTATCCGCTTACTCGGCAGAGTCTAAAAGGACTTTGTCAATGGGTGCTAATCCACTTATATGACAATACACCTTATGAAGGAGCACACAACTGATCCCGATCACCTGATCCTAACCACCATGTTAGTACTAAAGATTGTTAAGAGTCATCCCCCAACTCTTCACAACAACCAGAACTCAAAAAACACATTACACACGCATACATAAATTTTCAAAAAAAAATTATAATACTCATCTAAGAAGATATCACAAGAGTTCCTAACTGAACAATAGTGAACGGCCGCCCGTGCGATTACTAACACTTTTGCCAGCAGAAAGTCTAGAACATATCTAGTAGAAGGTATGCACAAAATTAAGGATCGGTGCTAGCTCCCATACCCAGGATCGTATCCGCAGACACGAAAGGACCTAGAGAAAAAATTTCTCGTAGGTCACACGAACGTCTTTCAAGTAGTGAGATGCAAATACTGAGTTGCACCTCCAATATGTCGCTTCCAAGATATTCTTTAGTGACATATTCTTGTGAAAAGAGAGACACGTCACTACTGCTCTCACCTCATGAGCTTTCACTCTCGAGTTGAAAAGCGTCGTCAGGACAGATCTTGTGTGCGTCTGTAATGACGTTCCTTACAAAGAAGGCTAGAGCATTCTTAGACATAGGTCTTGTGGGGTCTTTAACCGAGCACCAAAGACCTGCTCTTACAGGGCAAAGAGACCTTTCCGCTTCTATACCGACGAGACTCAATAAGCCTTTAACCTCGAAGCTCTTTGGCCAGGGATTCGAGGGGTTTTGTTTTTAGCCAGAAATAGTGCTTTAAACGAGCAGATGGCTGAGTCTCTCTTGAATCCCACTTTATCTTCTAGGGCATGCAGCTCACTAATTCTTTTGGCTGTTGCTAGTGACAAGAGAAACAAGCATTTCCTTGTTAAATCTCGAAACGAGGCCAGATGAGGAGGTTCGAACCTTTCAGAGGACAGGAACTTGAGGACTACATCGAGGTTCCAGCTAGCAGGAGCTGGTTCCTTAGACTTTGTAGTCTCAAAGGATCTTATAAGATCGTGTAGATCCTTATTATCAGCAAGCTCTAGGCCTCTATTTCTGAAGACTGCCGAAAGCAATCTCCTGTATCCCTTTATTGTGGATACAGACAGGTGAGAGTCCTTTCTGAGGAACAACAAGAAATCAGGGATTTCGGTCACAGAGGTGCTGGAGGAGGACAACTTCTTCGACTTACACCACCTTCTAAAAACTTCCCACTTAGACTGATAGACTCGTCTAGTGGAAGCTCTGCGGGCTCTAGTGATCGCGCTTGCAGCCTTGCGAGAAAACCCTCTCGCTCTGACAAGTCTTTCGATAGTCGAAAGGCAGTCAGAGCGAGAGCGTGGAGGTTTTGATGATACCTCTCGAAGTGTGGCTGTCTGAGAAGATCTATCCTTCTTGGAAGGGATCTGGGAAAGTCTACTGTCCACTCCACTACCTCTGTGAACCAATCTTTTGCCGGCCAAAAGGGGGCTATCAGGGTCATCTTTGTCCCCTTTGAAGCCACGAACTTCTTCAGTACTTGCCCCAGGATCTTGAAAGGGGGGAAATGCGTAGATGTCTACATGTGACCAATCTAGCAGGAAGGCGTCGACTATAAGAGCTCTGGGGTCTTCTACCACTGAGCAAAAGACTTCCAGTCTTTTGGAGAGGAATGTGGCGAAGAGGTCCACATGAGGAGTCCCCCAAAGAGACCAGAGACTCTGACACACTTCTGAGTAGAGGGTCCACTCTGTGTGAAGGACCTGGCTCTTCCTGCTCAGCCTGTCTGCCCTGACGTTCCTTACTCCCTGAACAAATCTCGTCAGAAGGGAGATGTTCCTCTGGGAGGTCCAAAGTAGTAGGTGTCTTGATAGTTCGTAAAGGAAAAAGGAGTGTGTTCCTCCTTGTTTCCGAATGTAGGCAAGCGCGGTGGTGTTGTCTATGTTTACTTGGACTACACTGTTTGTCACAAACGGTTCGAAGTTCTTTAGAGCCAAGTGTACGGCTAAAAGTTCTTTGCAATTTATATGCCAGGACACCTGAGCTGCCTTCCAGGTGCCTGACACCTCTCTCGTACCTAAGGTTGCTCCCCAACCTTTCTCCGACGCGTCGGAATACAACACTCAGCTTAGGTTCTGAACCTCCAGGGAGATTTCCTTGTTCTCTTTCAAAGGGGGCAACCACCATTCCAAGTGAGGTTTCATCTCCACTGGAATGGGAAAGCTGTCGGAGAGAAGTCCGGTCTTCCAATTCCATGACCTCTTGAGGAAGAACTGAAGAGGACGCAGATGAAGTCTTCCTAGAGGAAAGAACTGTTCGAGCGAGGAAAGGGTCCCTAGAAGGCTCAACCATTCCCTCGCCGAAGTACGTTCTTTCCCTAAGAAGAGAGAGCCTTTCTCCAAGCCTCTCACGAGTCTCTCTTGCGAAGGAAATACTCGAAAACCCCGAGAATCCATCTGAATCCCCAGATAGACTATGTTCTGTCTGGGGGTCAGCTGCGACTTCTCGAGGTTTATGAGTAATCCCAACGACTTGATCAGGTTTAGGGTCAAAGTAAGGTCCTCCAAACACTGACTCTCTGATCTGGCTCTGATGAGCCAGTCGTCCAGATACAGAGATATTTACACCCTTCAGGTGAAGCCACCTCGCCACATTCTTCATCAGGTTTGTGAAGACCTGAGGAGCTGTGGACAGGCCAAAACACAAGGCCCTGAACTGATAGATCCTTCCCCCCATCATGAAACGGAGGTACTTCTTCGACGAAGGGTGGATCAGGACGTGAAAGTAGGCGTCCTGGAGATCCAGGGAAACCATCCAATCTCCTTGGCGAAGAGCCGAAAGGACTGACGCAGAAGTCTCCATGGAGAACTTCTCCTTCTGAACAAATTTGTTCAGAGCACTGACGTCTAGAACTGGTCTCCAGCCCCCCGAGGCCTTTGCAACCAGGAAAAGTCGATTGTAAAACCCCGGGGATTTTTGATCCAGCACTAGCTCTATCGCTCTCTTGTCCCACATCTGATCCACCATTAGTCGAAGAGTATCCCTCAGAACAGGGTCCTTGTATCTGGCGGACAGTTCCCGCGGAGTTGAAGTCAGGGGAAGACTGTCCTGGAAGGGGATGCAATATCCCTTCCTTATAACAGACATCGATGAAGCGTCCGTGTTGATGAGTGCCCAGGCCTCTGCAAATCCAAGGAGCCTGGCACCTACTGGTGTTTGGAGGCTCGTAGTCTCATTTTCCCTTCTTAAAGGGACGGAAGGCAGATCTACCTCTCCTCTCAGTAGCCTTCCTTTTTGAGGGAGCTCTGGAGGGAGTGCCTCCTCGAAAGGGTTGAAGAGACGTACTCGGCCCTTTCTTCTCAACCACTACAGCCGGTCTCTTCTTCCTTGAAGACTGAAGTAGAAGATCCTGTGTCGCCTTCTCAGTTAGTGAGCAGGAAATGTCCTTCACTAACTGAGAAGGAAACAAAAAGTCAGACATGGGAGCGTATATCAGGGCTGCTCTTTGAGAGTGAGAAACAGCCTTGGTCAGAAAGGCACTGAACACAGTCCTTTTCTTCAGGAGTCCCGCTCCAAAGAGGGAGGAGACTTCTCCCGAGCCATCTTGTACCGCCTTGTCAATGCATGACAAGATACAAAGGAGGCCTTCAGGGTCGAGACCCTCCAAGTCATGGGCCTTCTTGGACATCACCCCAAGGGACCAATCCAGGAAATTGAAAACTTCCAATACATGGAAAAGTCCCTTGAGGAGATGATCAAGCTCTGAAATACCCCAAGTCACACGAGCCGAGTTCAGGCCATGTCTTCGTGATGCATCAACTAACGTCGAAAAATCTGCTTCAGCCGAGGCTGGGAGAGAGAGACCCATATTCTCCCCAGTCTGGTACCAAATACCTCTTCTGCCAGTAAGTCTCACCGGGGGCATACAGAAGACAGTTCTGACTAGATCCTTCTTCATTTTCATCCAGTTGTTAAGAGACTGAAGAGCCCTCTTCATAGAGATGGTCGCTCTCATTTTCAGAAAAGACGAAGACTTAGGAACCTTCGAACTCGAAAACAGAGAGCGCGGAGAAGGAGGAGCGGCAGGAGTTAACGCATCCCCATATTCCTGAAGCAGAAGGGCTGTCAACACTTTGTAGTTTGAGAGTCCTTCTCTACCACGAGCCTCGTCTTCCGAATCCTTGTCAACACAGGGCTCCGAAGGAGAATCCGCCTTAAAGGCAGGAGTTCTTCCCAAACTTCTCTCTCTGTGGGAGACAAACTCCTAATAGGAGAGGGACTAAGAGAATGTACAGAGTCCCTCTTGAACAGAGTTAGCGCCTCACGCCTGGCTGGCTCCTCGCGCCTGGCAGGCTCCTAAAGCCTGTCTGGCGCCTCGCGCCTGGCTGGCTCCTCGCGCCTGGCTGGTTCTTTGCGCCTGGCTGGCTCCTCGCGCCAGGTTGGCTGCTCGCGTCTGTATGACTCCTCTTGTCTGTCTGGCGCCTCGCGCCTGGCTGACGCCTTGCGCCTGGAAGGAATCTCGCGCTTGGCTGGCGCCTCGCGCCTGGCAGACGCCTCGCTCGTGGCAGGTGAAAGAAGGCGAGACTTCTTAACAGGAAGCCTAACGTCCTTCTTGCGAGGAGGATCTCTTGAAAGGACTCCGACCAAAGAGAAGCTGTTCTTGCATAGCTAACAGGATCCTCTTTGAAGCTTCTCCAGTGTCCTCTTCAATGGGAGGAGAGGGAGACCTCGAAGGCGTACGATCAGCTATGTCATAACAGGGAGACGTCGAAACCACCTTCGCCTTCTTGATCGAGGAGGGATCTTCATCAGAGAATCGCTCCAGGCTCGAGTTAAATGCAGGTTCTTTCCAGTGCCTTTTCAGGGGCCTGGAAAGGTCCGAGTCCTTCCACCCTCGTTTAGGTGAAGGAGAACCGGACAAAGAGAAACACTCTCGCAGGACGCTTTTCCTGAAGCGGTCCTGAGCAGTCTGTTGCGAGACAGAGCCTGCTGAAGGGACGCCTGACCGGTGGGGATTCTCCACGACCTCCGTAAGGCTTTCGACTTTCCTTCTCCTCTGGGCATGGGAGCTTGGAAGAGGTCTAGGCCTGGAAGCGTCGCAGAGACGGTCAGACGCCCCCTCCACAACACTGGGAGCACTCACTTCACTCAATATGTCACTATCACTTTCCTTACCTTGCATGTCCGCCATTTTGGATCTCATCCTATGAAGTGTAGCCTTCAGATCGGCGATTTCAGAAGCCGAATCTGAATGCAAAGCCTGTGAGGGCCCAGATACAGAGGGAGAATCAAATACATTATGTAAAGAAGAGTTAGACTCAGGAAAAGGCTCAATAGGCCTTGTACTCACACCCTTTGATGCAGCCCGTCTAATTCTATCCCTCTCTAACTTCTTCAAGTAAGAAATTAGTGTCTTCCATTCCTCAGCATTCAACCTTTCACACTCATGACAGGTATTAGCCAAAGAACATTCAAAGCCTCTACACTTACGACATACAGTGTGAGGATCAACCGAAGCCTTCGGTATCCTCACCTTGCAGCCTACATTCACACAAACTCTCACACTAACACTTGAATCAGACATTCTGAAGAAAAATCAAAAGCAAGTCCAAATCCAGTCCACGGTAGCGAATGCCAAAACAACGATCCAGGTACGTCACCAAAAAGTCCGATGAAAGAAAATCAATTGCTTTGAAAAACGATTTCTGGTCAGGAGGTAGTAACAACAACGTTGATACCACCGGCGACAGAGAAAATATGATAGAAAACGGGAATGGTTCCTAGTCCTGCCACCCAGGGCAGGACGGTAGATCACCTGACCTACCTGTAGCGAGTGGCGCGAAATTTGAATTTCTGTCGGGGATGACAGAGTCTTAGCTAAGTATATATCTGACAGGTAAGTTGATTGTATGAAAACATTTTTTCCGCTTGGGCGCTCACTCGCGAACGCCGCCGGCATACGGGAGACGATTTTTAAAATACTGCTTCGGCTCTCAAGGGTTAAGAAGGTACTATCAGTCTCGGTCACAACTCGTAGAGTTAACTACGCTATGTGCCTACACCTCGGACAATTCAACTGATAACAGATGCATGTCACGAGGGCAATATACGTAGCATATTTGTAGGTTCCTGTACATAGACCTCCGTCCTAAATTCTCTTCCATTCGAGGAACTAGAATAAGGACGGAAGCCGACACCCTTCATTCTCTAATGAAGAGAGCGAAGGAGAAGTTTTCCCGAAGGAAGACTTCTAAGATGATAACAGGATACCGAAGACGATAGTTCAAGCCAAACTGGATGTTCCCACCCGTTCTTCTCTATCACAGGGTTGGCCACCTACTGAAGCAACGGACCATCAGGTCCATCCAGGCTGAGCCCCTCCCGAGATATTCTTCCTAAAGCAGCAGCAGTACTTCTCTTGAACGCTAGAAATTCCAAGAATTCGAGCATTCAGCGAGATTCCCGATTGTCGTAGTAACAATTATCTGGGATTCTCGTCTCGCCCACCCTGGACCGTGGTTTCGCCCAAGTGTTTGCAGATCGTAGAAGACCAGAACACTCGGAGAGTGCTAGAAACTCCAAAGAATTCTAAGCACTCTGCGAAACCTCCACCGAATTCGTCATACGATCATTGGGTGGTGGTCCTCACAATTCCCGTAGAAATTGAGGATAGGGCAAGATCCTTCCTCAACGACGGGGACTTACGTCCGGTAGGACCCGAAGGTCCCACCAGGAACGCAGTCCCCGACGTGGAATCCTACAGAGAATGCTCTGCAGGATCCCTCCCCTTCCCGTCGCAGCCATAGGGAGAGAGGGAATGGGGGAGCAAGATTGGATACTCGCTCGCCTTCCCAGCAGAACTAGCAGTCGGAGAAGCGAGTACGGGCAGCCATCACCGTGCGGTGGAGAAAACGTTTTCCCGAGGAGGGTTACGAACTCGTACTGTAGGCTAAACATCTGCTGCCACTGTAACTGTTGCCTGGGTGGGGCTGAGCGAGCACCTGACAGGAGAGAGCCGATACCGTCCTCCGACGCGTCCCAGTCCTCGTCGAGGTCGAAACCTCTCAAGAGGACCGAAGGGGGAGCCCACCCAAGTCTGCATGCGTGGTCCAGCGGGACCGTCACATGAACGGCGGTGATGGTCACTCCAAGAGTCTGGGAAGCATCATTCGTCCTCGCCAGCCCCCCACGATCTCCTCCCGACCACTTGAAAGGATCTGTTGGTCCCAGACCGAAACAGGCTCGTGCCGGACAGTAAGAAGTGCATCATCACGGTCACTTCTGTTCGCCTCGTTCCTCCCAGTGTAGCCTGGGAGCGGTTGACGGGACAGGTTAGGGAGGACATGACGCCCTACCCTGCCTACTAGCAGAACCAGTAGGCTGAGAGGACTGCAGGCGATCACCAACCCACGGGGTGATCGAGCGCAGGTCTGGCCAGCGGTCTTCGGCGGAGAAACGCATGGACCAAGGAACAGAGCGTCAGGTATCTGTGGTCAGGGCGCTGCTACGAGAGCTCCTCCCCTGCCTAACAGCAGAACCAGTAAGCTGGGAGGACTGTAGGCAATCACCAACCCACAGTGACGATCAAGCTGCCGGTCTCTGGACCTGCGGTCTTCTTGCGGAGAAACGCTGGACCAAGGACGAAGCATCAAGCTCTTCAGGAGAGCGTCTACGAGCGCTCCTCCCCTGCCTACCAGCAGAACCAGTAGGCTGGGAGGAACGTAGGCAATCACCAACCCACAGTGACGATCGAGCTGCCGGTCTGGACCAGCGGTCTTCTTGCGGAGAAACGCTGGACCAAGGACAGTAGCGTCGTCTCGTGTGTCAGGGGAGCTGCTACCATCGTGCAAGCCATCCGGTCCCAGTGGGAGCAACGATCGGGTGACTGGTAGTGTCCACTAATGCGGTGAGAGCGAGCACCGTCCACTCGATGCGCCCAGGTGAGGCTGGACCAAGTCCAGGCGAGGCTGAACCAGGTCCAGGCGAGGTTGAACCAGGTTCAGGCGAGGCTGGATCCGGTGGCTGGGGGGGAGAGCCTTTTCCCAGCCTCGCTACGTGAACGGTCTGGTGAGAAGGTCACGTCAACCCTGGGAACCGGCAGATCGCCACGAGAGCAATTGCTGGCCTGGCGGGAGTCACCTGAGTGACTGCCACCAGTCTTCCGCTCCGTGCTTGGGTCCTGGCGGCGAGCAGGCTCAGCTGCCTGGACCCTGGCTGCACAGTCACCCGCGGGCAACCTTACACTCTGTACCCCTCGTGAACGAGCGGCCGAGACAGTCCCTGGCGCCAGGAGAGTAGGTACCGGTGTTAGCCAGTACCCCTCCGGTCCCCATCATCTTCTTCCTTGCGGAAGGAGAGACGGGCCCCGTTCCCGAAGGAACAGGAGGACCAGCGTGGGACAGACCCTTGGAGGTCTCAGCAAGACTTCATAAGGGGGGAGGAGGCTACATTCTTCTTCTTCGGCTGGGGGGCCTCGGAAGTCGAAGGGGAAGAGGTAGCAGAAGACGACGACACCTTCCTCTTCTTCCTGGACTTCCTCTTCACCAAATTCCTCAGGACAACCGACAGGTCCTCCATCCAGGACGGAGTTGGGGCAGTTGCCGAAGCAACACGGCCCAACTGCACCTGTCCGGAGGGACCTGCGGGAGTAGTAGTGGAGAGAACACTTCCTCGAGGAGGGCTACGAAACTCTTACCTGGCAGGGGAAGCGTCTGCCACCCCTGAGACTGGTCGGTTGCGCGACCATCGTCTGGGTGGGGCTGAGCGTGCACCTGACAGGCGATAGCCGATACCGTCCTCCGACTCTTCCAAGTCCTCGTTGAGGCCGAAACCTCTCTGAAAGAAAGGATTAATTACAAGAGGGCTGGATGCCCCGCCTCCACCGGTCTCTGTATGCATGGACCCGCGGGAACGTCACGTCAACCCTGGGCACCGGACAATCGCTGCGAGAGTGATTGCTGGTCTGGGGAGAGTCATCCAAGCGACTCCTACCATCTTCCGCTCCGTCCCTGGGTCCGGACACAGTGAGGGAACTCAGCAGTCGACCCTGGCTGCACGGTCACCCATAGATGACCATACACTCTGTAACGCTCGCAAGCGGGTGGCCGAGACAGTTCCCGGTCCGGAGGTGGAGCCTTCGGAACCGGGAGAGGAGATACCAGCAGTGGCCGGTACCTCCATGGTCCCCGTCTGCTTCCTCCCCGAGGAAGGAGACAGACCCTTAGAAGTCCCGTGACGAGACTTGTTAGGGGTAGAGACCACCTTCTCTTTTACAGCAAAGCCTTAAAAGTTGAAGGGGAGGAGGCATGTAGACATGATGATCTCGAAGAGGAGGATGACGACACTTGACGAGCTCTCTTGGTAATAAATATGATTATCAGCAGGGGATCTGTACACATACTCGAGGATCGGTACGCAACATGCTACAAGTCATAGGTACAATTCCAAGGTTAGGATAACCAATACGAAGAGCATCCAACCAATATTGCTGAAAACACAATCACCACTAGTCTGTAAAATAAGGAAAAAAAAATTAAAGTAATGAGGATACTCCTCACACATCGAAGGGCACCGCCCTCCAAAGTGAGAGGAGATCCCCCAACATCAACACATGCACGCCCATCCTTCTATCTTCTTCGGAATAGTAAGTGAAAGGAAGAAGGAGAAGAGAAATTTCCATAACAACAAAACACAAACAAACCTTTGAAGTTCCCTCGGCAATTCCCAAGCGTAAGCGTAATTTCCGGATGAATACATGTCCCATTACAGGATCAATATCACTTACGTTAAATACATGTCTCATCCTCACTACAAATACATATCTCGTGCTCATGCAGGTCTGAGCCAGTGTTAAAGATCGAAAGAATGTTAAAAAAAAAAATGTAAATATGTATATGTTGACTCTTAACACGAGTAGAGGGGCAGTTACAAAGGCTATTACAAAAATGGCAATTTGTCAAAAATTGCATTTTTCCTAACTATACAAACCTGAGGTCCTTTACAATAGGAAGATTACTTTAGCGGCAGCTGGAACGGTCGTAAGCTTCGAACAAGGGGTTAGGTAGTTAACTGCTTGTCTGACAATGCACGCCCCGCACGACTGGGAGGCGAAGAATCACTTTTGCTTTAGGCCCATGCAAGACGCAGAGTGAGGGGTGGCATGAGGTGGAGCTATGTGTAAAGGACCTCAGGTTTGTATAGTTAGGAAAAATGCAATTTTCGACAAATTGCCATTTGTTCCGACACGTTATACAAACCATGAGAGCCGATACCGTCCTCTCATTCCAGTCCTCGTCGAGGTCAAAACTTCTCAGGAGGACCGAAAAAGGGGGGGGGAGCGCTGCAATACTCCGTAGAAAATGCCGCTGTCGCGGCAGAGGAGGTGGAAGTAGCTTGTTCGACCGGCTAGACCTGAGCAAGCCATCTCGTCCGAAGACGAGAGGATCTACCTGGTCAAGAACCGAGTCGAGAAGCTTCGATAGCGGCAAGCCCACCATCAGTCTGGTTTCCCTTCTTCGGGCTCTAGAATGATTTGAGCCGTGACGCGGGCTCTGCTGGTGGGAGCGGCGAAAATTTCCCGAGGTCGTTGTGCTGACAAATCAGTGCAATGACCAGGGTAAAATTCGTCTGGATCTCGGAAGTCACAGCATCTTGCAGAGTAGGACCGTCAAACCCCTCTAACAAGAGCATATTCTGAGAACCTCCCCCCTCGAACAAGAGCATATTCTGAGAACCTCCCCCTTCAGGAGGGGGAACAGTGACAGACCCCTCTCGATCTCCTCCTGCCACTTGCGCGTGCGTCCTGGTCGGTCCGAAGATCATGCCTGGTACGTACGGCGTCATTGCAGGATCGTGCGGGGCACGCCCCTCACGATCTCCCCGCTGTGCCTCGATCTTCCCGATGTAACCGAGGAAGTTGAAGGCACGGGAGAGGAAGACCCGACGCTCCCCTTCGCTCGCTGGCAGAACCAGCAGGCTCTGGGGGCTGCAGGCGATCATCAACCTGCAGGCCTAGTCGAGCGGCTTTCCCTGGGGAAAACGGCTGAACCAAGAACAGCGGCCCCGATCTCGTGTGTCAGAGGAGCTCCTGTTGGTCTCCCTATCCGCCTGGTCCCTGCGGGAGCGACGGTCGGAAGACCTGCAGAGACCACTGCGGTGAGACCGGTGTGTGTTCTCGCGGCGCGTCGAACCGCTGGTACCAGCCGAGGCTGGCGCCACCGATCGGGAAAGCCCCTTCCCAGCCTCAGCATGTGGCCAGTCAGGGACAGTCTTGTCTACCCGGGTTACCAGCTGGTCGCTGCGATAGCGGCCGCTAGCCTGGCGAGAGTCACCAGCCTTCTGCTCCGTGCCGCAGTCCTGGCGCCAAGCGAACTCTGGTGCCAGCACTTTGGCTGCATGGTCTCCGCGGGAGACCGTACACTCGGGATCTCTCGCGAACGAGAGACCGAGCCGGTACCTGACGTAGTGGCAGCGCCACTAACACCAGGCGAGGAAGTATTGGTGGTAGCCGGTACTTCTCTGGTCCCCGTTTTCTTCTTCCTTGCGGAAGAAGAGACTGGCCCTGTTCTCGAAAGATCAGGAGGACCAGCAGAAGGACCCCTGTCCTACTGGGGTGGGACGGGCCCTTAGAAGTTCCCAAAGGAGCCTTCTTAGGGGGGACCAGTCGCGGCTCATCGAGCCGATGGCACCAGCCGAAGCTGGTGCCAACGGCCAGGGGAATCTCTTCACAGCCTGAGCTCGTGGCCGGTCGGAGAAAGTCACGTCCACCCTGGGTACCAGCAGGTTGCTACGAGAGCGGCCGCTGGCCTGGCGAGTCACCTGAGCGGCTCTCACCAGCCTTCTGCTCTGTGCCGCGGTCCTGGCGCCGAGCAAACTCTGGCGCCAAAACTTTGGCTGCACGGTCTCCCGAGGGAGAGCGTACACTCAGGACCTCTCGCGAACGAGAGGCCGAGCAGGATCCTGGCTTAGCGGCGTAGGCGAGAAAGAACCGGTCGAAACCGGTACTCCTCTCGTCCCCGCCTTCCTCTTCCTCGCAGAAGGGGAGGCGGGCCCCGCTCCCGAAGGAGCAGAAGACCGCCGGTGGGACGGGCCCTAGAAGTTCCCGAAAGAGACTTTTTAGGGGGGGGGGGGGAGGAGGCAGCCTTCTTCTTCTTCGGCTTGGGGGCCTTAGAAGTCGAAGGGGAAGAGCGGCAGCAGACGACGAAGACCACCTTCCTTTTCTTCTTCGTCAGCTCACGCAGGACAGTCGTCAGGTCCTCCATCCAGGCCGGAGTCGGGGCTATTGCCGAAGCAACACGGTCCGACTGCACCTGTCCGGAAGGACCTGGGACTGGGGAAGACACACAGTGGGCAGGACTAGCGTGGACAGGGGCAGGAACAGCAGGAGCGGCCGGTACAGCAACCAGCTCAGGAGCGGCAGGAACAGCGGCAGCGGCAGAAACAGCAGGGACCGCCAAGCCAGCAGCGGGAAGAACCTCGGCGGCAGGTACAGCAGGTACGGCCAGCCCAGCCATCGTCCTCGTAGAATCATCGGCAGCCAGCGGGAACCTGGGCACTGGTGGCCGGTCCAGGGGGGAGCTCTTAGGTGCAGCGGAAGTCTGGGGAAGCAACACGAAGAACCCAGGCGGCGGCGGCATACCCCCCCTCGGTACAGTGGCGACCAGCCCTTGAACAGCGGTAGATGATGTCACCGACACAGTGTGAGGAGTATACACCAGAAGGGGGGAAGCGGCATATGCGAGGGTCGAGATCGTGGCGGTGGTAGTGGTAACCGCTCCATGAGTCACCGCCCCAGACCCCGCCAGACGTTGAAGCAGCCCCTGGATGCTACGCACGCCCTGCAGCCCCAGCGGCCCACACCTGTCCAAGGTTCGTATCCCACGGATGTAGCACCTGCGGTAGCACAGACAGATTAGTAAGAGGGGTTCCCTCACGCACGGGGGGAGACATGCCCCACCCGGAACGCACGGAAGACCCCAAATACAAAATTACGCCGGGGCACCGAGCGCCCTCCTCCACGCTTAACAGATCGGCGAGGAAAAGGACCCGGACCCCCCCCGCGCGAAGGGGAAGGAGTCAACGAGGGAGCTGAGCGGGGGGCAGGAAAGAAGACGAAGAATCGGATACCAAGGGAGTCACGGGAGAGCTTTCCGACGACTTCCTGGTAGACCTTCGCTTCCCCCACCCCCGCACAGCAGTGAAACAATATGAAAATGAAACAGAATACTGCACTTGCGATTTCACTTCATACAACACAAAAGGGAAAGGATCAATTCACGGGTGAGAGCGGAACCTTGATCCATAATAATATGACGTAATCATGAAAATGAAAAAGAATACTGCACTTGCGATTTCACTTTCACACAAAAATAAAAGGGGAAGGATCAATTCCCGGGTAAGAGTGGAAACTTGATCCAAAATGAAAATTGATGCAATCAAAATAATATATGAAAATGAAAAAGAATACTGCACTTGCGATTCCACTTTCACACAAAATAAAGGGCTCGTGCCGAGCGCATTCGCGCCCTCGGCACGCACAGGGCAAAAATATAAATGAAAAAGAGTACCGTACTTACAATTTTCAATTAGAAACTTTCACCCAGAAAAACACGACTCGGTGCGAGTGTTTACATCCCTGCCCCACGGTAGTTACTGCCTAATTACCTTGTTCAAGATTCAACGGCCGTAATTCCAGCTACACCGAAAGTACATTCCTATTGTTAAAGGACCGAGGGTTTGTATCACGTATCGGAACAAACAGTACTAGTATGTATATGGGTTCTCAGATCTCTTGGTGTAAATACAATTATATCAGATGTTTCAGCCGTCAGACCTAATAAGTGGCTAAGGAAAAACCCTTACTCTTGAATGTTAAGATATAAAGCTAACAATAAAGCCACATTTCTAACCTAAACTTAACTGTAACTATTAAATTCAAGATTTTTATCTGCAAACTGCATCAAGAGCAAAACTAATGATGATGCTAACAAGTCAAGAAGTTGGTAGGTAAAGCAGCTGCCTTACTGGAACAAAAAATGGGCTTAAAGCTGTACATACCATAAGTTGGAGATCTTTTGACTTATCCCAAGTGAAGTTCTCCAACTGAAGATGCACATTTTGGCTTTTCAGCAAACCTAACAATCCCTTTTCTTCTTCACGAATGAACAGAAGCGCTTTGCCCTTTCCACCAGCACGAGCTGTCCTTCCTACACGATGGATGTATTCTCTGGGAAAACAAAAACATATCAGTAGTCAAATTTTTTAAGATCAAAGACCTAACTGCTGTTTATAATTCCCTATCCTGAATCATTCCTGAGAATAATTACAAAAGGCTTCCTGAAGAAGTCTGGAAGCAAAACTGAGCATATAAAAAATTAATTTTTACTCAGTGAAACCAAAATATAAATGTGATATTTTGTAATCTTTTATAGCTTCTTTACAAATATTCTTTACAAATATTTCCAGTCATAAGAGCATAACACATATACACTTTCATTCTTGAAAAATCCAGTAGTGGCAGACAAATTTGCCACAAGTCTATTGTGACTGAAAATTGTTGATAATTAAATACCTGTATGGTGAAAAGTCGTAAGAATGTAGAAAGCATTTAAGAAATAACTTTTACATAAAATTCAGCCTCTTCCTGAGGTGTTGTTTCTTTTGTTTACATTCTCCAGGGTACTTTCATCATAAAATGTTTTGGAATTTGCTGTGCTGCTTTTCCCTCCCAACTCCTATTACCTACAGCATCCTTTCCTATCAAGCTTCACTTTTTTTCCCCCAACCCCTTTCCTTTTGTTTCCTTTGGGTTGCCTGTCTCTTCAGCTTTCACATAAAAAAACAGCAAAGTTCCCAAAACAAATACATCTAGATTATGGACAGTTTTGCACATATAACACAAAGTAAAATAAATCGTAAATTTCTTTTTAATATACCCACAATAAAACATTCTGCTTATTACTTACTTAGGATCTCGTGGTGGATCAAACTGTACAATCCAGTCGACTGCTGGGATGTCCCATCCCCGAGCAGCAACATCAGTACACAGTAAAATTCCAGATTCCAATTTCGAGAAACTATAGAACATCTGTGTACGTAATCCTTGCCGATTTTTACCCTGAAAGCAAGGAAGTATCTAGTTACGTTTAATTGTAAGGGTAGTAGTTAAGCATTTGGTACCCACCTACATTAGCATAAAATAATTTAACCATTTATAAAATGAATTAAGCATTTAAATACAGTCCATTTTGGCCCTTAAAATGGCAATTTGTCGAAAATTGCATTTTTCCTAACTATACAAACCTGAGGTCCTGTAACAATAGGAACGGTCGTAAGCTTCGAACAAGGGTGTTCGGTAGTTAACTGCTTGTCCGACAGTGCGCGCGCTGTGCGACTGGGAGGTGAAGAATCACTTTTGCTTTAGGCCCAGGAAAAACACAGAGTGAGGGGTGGCATGAGGTGGAACTATATGTAAAGGACCTCAGGTTTGTATAGTTAGTAAAAATGCAAACCTTTCGGTCCTTTAACAATAGGAAGACTCACTTCTTGGTGGGAGGAATCCGAGTCTTAAGAACAGACTGGTGTTCGCCCAACCTTGGATTCCCTCCCTGGTCGTAAGAGCAGAGGGAGGGGTCCTAGCCTCTGCCCAATTGATCGGGGTATGTACCGCAGGATCAATGGTCAGACCTCTGTACCCAAGTAATAAGATGGAGGCAAGCGTACCTCTAAAACTAGCAAGCAAGAACTTGTTCCTATTGCAAGAGGCAATATGAAGTCATGAGTTGTCTCTTGTTGGCTTCCACTTCTCCCCACCCCTTGTTGGGGGAAGTGGTGGATAATTGCTCCTATCCCTACTGAAAGGGATAGGATGGGGCTCGGTCGAGTAGCTTACCTGCATTGCCTCCTGATCCAGCGTAGTGACGACCACGTCCCTCTGCCCACAGGTAGAGGGAGAGAAAAAGATGGGGAAGAGAAGGCCAGTCACATTCTCATTCACCTATCCCTTCATGCAGTCACACAAGGATGCGATGCTGTTCTGTCCGCTCGAGTGCTGGGTAAGCTACACAACGTGCTGAGCAGCCACCACGGGTCCTAAGGAACAAGTGTCCAAGAACCTGTGGGCTATATCCTGAAGGTAGAAGGAGGTGCATGTGGTCTGGTTGGACCAGACCACTGCCTTCAGTGCCTGCGCCACGGAGAAGTTCTTGCGGAACGCGAGGGAAGACCAATATCTCTGACCTCGTGGGCTCTCGGACAAAGGGTACAGATGTCGTCGCTACCATCAGCTTCGTACACCCTCCTGATCACCTCACGAAGCCAGAAAGAAAGGGTGTTCCTGTATACTTCTTTCTTGGTCATCCCGATGCTAACGAAGAGGCGTCAACACTCAGACCTGAGGTGTTGAGTTCTCTTCAGATAGCGCCGTCGTGCCCTCACAGGACAAAGCAGCATCTCCTTCACATCGAAGGCAGTGAAGTCCATTAGGGAGGGGATTGTGAAGGACTCGAACCAATCAGCAGGGACCGAAGGATTCTGAGTCTTCGCTACGAAGTTCGGTACGAAAGGGAATAGTTGCTATGACCTATCCCTCTTCTCGACATAATCTTCAGTGATGTCCAGTACCCATACTTGTCTATCCGTCTACAGTGCAGTGTCTCGCATTCTCGTATCCCATTGCAGCGAAGTCTCTCGCGGTCTCGTATCACCTTGCGGCGAAGTCTCTCCGTCTCCGTAGTGGATAGGACACCGACACTCCATGGTGGGTGTCGATGGTATGGGTACTGGGACAAGCTAGTAGGACGAAGTAATGATTGATCTGGAACAACCGAACTAAGTCCACAGCGTAGCTCGCAATTGACTTGGGCGCTTTGACAGCTGCCGACTGACTGCGTTCAGTTGTGTGAGGCAAGCTGTCCAAGCATCCAAGCAAGTCACACTGACCTTCGCCTTTAAAGGGGTATGCCGAGAGACCATACAAATCATCTATTTGTTTGCCACCAATGCTGGACGGCGAGGTGATGATTCTCTCAAGGCATGTGCCCAACAGGCGAAAGTCAATTGCCTTCTAGAGACCGAGGTCCCTGATGGCAAGACAGAATTCTCATAGTAGTTGAATCTCAGCTAAGGAGAAACAACACTTACTGTATATTTCAGCGTATAAGTCGACTCCCCAATTCTGAGTAAATTTTTATTATTTTAACTAATATCAGGTATATTAGTCGACCTATAAAATATGAGGCCAACCGTACGCTCAAAATAAGCAGCAGGGTAAAAAGTATCATATAAAATAACCTGAATGTTATTACGGTACATATGTGAGGCCAACCATACGCTTAATATAAGCAGCAGGGTAAAACATATCATATAAAATAACCTGAATGTTATTACAGTACATATGTTGCTCTACTTACCATAAGAAATACAGGTAATATATTCGGTATATTAACAAATCTGTGTAATATATAAAAGATGAATACTGGAAAATATGATTAGAAATGACGAAACGAACGATACGTTACTCGAGTGTAATGTAAACAAACAAAGCGCTAACTAACGCTGCATAACAGCCTACGTATATATGTATGTACAAACTGCCACTCAAGTTAATGTTTTGATTGGGTCGTTAAAACGACGTGCCGGTATTTTATTATTATGTTGGAATATTCTTTGACCATTGGTTCATCTATGGCATAAACAGGCTCATTTGAGGGAAAACGAACCTGCAGTCGATTCACCAGATTCAAACTGGGATCCTTATGATGAAACCGTGAATGATAATTTGTTTGATGAATTGTTTAATTCAAGTGACGATGACTCAAGTAATTTTGAAGGATTTTAAATACATATTTACTATTAAATACAATTTTTTTTTATTTTATTTAAAGTGATAAATAAAGATTTCAGACAATAAATGTTTTTGAACAATACCCCGGTAAATATAAAACTGTCAGAGTGAACGCATCCTTCTCAATTAGGGTACTACAAATGGCTACGCAATGTTTACACTTGCTGTGCGATTGGGGTTTCTTCAAGTTACTTTGATTTTTTTCATTTTATTTAAGGTAATGGATGTTCTAATATATTATTATTGTCATATTACAGTGTGAAATGTTTTTAATACTGGTATTTACATACATAGTTACCTCAACAAGGCTGTCATTGTTATTAGTCAACTGTAAAGCCTGGATTCCTGTACCAATATGCCAAAATAATAAAGATTCACTTTTTGTTACCGTTAGATAAGTCGACCCCCTAATTTTGGCATGATTTTTTGGGGCTAAAGGGTCGACTTATACGCCGAAATATACGGTATGTGCCGTTGAAGACGAAGGTGGAAGGTGAATGCAACCTACGTCTTCACAGCCGAATCAAGAGAAGTAATTCTCAAGACTCTGAACCTGTACTTACAAAGGACTGAAAACGCTAAACCACTATTTCATTGCTGTTCGGTGAGAAGTCGTAGTTGCAATGAAAGCGGGGCGCTTTTCAGTAATGAAAACACAGGGATGTACTGCCTGAAGAACCGCTCTTCTTCTTCAGGTTATCCAGGGAGGACAAAATACTTGGAAGTAGAGCTGGCAGGGCGGGGAACAGGCGATGTCTTCCGTTAAACATCTGTAATTCGGGGTGAACAATAAACAATTGCACACCTACAAATACGAAATATTTTAGAAAAACTCAGATGTCTGAAGAAATCATTCCGCATTATCGCAGAGGTGCGATGCAGCGGGAGACTAGGCTACAGACTTCTGTTACCGTGCAGTAAACAGAAAGATGATAGAGTCTACTGAGATATCTCTGTCTGAAAATTCTCGCAATGTCCAAGGCGATGCAGTAGAGATGGTCATTCATGTATGCGAGAATCCCTATCAATCAGAGACCTAAGTCTGTGATTATCGGGCAGAGATACGGTTCGGTAGTCAATCATTGTAGAGGAGAGAGACATAAACCGACCGTGCATCTCAGAGAGCCAGCTGGTACTGGGCTGCGGCAGGCAGCCCAATACACCGTTAGCTCTCGCTCACTCGTCATCCTGAGTTGCCAGGTAATCCATTCCAAGAAGGAATGCGTTCGGCTAGAACCATCGAGCGTAAAAAAAAATACGCTCAAGCAATTGTATTTAAACAAAACGGATTTCGGTGAATACAAAAGCCGAGGTGGTGTTGTCGTAACAATACCATAAGTATCTCAAAATCCTAAATTCTTTTCCATTCGAGGAATGAGAATAAGGATTGGAAGCCGACACCCTTCATTCTCTAATCAAGAGAGTGAAGAAGTCTTCCCCGAAGGAAAGCTTCAATGGTGATAACAGAATACCGAAGACGATAGTTCAAGCCAAACTGGATGTTCCCATCCATTCTTCTCTATCCCAGGGTTGGCCACCTACTGTGAGATATTCTTCCTTCAGCAGCAGTGCTTCTTCCAAACGCTAGAAATTCCAGGAATTCAAGCATTCGGCAAGATTCCCGATTATTGTAGTAACAATTATCTGGGATTCTCGTCTATCCCACTCTGGACCGTGGTTTCGCCCAAGTGTTTGCAGATTGTAAAAAACCAGAACACTGAGAGTGCTAGAAATTCCGAAGAATTCTAAGCGCTCGGCAAAACCCCCACCTAATTCGTCAGACGATTATCGGTTGGTGGTCCTCCCGATTCCCATAGAAATCGAGGATGGGGCAGGATCCTTCCTCAACGACGGGGACTCACGTCCGGTAGGACCCGAAGGTCCCCCCAAGGAACGCAGTCCCCAACGTGGAATCCTACAGAGAATGCTCTGCAGGATCCTTCCCCTTTCCCTCATAGCCGTAGGGAGAGAGGGAATGGGGGAGGAATTGGATACTCGCTCGCCTTTCCAGCGGAACTAGCAGTTGGAGAAGCGAGTAAGAGCAGCATCACCTTGCGGCAGGGTCTGGGAAAACGTTATCGTCAGGAGAAAATGTTTTCCCGGGGAGGGTTATGAACTCGTACTGTAGGTTAAGCGTCTGCCGCCACCGTGAACGTCGTCTGGGTGGGGCTGAGCGAGCACCTGACAGGAGAGAGCCGATACCGTCCCCCGACGCGTCCCAGTCCTCGCCAGGGCCGAAACCTCTCAAGAGGACCGAAGGGGGAGCGCACCCTGTTCTCTTGAATGCGTGGTCCAGACGGACCGTCACGTGAACAGCGGTGATGGCCCCTCCAAGAGTCTGGGTCCTTGCCAGCCCCCCCACCCTCACGGTCACTCCTGTTTGCCTCGTTCCTCCCGGTGTAGCCTAAGGAGGTTGAAGGGACAGGTGAGGGAGACCTGATGCTCCTACCCTGCCTACTAGCATGCTAATAGGCTGGGAGGACTACAGGCGATCGCCAACCAACGGTGGCGATCGAGCTGCAGGTCTGGACCAGCGGCTTCTTGTGGAGAAAAGCTGGACCAAGGAACGAAGCGTCGGTCTTTTATGTCAGGGGAGCTGTTATGAGAGCTCCTCCCCTGCCTACCAACAGAACCGGTAGGCTGGGAGGACTGTGGCGATCATCAACCACGGTGATGGTCGAGTTGCTGGTTTGGACCAGCGGTTTTCCTGCCTTCAGGAGATCACTCTCCTGGGGAGAGCGGCTAGACCGAGAGCAGCGGCGATGGTCCCGACGGCGATCCTTCCCCAAGGTCATTGTGCTAATGAATCAGTGCAATGACCTCAGCAAAATTCCTCTGGATCTCAGGAGTGACCGCATCTTGAGGAGCAGGACCGTCAAGTCCCTCCAGCAAGAGCGATTCCCGAGACCCTCCTCCTTCAGAAGAAGGAACAGCAGCAGACCCCTCCTGGTCTCCTCCTGCCACTTGCGCATACGACCTGGTCAATCCGAGGACCGTGCCTGGCACGTAGGGCGTCGTGGCGGGATCGTTCCTTATTGCCTCGCCCTTCCCTGTGTAACCCGAGGAAGTTGAAGGAACAGGAGAGGAAGACCTGACGCTCCCCCCTCGCTCAGCAGTAGAACCGGTGTGCTTGGGGGGCTGCAGGCGATCGCCAACCCGCGGTGGCGATCGAGCTGCAGGCCTGGTCGCGCCACTCCCCTGGGGCGAGCGGCTGGACCGAGAACAGCGGCCCCAGACCCTTGCGTCAGAGGAGCTGCTGCTGGTCCCCCTATCCGTCCGGTCCCGGTGGGAGCGGCGGTCAGGGGACCTGCAGAGACCACTGGACCGGTGCCTGTTCTCACGGCGCGTCGAACCGCTGGAACCAAGGACCTCTTACCAGCCTCAGCCCGTGGCCGTTCTGGCAACCCTGGTAACCAGCTGGTCGCTATGAGAGCGATCGCTGGCCTGGAGAGAGTCACCTGAGCAGCTCTCACCATCCTTCCGCTCCGTGCCTTGGTCCTGGTGCCGAGCGAACTCGGAAGCCTGAGCATTAGATGCACGGTCGCCTTCTGGAGACCGCACACTCGGTACCTCTCGCAAACGAGAGGCCGAGCCGGAACCTGGTGTAGCGGCAGCGCCCCTAGCACCAGCCGAGGAAGTACCAGTGTTAGCCGGTACCCCTCCTTTATAGTTTAGCACAGTTTCTCTCTCTCTCTCTCTCTTTGTATTTTCCAACGAAAATAATCACTATAATTCTCTCTCTCTCTCTCTATACTACAAAGATGTATGTTTTTTAGTATGATAAATAAATGATTTACTATTTTCAAATATTAATACATATTAATTTATACAACAATAATATCAATTCATTAAAGAAAATACCATAGTGAATTAGTAAGATTTTAGCTTATATTTAAAAAATTATCGAAGGATGAAGGAAATCCCAGTCTTCTCTGTAACCTTTTTCCAGATCCAGGTACTAAAACTGTCAGATATATATCATGTTCTGTGACAGCCAGGAGGGGGGAAGAACTGGGGGAAAGCTGCAGTGTTGCAATCACGTGGTCCTGACATTTTCCCCCCCCTCTCTCTCTCTCTCTCTCTCTCTCTCTCTCTCTCTCTCTCTCTCTCTCTCTCTCTCTCTCTCTCATTTAGTAAGACTCGAGATTTTTTATGTACTTGTACTATTTGTTTTTAATACTTTCAAATAATAATAATAATAATAACTGTAATTACAAAATTCATATGTGATAGTATTTTAAAGAAATACAATACGTACTAATCTATCCATGTCACTTTTAATTAAGGTTAACTCTCTCTCTCTCTCTCTCTTTTGCCACACAAGATAATAATGAGTCAGTGGTAACTCACTCCCCTCTCTTTCGCTGGAAGCGTTATAAACAGAGAGAGATAAACACTCTCTCTCTCTCTCTCTCTCTCTCTCTCTCTCTCTCTCTCTCTCTCTCTCTCTCTCTCTCTCTCTGAGATGAGATCATTTTCATGGACGTGTATGTAATAAGTTTATCATTAATATTTTCCAATAATAATACTATAAGTACAAAATTCACATCTGAGTATTTTAAATACAATAATCATTCCATTTCTCTCTTTTAAATACTGTAAGGACAACTCTCTCTCTCTCTCTCTCTCTCTCTCTCTCTCTCTCTCTCTCTCTCTCTCTCTCTCTCTCTCTCTCTCCACAAGATACTTGTCATACATTTGGTGTTTCTATTTCTTCCTTTTATCTCTCTCGCTCTCAGCAAAAGAATTGATAGACAGACAAAGATAATTGCACAGTCCTCTCTTTCTCTCTTCTCTGGAGAAATATATGTATTTATGGGAGGGGGAAAAAGTTGCCTACAGACGTTCATTTCAATCTATTGAAACCTAAGAAGTTATTTCTCTCTCTCTCTCTCTCTCTCTCTCTTTGTATTTTAATAAAAATATACAATAATTTGTGAATACACAGTGTTGCACATGAAAAAAGTAAATTAGTGATAATTTTAGAGATACGGCCCTAAGAAAAATTGCAAATTAGTAGTGAAATTTTCCCTGTGGACATGTTTTCAAGAACGTCGTTCCGGCTTACGACGATTTTCGGGTTACGACGCGTCTTAAGAACGGACCCCCTTCAACCCCGTAACCGGGGACCGCCTGTGTATATATATATATGTATATATATATATATATATATATATATATATATATATATATATATATATATATATATATATATATATATATATATATATATATATATATATATATATACATACGTCATTCTGGACTTATGGTGCTTGCTTCATGGCACTGTTAACCACAATTTTTCAGTGCTGCAAGTGAATTTATGGCACCATTACCTGCTTTACAGCACTGTAACCCAGACTTACTGCATTTACAGCGCTGTAAGTGCTATTATATTATAATAAGTACGAATATACAAGACTTGTTACCATGTAGTGGTCCAGTATCCTTGTAATACCACTCCTTCAAACTCCTCCTACTCTCATCCTTCTCCTTACTCCCCCATCCCCCAAAACCACATTTTCCCAGCTCCTGCCTCGTAAGCTTGTAGAGAACTTCCCTAATAATTGTGTTACTATTTGTATATCATATTATCTACTATAACTGAATCACGAATATATGGAATGTGATGAATATAAACACCTACATGACAATTTGGATTTGGTATTGGGCAGAATATTTTGACTGCTTACTGTTTGGTTTGGTAATATTAGACATGGTAATATTTTGGAATGTAAAGTTTTGTTTTATTTAATTGTAGTAAAAGTTTCATGGTTTTTCTATATATCATAATATTTTATTTGGTTTATATGTAATAATTTTGCTGACAATAATTTGAACCTTGACGGAAGATAGAAGCCAGTCATTAACTGTACTGCAACAATGAAAAAGGGGAGAACAAAAAAAAGAGAGAGAGATTCACTTACGTTTATATCCATGACATTCAATCCAAGAGAGTTAAAAAGTTTGCAATAGAATTTGACAGCATTGCAGGTACTGAAAAACACCATAATTTTCTTCTTCTTATTCTTCTCCAAGAAGTTGTGCAGTATAAGGACCTTCTTTTCCGGGGGACACACCACATAGGCTGTAAAGAGTCAAGTTTATTTAAAATTAATTCTGTAGCCATACTTGGAGAGGGGTTACTTCTATAACTTGAATTAAGCAATCATAAAGACCATGTCAGTGAAATTTGTAACCTCAGATATGGTTTTAAGGCAAATTCAATTACATACAGAACTACATTCATTTCAAAATACAATTAATCTTTTCTGATTTACATAAGAAGCAAGTTTCAAAGGGAAAACAAGTAATGTCACACTGCATTATACATATATTACGTTTCTTTGGCATACAGTCCAGTTAATGACGACTACCCCCCAGTCTGACTTGAGATATGTTTAAATACCGCAATAGGTTTAAACAACTTCATTTTTTAACACATCAATGTTCTTACATATGCTGTCCCTTCCCATCCCTTCCCAGTGAAGGCAGAAATGATTATTGAAAGAAGCAAGATTGCTATTACTGTATTGCATTAACAATGCATGGGGACTGACAACAAAGACTTGATGAATTAAAGAGTAGACTAATTTTGTTGTAAGAAATCCCTGTTCTAGAATTCTTTGCCAGTTATAAGGAAGCTGTAATCCAAGCAAGAGCCTGGAGGGTGTTACAACCCACAGTGTGTTGTACATTCTCAGTCACAATTGCATGAGTTTTTTTCTTTCTGCCTTTGGTTTTTCATCCATTCCCTTTGCTGTCTTCTCACCCCATCAAGCTGTCCAGCTTCTCTGTCTAGCTCGTTTTCACCTGTCATTTAGAAGCTACTACCTACATGCTACTTCAGGCTAGTGTCACAGGTCTAGAAATGGCTCATTTGTCTGGTTAAACAACTACAGGAATTCTTAACGTTTCTACAAACAATGTGGTGTCATCTGTAACAAAACATCAATGGCTAAATGGATGACATTTCTTAATTAGACAGCACAAAGTGATATTTTAACCCTCAAGGGACATGCTAATATATATCAAGCACACCCTCAGACCAGGGCAAACTTTAAGGTTGGCCAATTTAACAAAAAAACATCAATGGAAAGAGGAAGGTATGCAATTGCACATGGTGTAAAAAATAAATAAATAAGATTATTTCTCTACCTTCCACAGGAAGTTAAAAGTGACTATATTTACAACCCTGAGGGGGGCCTCTTTTACAAGAAACTTGTAAAAATATGCTAATTCCACCAAGTTATACATGTTTTTTCTAATAATTTACTTTATTTTGTAAAATTATAACAACACCTCACACAATACCATAACAGATAAGAACTGAAATCGGTAACAAATTCTTAGTAGATATGTTGTAAAATATTCATGAGATTTACTGAGATAGGGAAATGCAGTAACTGTTTGGGAGTATACATGTTTTTCTAATATTCTTTGCCAAATTACAATTATAACTAACATACTATCATAAAAGATAAGAACTGGGTATATTTACGAACAAATAAATAAAAAGACATAAATGGATATGGGATAGAGTTGGGCATTACATTCCCCCATCAAGTCTCACTGTCTTATGCTGAGCTTCTAGTTGCCATAAATCATTTACAGACCAATGTTGATGCCTGCCCATTAAGGGTTAAAGTGCAAAAAAAACTGCTTCTATCACCTTGTTCGAGACCATCTACAGTAGCAGTCTTTGCCAAAGGTTCACCTTCTACTTCCACTGGTTCATCATTGAGAGATAATCTTGCCAGTAAATTTACTTTCTTATCTTTAGTTGCACTGAAAAACATTGTTTGCTTCTGTTCTGAAAATAAAATTATAAATAAATAAGAAACATGAAATTATAACAAATTACTGAAGCATAAATAAAAAAAATATTGTACAATATGGGAAATTTCAGGTATCTAAGCTTTATACAAATTTTTCAACTTTGAAATGCCACCATGCTAAAGTATCATTATGTCACTGACTAACAAGTATGTACTACTTAGGTTTGTTCTATAAAGAAAAACTGGCTTTATTACAAGTAAAAAAATGTTTACCGAAAGAATTTCTTAACTAAATTTTTGAAATTGCACTGTTCTTCTCAAAGTTAGTTATACTAGTTAGTAAATTTCCAAACCAAAATGTATCATACACCATTTGACGAAAAAGTAATTTTTTGGCATAAAAAAAAATCATAGCACAAGCTTAGACAAAAAATAACCACAACTCCTACCACAAATATAAAATTCCATATACCAAGAATATGTAACACACATCTATGAATCTCAACATTCTCCTCCAGTCAAAAAAGACAAATGGAGAGAGATAGAAACTACATTCATACTTACTTGGAAGTAGTTCCAATATTGCATTTACCTCCTTCTCAAAACCGACATCCAAAATGCGATCTGCCTCGTCAAGAACAAGGCAGGCCAAGTTTTTAATAATAAAATTAGGGGTAACTTTCAAGTGGTTTAATAATCTCCCAGGAGTAGCCACTAATACATTGATACCTGAAAACAAGTCAAAATATGACAATTTGTCGAAAATTGCATTTTTCCTAACTATACAAACCTGAGGTCCTTCAACAATAGGAAGGTAACTAGCGGCAGCTGAGATGGTCGTAAGCTTCGAACAAGGGGAGAACGGTAGTTAACTGCTTGTCCGACAGTGCGCGCGCGCGAGGTGAAGAATCACTTTTGCTTTAGGCCCATGCAAAAAGTTGCAGAGTGAGGGGTGGCATGAGGTGGGACTATATATAAAGGACCTCAGGTTTGTATAGTTGGGAAAAATGCAATTTTCGACAAATTGTCATTTGTTCCAATACGTAATACAAACCCTCGGTCCTTTAACAATAGGAAGACTCACTTATTGGTGGGAGGAATCTGAGTCTTTTGGGTGAACAGACTGGTGTTCGTCCAACCCTGGAATGCCTCCCTGGTCGTAAGAGCGAGGGAGGGATCCAAGCCTCTGTCCGATTGATCGGGGTGTGCACCGCAGGATCAGTGGTCAGACCTCTGGGCCAAGTACTAAGAGAGAGGCAAGCGTATCTCTTCGTACCAGCAAGCAAGAACTTGTTCCTGTTTGCAAGAGACAATCATAAAGTTATGGGTTTGTCTGAAGTTGGCATCCACTTCCTCCCCCTTGTTGGAGGAAGTGGGGATATTTACTTCTATCCCTACTGAAAGGGATAGGATGGTTCTCTGTTGAGTAGCTCACCTGCATCTCGTCCTTACCCAGCAGGGTGAGGACCATATCCCTCTACCCAGAGGTAGAGGGGGAGAAAAAGATAGGAAGAGGAGCCAGTCACACCCTATTCACTCATCCATTCCTACAGTCACACCAGGACTCGATGCTGTTCAGCCTGCGAGGGTCTGGGTTAACTACACAACGTGTTGAGGAACCACCACGGGTCCCAAAGAAAAAGATCCAAGGACCTGTGGGCAATATCCCGAAGGTAGAAGGAGGTGCATGTGGTCCGGTTGGACCAGGCCCCTGCCTGCACTACCTGCGCCACGGAGAAGTTCTTGCAGAATGCGAGAGAATGACGAAGAGGCGTCCACACTCATCCTGGGGTGTCGAGTTTCTTCAGACAGCTCCGTCGCGCCTTCACAGGACAAAGCAGCATAGCCTTCGTATCGGAGGCGAAGTCCATTAGGGAGGGGATTGTGAAGGACTCGAACCAATCGTCAGGGACCGAAGGGTTCTGAGCCTTCGCTGCGAAGATCGGTATGAAATCGAGCGTCACAGATCCCCATCCCCTGTATGCTTGACTTCGCAGGAAAGTCATGCAGTTACCTCAGACGAAAAGAAGGGAATAGTCGCATGACCTATCCCTCTTCTCAACTTCGGTGATGTCCAGTAACCACACTGACAAGCTATTAAGACGAAGTAATGATTGCTCTGGAACAACCGAACTAAGTCCACAGCGTAGTTCGTAACTGACTCGGGCGCTCTGACAGCTGCCGACTGACTGGTTCGGAATTGGTAGTGAGGCAAGTTGTCCTAGCATCCGGGTAATAGCATCCGGGTAAGTCACGTGACCTTCGCCCTTTAAAGGGTTATGCCGAGAGACCAAACAAATAATGTATTTGTTTGTCACAGATGCCGGACGGCGCGGTGATGATTCTCTTAATGCATATGCTCAAAAGGCGAAAGTCAATTGCCTTCTAGAGACCAAGGTCCCTGACGGCAAGACATTCTCATAGTCGTTGAATCTCAGCTAAGGAGAAACAACACTATGTGCTGTTGAAGACGAAGGTAGACATTGAATACAACCTACGTCTTCCAGCTGAATCGAGAGAAGGAATCTCAAGATTCTGAACCTGTGCTTACAAATGACTGAAAACGCTAACCGCTATTTCATTGCTGTCCGGTGAGGAGTCGTAGTTGCAATGAAAGCGGGGCGTTCTCAGTAATGAAAGCACTGCCTGAAGAACTGCTTCTCATGGGCTGAACGTTTGGAAGTAGAGCTGGCAGGTCTGGGAGTAGACGATGTCTTTCAATACATCTGCTAATCCGGGGTGAGCAATGAACAATTGCACACCTCCAAATAAGAGATATTTTGAGGACAAACTCAGATTCCGCAAATATCATTCGCATTATCGCAGTGCGATGCAGCAAGAGACTATTACAGAATTCTGTTACTGTGCGGTAAACAGAAAGATGAAAGTCGAAGAGATATCTCTGTTGAAAATTCTCGCAATAGCGAAGACGATGAATACAAGTGTCACAGCAGTAGAAGGTCATTCATGTATGCGAGAATCCCCATAATCAGAGACCTAAGTCCGTGATTGTTGGGCAGAGATACGGTTGGTAGTCAATCACAGCAGGGGAGAAAGACATAATCCGACCGTGCATCTCGAAGCGGCAGCTGGCAATGAGCTGCCTCGGGCAGTTCAATACACAGTAGCTGTTGCTGACTTGTCATCCTGAGTTGCCAGGTAATCCATTCCACGAAGGAATGCGTTCGGCTAGAACCACCGAGCATAAAAAGCTATGCTCGAGCAATTATATTTAGGCGAAACGAATTTCGGTAAATACAAAAGCTTAAATGATGTTGTTGTGACAAAACCAAAAGTATATAAAATTGAAACTGGAAACTCCTGGAAGGTTGCAGGCAACCCCGAGTTGCAGTTCAATTAGAATACTCCTCGTCTAAGTCGCAATCCATAGAGTAACTAGGATATGCGCCTACCCCTCGGACAATTCAACTGCTAGCAGAATCATGTCGCGAGGTTAATATACCGTATATACTCGAGTAACATCCGATCTCGCATATCATGCGACCCCCAAATTTTCACCAATAAACAGTGGTTTTGTCATATATCTCATGTATCATGCGAGTTCCCTTTCCGAGAGCGTCAGTTCATAAGATTGGTGGTTTAGCATGCTAATGGCCGGGTCATTCAGATGTGTGCTGCTGCTAGTCAAGTTACTATAATTTTCTTACTAATCTCGAGAACTGAATAGAAAATCTCGAGATTAAAAAAGAATCCCAAGATAATAAAATAATTGTAAAAATAACACGCCTTGGAGTCCTAAATCATTCTCTCTCTCTCTCTCTCTCTCTCTCTCTCTCTCTCTCTCTCAGGAATAAATACTGTAATTTGAGTCTTAAAACAACGGGTATTAGTAAATATGTAGACATTGTGTGCGTTTAAAAAAATGTGCAGTACACACACATTCCGATGTTTCGGTTTTTGGAATTTTTCAGATTTCGGAAATGTGAGGTCAGATGCATAATCAAACAAACATCACTACTGCAGGAAATACATTTTTTCCCTTTATGTTTTTCATTATTGTTATTTATTAATGACAGTTTATTTAAATAAATATTAATATAATACTGTGAGATAACTAAGATCATCTAACTAAGATCATCTATAACAAAATAGTGGGACCATTAATACCATATGTTCACTAATAGCAATTATTTTCAAAACAAACATTCTGTAAAATGCAAAAAATATATGTACATGACAATCAAAATATAATAATGTTTTGCAGTTCAACTTGTGAATTTTAACAATAAGTATGACTATATAATATATTTCACCATATCGATCTTGAAGTTGAAGAGTCGTAAAATTTTGAGGATGATCCGGGGAAAGGATTTGTACTTCGTGATTACGTATCGCTACAACACCACGTGGTATTTTCATACCACTATATTGATGACGCATCGCTCCGACACACTGGTATTTTTCATACCACTATACATTAAAGTTAAAGTGATCATATTATATTATTGTTTTCACGAAGAAATAATTATATAAAGAAAATTATTGAGTAATATTTGCCGTCAGCAGTCAGATAATCACGAACATGGTAACGTTCAAAAGTAGTGCCATCCACGGCATATGTCTATAAATAGAACAGAAGCAGAGGGCAGTCATTGGATAACAGATCTCCACGGCTACCAACCAACCAATCAGGTGTTAGTTATACTACTCTGTGAATTTCTTAGAATGAACGTTTACACACGCGAAGCTAACGATGATGTGTGTGTTTTGCATACAATACGTAGTTTTAGTTTTTATTATTGTAAGTATTTTACTGATTACATGAAGAATAGAATCATTCCTTCTCATTACTTTGAATGCAAAATGGTTTGAAGATTCTTCCGCAAAAAGAAAAGAAAAAAAATTTCTTTAGATGATACCTATTTACTAACGCAGTTGACTTGGCTTCAAAACAAAATTCAGCTCTTTAATCTCTGGAAAAATTTTAATTTTTCTGTCTGCTGGTCACACCCTTTATATCCCCGGCGACTAACAACAACAAAATTTGTTTGTTTGTTTTATCTTCCAAGATGTAGGTATTTATTACCTGTAGGTACAGCACATTTTTTAACAGTATGCCCATACACACACACACACACGCACACACACACACACACACACACACACACACATACAGTTGCGCTTGTGCTAATACCTATTGGTTTCAGAGACTCAAGTTAACACTTACAGTATAGTTGAGAGGGGAGAGAGAGAGTTCACCCTAGATGGCCTTGGTTCATCTGTCTATCTCTCGAGGAATGTCAAGATTTGTTCACTGCTCTTTGTAAATTTAGTCCATGCAACTGACAGCAACAAAATTCTTATTTTTTTTCTTCCAGATATGAATTACCCGTACTGCACATTTTTAACAAGCATGAACACACTGCATTATACTCTCTCTCTCTCTCTCTCTCTCTCTCTCTCTCTCTCTCTCTCTCTCTCTCAGAAAAGATACCGTCAATTCAATTTATCAGTATCTTTTCCTGATAGACAGAGTAAATATTTAGGACTCCAAGGCTTGGCATATGTCAATTATTTTATTATCTTGGGATTTTTGGTTAATCTTCGGATTTTCCATGGTCAACTCTTGGGATTAGTAAGAAAAAATTTGATTATTTGAGTAGCAGTAGCAGCAGCGCACACCCAAATGAATCGGGTAAGCCTAGCACACGAAACAATAGTACTATTTACAAAATGAGCTGAGCTCTCTGGCTGGGCTGTTTTGGTCCTCCCACGTGTTTGATCGCATATCTGCCAAATTTATAACAACAACAGAGATAAAACCATTTCTCCCATTCCAGATATCAAATATTATCTTTTCCGTTACGCAGAATTCTAAATAAATTACGTAGGTTCGCGATTGATTAAGTTTTTTTATGCAATAACAAGAAACGGAGTCAGATTTTCTATCACCATGGCATCTCATCTTGGTGCTGTTGCGAATATTTCAACCAGTTCCACGTGCGTTTAAATCCATACTGACTGTACAGTCTGGAGGCAGTTCTCCCTTCTACACATATCTTGTTTTCTTAATATCGTAGGTATAGAATAAATTGGTGAGCAAGGAAATATGAAATAAAGCATAACAGAGTAAGTTTGACGAGTGAGAAAATAAACAGTCGTATACAAACAGATTCTCTCTCTCTCTCTCTCTCTCTCTCTCTCTCTCTCTCTCTCTCTCTCTCTCTCTCTCTGACAAAATAATAGATAGGAAACAATGACTGAATATTGCTTGAATGCGATATGGCAAAGTTTTAGCCTGACTGAAGTGTGGAGTGACTTTGACACCGACTACAAGTTATTCCTGGTCATCTCACAGCCATGGATAGACATCAACTTCACAGCCGTGAAAGGGCAATCGTATACAAAATAATTAGGTATGGAAAATGCGAAATGCGGGCCTATCTTGTCCCATAAAAAAAGCTCTCGCTCGGACAGCTGAGGATTTTAGGAGAGAGAGAGAGAGAGAGAGAGAGAGAGAGGAGAGAGATGACGAGAGAGAGACCGAGAGAGAGGACGAGAGAGAGAGAGAGAGAGAGAGAGATTAGCTTAAGGGCAGATCTTTAAAAGCCACGCCAGAGCTCGCCACGGTGACAAGACTATACCTGCCATATGAAGATGAAATGATCAAAGATCTGGAAGATGACGAATATGACTGCCTTGATGGCGAAGAATTCAGAGCAGTATTTGATGATACGGACACGGAGAGTGACTTTAGAGGATTTTAGTTTATTAATTTTATGCATTTTTTTTTACTTTAATAAATTTTCACTTAACTGCGTATCCTAAAATAAAAATAATAGTTCAAGTAACAAATGTTTCTTTTACCGAGTAAAACAAAAAGTAAAAATTCCTTAGGTATTGGACCTTAATCAACTGATTTGGAAATTATAGATGCATTATTTTGGTATAAACCAAAATAATGCAAATGGCGCACGATCGCTCTTTTGTATTTTAAAATACAATAGTAATATGAGAATGCATACAATATTATTGGATATAGTGAAGTACAAGTAAAGCATAACTTTTTAAAAGATCTACTGTTTTCCTCCGGTACTATCGCAATCTGCCGATTTGGGAAAGCATAGACAGTACGCTAATTTTATACCGCATGTATGATGCGACCCCTTTAAAATTAGCTTCAAAATTAGGTTTCAAAAGTCGCATAATATGCGAGTATATACGGTACGTAGTATATTTGTAGGATTCTGAACAACGATCTCCATCCTAAATTCTTTTCCTTCAAGAAAACAAAATACGGATTGGAAATCGACTGCCTTCGATCTCTAACAAAGAGAATGAAGGAGAAGTCTTCCCCGAAGGAAAGCTTCAATGGTGAACAGAATATCAAAGACGATAGTTCAAGCCAAACTGGATTTCCCGTCCGTTCTCTCTATTCCAGGGTTGGCCGCCTACTGAGAGATATCTTCCTTCGGCGACAGTCTTCTTCCAATGCTAAGAATTCCAGGAATTCGAGCATTCGGCGAGATCCCCGATTATCGTGGTAACAATTATCGGGAATACTCGTCTAACTGCCTTGGACAGTGGTCTCGCCATTGTGTGCTAGAAATTCTGCAGAATTTTTAAGCATCCAGCGACACCCCCACCGGATTCGTTAAACGAATATCGGTTGGTGGTCCTCTCGATTCCCGTAGAAATCGGAGATGGTGCAGTTACACACTTTCGCCCACAATACATGACTCGGCGCTCCCGCCCTCGGCACCGAGACATAATTCAAGGGTATCAATTTCATGAAAAGAGAGGAAACCGCCGCATCTATGCCGATAGCTCCATAATTAAGTACAGGCGGTCCCCGGGTTACGCCCACGGTTCCGGCTTACGACGTTCCGAGGTTACGACGCTTTTTCTTAAATATTCAATGGAAAAATCCGTCCTGGGTTACGACGCTTGTTCCGAGGTTACGACGCTGACGCTTCCGACGCTCCGAGTTAACGACGCTTTTAAAAAACGCATACTATGATAAAAATCCTTTATAGTTTAGCACAGTATATTAATAAAAATAAGTTTCTGGTTAGATTACAACAAAAATTTTGAGATTATGATGATTTTCGACACTTTTATGTTGTATTTTTCTATGTTTTTTAGTGACGCCTCATATGCGGAACTAGTTTCCGAGCGAATGAATACATACTAGTTTACATATAACAGTCCAAAAGCGCAAATAATGAAAAAATCATTGCTTGTTTCCAGTAATAATAACAAAACGAAGTTTCTGGTTAGATTACAACGCAAATTCCAAGTATCCAAAGAGAGACATTATCCAGTAATTTGATCAGAGAGAGAGAGAGAGATTTCGAGAGAGAGAGAGAGAGAGATGAGAGGAAAGATTGACGATCGAGAGAGGTTCGAGAGAGACGAGAGAGAGAGAGAGAGGTCAGAGGGTCTTCCGACGCTCCGAGTTAACGACGCTTTTAAAAAACGCATTTACTATTGATAAAAATCCTTTATAGTTTAGCACAGTATATTAATAAAAATAAGTTTCTGGTTAGATTACAACAAAAATTTGAGATTATGATGATTTCTTTTCGACACTTTTATGTTGTATTTTTCTATGTTTTTTAGTGACGCCTCATATGCGGAACTAGTTTCCGAGCGAATGAATACATACTAGTTTACATATAACAGTCCAAAAGCGCAAATAATGAAAAAATCATTGCTTGTTTCCAGTAATAATAACAAAACGAAGTTTCTGGTTAGATTACAACGCAAATTCCAAGTATCCAAAGAGAGACATTATCCAGTAATTTGATCAGAGAGAGAGAGAGAGAGAGAGAGAGAGAGAGAGAGGCGTCTTCCGACGCTCCGAGTTAAGGACAGAGAAGTGTTCGTTTCGTTAAACGGCCTCTGAGACTCATGCCAGGAAATGTTTTGTTGATACTAATAATATAAGCCTATTTAAAGATACGTTTACTTTAATTAGTCTATATGATACGTAAATAGTAATAAACTGTTCTTGTAGCCCTCAATATTTGGCAAAATCGAAGTATCCAAAGAGAGGCATTATCCAGTACGTAATTTTGATCAGAGAGAGAGAGAGAGAGAGAGCGAGAAGAGAGAGAGAGAGAGTGAGAGAGAGAGAGAGAGAGAGAGAGAGAGAGACGCTTTGGCAACAATGGTCTCGGGGGTTTTTATAGCTTCCTTCTGCTTGATGATCGTGGATATTGTAGAAGGATTTCGACCATACTCGTTTTGCCAAAATCGACGATACGAACGCCACGTTCATGCTTTGCTATAATTTCATGTTTTGCTTCCATCGAAATCATTTTCTTGGGTTTTTTCTTATCACCTGCTTTGTCTTTAGCTTTGAGACCCATGGTTAATAATAAAATAGACAAAATAACACGAAAAATAGGCGCAAATACAACGAACTAAACAACGACGTGTTAACATGCAGCACCAACAAACAAACAGACTGAACGCCATTTATCGGTCGCCTATACAACTAACACTCATCGCAAAATCGTATCTCAAATATTTCGTTGTATATCAAAGCTTGTATTTTCGCAAATTTTCTGTTATATCTCAAAACATTCGTATATTAGGGCAATCGTATGTCAAGTTTCCAATGTAATTTGATCAGAGAGAGAGAGAGAGAGAGAGAGAGAGAGAGAGAGAGAGAGAGAGAGACGCTTTGGCAACAATGGTCTCGGGATTGACGTAACGTTTATTTTCTGAACAGATAGGACAGAGAAGTGTTCGTTTCACTTAACGGCCTCTGACTCATGGCAGGAAATGTTTTGTTGATACTAATATATAAGCCTATTTAAAGATACATTTACTTTAATTAGTCTATATGATACGTAAATAGTAATCAGCTGTTCTTGTAGCCCTCAAGATTTTGCAAAATCACTCCAGGTTGTACATAAAACTTCAAGAATGTAGTGTCACCAGAGGATTACAATAGTTTTTACCTTCAAGAACCAGCATTCTTTTATGAAAATAACTCCAGGTTGTACATAAAACTACAGGAAACGACATGTAGTGTAACCAAAGGATTACAAGTAAGGTTTTTATAACTTTTTATTAGTTTAAGACATATTTCCAAGCGTCGTTCCGGCTTACGACGATTTTCGGCTTACGACGCGTCTCAAGAACGGAACCCCCGTCGTAACCCGGGGACTGCCTGTAATGAAAATGAAAATAGAGTACTTACAGTTTCATTTTCACTTAAACAAACCGTTATTAGAAAACAAAATAAACAAAGCATACAACGATGAAGCGGGCAGAGAGTGATGGCGAACACGTCCTTCACACCCGCGGCCGAAAGCAAAAGTGATTCTTCACCTCTCAGTGCGCGCGCTTCGACCGTCCCAGCTGCCGCTAGTTACCTTCCTATTGTTAAAGGACCGAGGGTTTGTATTACGTATTGGAACAAATATTAAATTTTATAAGCAAAACCTCATCATTCTTGAACATTTTTACAATTTTACTTCAATTAAAAATATAAGTAAACTAAAAAGGTAAAATTTCCCTTAACTAAATTTCCAGTCATACAGTACCAAGAATATTGCATACAACTGTATTCTCATTACACCTGTAGATTAATAATAATCTAATTACCTTAGAAGAAAAACAATTTAAATAAAAATTTGGCTTCTGTTATGGAAGGAGGAGGAAATTACACAACACATCTTACCTTTCGCTAAAAGTTCAGCTTCCTTGGTACTATCAACCCCTCCAATGAGGATGCCTGACGTTAAAGAATGACCTTTGATAACTTTGTTTAAGACATCAAAAGTCTGCATTGATAGTTCTCTGGTTGGGGAAATGATTAGAGCTCCTGTGCCTGAAATAACATATCATAAATAATATCACTAAAGCACCGGTAGCGTGGAGTGCATTACCAGTACTATTTTAAAATATAATAATTTGTCGAAAATTGTATTTTTCCTAACTATACAAACCTGAGGTCCTTTAACAATAGGAATTAACTTACAGCGTAGCTGGAACTACGGCCGTTGAATTTTGATTAAGGTGGTTAGGCAGTAACTACCGTGGGGCAGGGGATGCAAACACTCCACTTTGCCTTTCGGCCCAGGTTCAGATTGAGGGGTGGCATGAGGTGGGCATCTTTGTTAAAGGACCTCAGGTTTGTATAGTTAGGAAAAATACAATTTTTGACAAATTGTTTTTTGTTCCAATACGAATACAAACCTTCAGTCCTTTAACAATAGGAAGACTCACTGATTGGTGGGAGGAAACTGAGTGAGCCTCTAGAACTGACTGGAGTTCTGCGCACCTAGGCTACTCCTCCTGGTCGTAAGAACAAGGAGGAGTGCCCTGCTGCCTCTGACAACTTGATCGGAGTATAGGAGCTGCGTGATCAAGAGTCAGACTTTTGAGCCTTTTCCAAATGAGTGAGGGATCGTGACTCATCTGAAAAAGGGCTGTGAAGAATATTGGTGTCGGAGACATTAATGCAAAGTTCTGGGAAGGGTTTGCATTATTGCCAGTCTCCTTCCTCCCCTTGCTAGAGGAAGGAGCAGGACTGCTTCTGTGATTCTGATAAGAAACATAAAAAGGATGCTTATGTATAGGCTTACCGCATCAATCGTCCGACCAGCCAGTGTGAGCTGGAGTCCTATCCTCAACCCGAAGGACGAGGAATGGACAAGGCGGGGAAGGGGGAGAGCCAGTCACTCTCGCATCCTTCTTACCTCTACAACTGTACACCATGGACGAGATGCAACTTGTCATGTCGAGGAGCTGGGTAAGCAAAAACATCTGCAAGCATCCACCACTGGTCCAGGGAAATGAAGTTCCAAGGACCTGTGGGCAGTCTCGGAGGGAAAGAAAGATATAGTCACGATGACCTATCCATCTTTCTGTCCGACATATTCTTTGGAGTGATGTCCAGTACCCATACTGGTCTATCCGACTACGGCGAAGTGTCTCGCCGTCTCGTATCCCACTGCAGCGAAGTCTCTCGCGGTCTCGTACCCCACTGCGGCGAAGTCTCTTCGTCTCCGCGATGGATAGGGCACAGACACTCCATGGTGGGTGTCGATGGTTATGGGTACTGGAACAAGCTAATAGGACGAAGTAATGATTGATCTGGAACAACCGAACTAAATCCACAGCGTAGCTCGTGACGGTCTTGGACGCTTCGACAGCTGCCGACTGACTGCGTTCGGTTGTGTGAGGCGAGCTGTCCAAGCATCCGAGGGGTAGTCATGTGACCCTCGCCTTTTGAAGGGTTATGCCGAGAGACCATACAAATTGTCTATCTGTTGCCACCGATGCCGGAAGGCGAAATGATGATTCTCTCAAGGCACGTGCCCAACAGGCGAAAGTCAATTGCCTTCTAGAGACTGAGGTCCCCGATGGCAAGACAGAAGTTCTCATAGTACAGTAGTAACTCGAGATACGAAATTAATCCGTTCTGAGGCGCCCTTCGTATCATGAGGTTTTCGTATCTTGGACCACGTTTTACATGTAAAATGGCTAATCCGTTCCAAGCCCTCCAAAAACACCCCAGTAAATTATATTTCCAGGCCTAAAACACATGTTCTAGGGTTACGACGCCGAACCGACGGAAGTAATATGACTCCAAAAAGGCAAAATACTGTACATACTTGAGTAATATTCAACTGCATGTAATGTTCAACCCCATTTTTACTGCATATATTAGGACTTTAGCATATGTCCCTTAGCAATAAGCCTAGCCTATGTTAGCGGTTGCTAATGTAGCCTAGTCTATGATTCTGACATCTAAACCTAAGAGCTAAAAGCTTAGAATATATATGCCAATAAAATGTATAAATAATCAGTATGTACTCATTTCAAATAATTATTAATTAATCATTAACTATAATACACAAACAAACAAACAAAAAAACTTCCAATCGATTGTTTACATTCAGCTCTTACCCGTCTTACGAGTACCGAACAAACGCCAAGCAATCATTTTTCCTAGCACACAGTAAGCCATAAATTTTCATTAGTATCTCTCTTCAACTAATGAAACTACCAAACAGTATAATAACCATTCATTTCTATTTTTTATTCTATCTTTACCTAATGGAGATACCGAGTTACTGACAGCTATAATGAAACATACGTATACGTAACGTAATATTAAAACAGAAGAAGAATTCAAAAAATACGTATTTGTTGGCAGTCTCATTTATTTTATATTTTATGATATCTAATTCACAATTTTTTTATTAAATGTATTGCATGTACTCATTTCAAATAATTATTAAGTAACCATTAACTATAATAAACAAACAAAAAAAAGCTTCCAAACTTCTGTTTACATCCAGCACTTACGAGTATCGAACGATCGCCAAGCAATCACTTTACACAGTAAGCCATAAATTTTCATTATCTCTCTTCAACTACTGAAACTACCAAACAGTATAATAACCATTCATTTCTATTCTTTATTCTATCTTTACCTAATTTTTTTTTTTATTAAATGTATTGCATGAATAAGTTTTTCAATTTACAGCATCCTTTTACCATTAGAATACTTAAAGCACAAGGGGTAGATGCTGACCAATAGGAGAGCAGGACCTTATGGGGTGACTAGCATCAGGAACCAATGGGAGAGCGGGAGGATGGTGGCGAGTTTACTCAGTTGGCGGCGCGGGAGGTTTAAAATTGTTCTCGGTGGTCCAGGCGAATCTCGGGACTTTACAGCAAAAACCTTTCGTATCTTGAAAACTTTTCGTATGTAGTGCTGTAAAATTTTTCGTATTTGTTTTCATATCTCCAGTTTTTCGTAAGTTGAGCCTTTCGTATGTCGAGGTACCACTGTAGTTGAATCTCAGCTAAGGAGAAACAACACTGTGCTGTTGAAGACGAAGGTGGTAGGTGAATGCAGACCTACGTCTTCACAGCCGAATCGAGAGAAGTAACTCTCAAGATTCTGAACTTAGAAAAGTCCCGCCGATGACACCAACCCGCGAAGACGGCTTAATCCCTGTGATTTACAAAGGACTGAAAACTCTAAACCGCTACTTCATTGCTGTTCGGTGAGAAGTCGGAGTTGCAATGAAAGCGGAGCGCTTTTCAGTAATGAAAACACAGGGATGTACTGCCTGAAGAACTGCTTCTCATGGGCTGAATCATCATCTTCCCAGGTTATCCAGGGAGGACATCTATATACTTGGAAGTAGAGCTGGCAGGGTGGGGAACAGGCGATGTCTTCCGTTATACATCTACAATTCGGGGTGAACAATGAACAATTGCACACCCACGAATACGAGATATATTCAGAAGACAAACTCAGATGTCTGAAGAAATCATTCAGCATTGTCGCAGCGGCAGGTGCGATGCAGCGGAAGACTAGGCTACAGACTTCTGTTACGATAGTAGCGAGAGTCCATTGAGATACCTCTGTCTGAAAATTCTCGCAATGTCCAAGGCGATGCAGTAGAGATGGTCATTCACGTATGGGAGAATTCCAGCCAACCAGAGACCTAAGTCTGTGATTGCCGGGCAGAGATTCGGTTCAGTAGTCAATCATTGTAGAGGAGAGAGACATAATACGACCATGCTATCTCGGAGAGCCAGCTGGTACTGGGCTGCAGCAGGCAGCCCAATACACCGCTAGCTCTCGCTCACTCGTCATCCTGAGTTGCCAGGTAATTCATTCTAAGAAGGAATGTGTTCGGCTAGAACCATCAAGCGCAAAAAAATACGCTCAAGCATTTGCATTTATTCTAAACGGATCTCGGTGAATGCAAACGCTGAGGTGGTGGTGTTGTAAAAATACCATAAGTATCTCAAAATCGAAATTGGTAACTCCTGGGAGGTTTGCAGGCAGTCCCGAGTTGCAGTTCAATTAAGAAGATACTACTATTAATCTTGGTCACAACCCGTAGAGTTAACTACAGTATGTGCCTACACCTCGGACAATTCAACTGATAACAGAATCAAGTCGCAAGGGCAATATACGTAGTATATTTGTAGGTTCCTGTACATAGACCTCCAACCTAAATTCTCTTCCATTCGAGGAACAAGAATAAGGACTGGAAGCCGACACCCTTCATTCTCTAATGAAGAGAGTGAAGGAGAAGTTTTCCCCGAAGGAAGACTTCAATGGTGATAACAGGATACTGAAGACGACAGTTCAAGCCAAACTGGATGTTCCCACCCGTTCTTCTCTATCCCGGGGTTGGCTGCCTACTGAGGCGACGGGCCGTCAGGTCCATCTAGGCTGAGTCCTTCCCGAGATATTCTTCCTTCAGCAGCAGTGCTTTTCTCGAACGCTAGAAATTCCAGGAATTCGAGCAATCGGCGAGAATCCCGATTATTGTAGTAACAATTATCTGGGATTCTCGTCTCGCCCACTCTGGACCGTGGTTTTGCCCAAGTGTTTGCAGATCGTAGAAGTTCGAGCAATCGGCGAGAATCCCGATTATTGTAGTAACAATTATCTGGGATTCTCGTCTCGCCCACTCTGGACCGTGGTTTTGCCCAAGTGTTTGCAGATCGTAGAAGACCAGAACACTCGGAGTGCTAGAAATTCCGAAGAACACTAAGCACTCAGCGAAACCCCCACCGTATTCGTCAGACGATCATCGGGTGGTGGTCCTCCAGATTCCCGTAGAAATTGAGGATGGGGCAGGATCCTTCCACAACGACAGGGACTTACGTCCGGTAGGACCCGAAGGTCCCCCCAGGAATGCAGTACCCAACATGGAATCCTGCGGAGAATGCTCTGCAGGATCCCTCCCCTTCCCATCGTAGCCATAGAGAAAGAGGGAATGGGGGAGGAAGATTTTATACTCGCTCACCTTTCCAGCGAAACTAGCAGTCGGAGAAGCGAGTACGAGCAGCCATCACCGTGCGGTGATGGCCGCTCAGTCTAGGAAAATGTTACTGTCAGGAGAAAACGTTTCCCCGAGGAGGGTTACGAACTCGTACCGTAGGCTAAACGTCTGCCGCCACCGTGACCGTCGTCTGGATGGGGCTGAGCACGCACCTGACAGGAGAGAGCCGATACCGTCCTCCGACACGTCCCAGTCCTCGTCGAGGTCAAAACCTCTCAAGAGGACCGAAGGGGGAGCCCACCCTGGTCTCTTGAGTGCGTGGTCCAGAGGGACTGTCACGTGAACAGCGGTGATGGTCCCTCCCAGAGTCTGGGAATCGTCTTTCGTCCTCGCCAGCCCCCCACGATCTCTTCCAACCACTTGAGCAAGGATCTGTTGGTCCCAAGACCGAACCAGGCTCGTGGCCGGACCGTAAGAAGTGCATTCCTCACGGTCACTCCTGTTCGCCTCATTCCTCCCAGTGTAACCTGAGGAGGTTGAAGGGACAGGTGAGGGAGACCTGATGCTCCTACCCTGCCTACTAGCAGAACCAGTAGGCTGGGAGGACTGCAGGTGATCACCAACCCACGGTGGCGATCAAGCTGCAGGTCTGGACCAGCGGCTTCTTGCGGAGAAACGCTGGACCAAGGAATGGAGCGTCAGTCTCTTATGTCAGGAGAACTGTTATGAGAGCTCCTCCCCTGCCTACCAGCAGAACCGGTAGGCTGGGAGGACTGTAGGCGATCATCAACCACGGTGATGATCGAGCTGCCAGTCTGGACCAGCGGTCTTCCTGCGGAGAAACGCTGGACCAAGTCAGTCTCTTCAGGAGAGTTGCTGGCGATCGGGCTGCACTGGTCGAGCGGCTCTCCGGGGGAGAGCGGCGAGACCGAGAGCAGCAGCGACGGTCCCGAGCGTCAGAAGAGCTGCTGCTGGTTCCCCTATCCATCCTGTCCTGGTGGGAGCGGCAGTCAGGGGACCGGCAGAGTCCATTGTTGCGGTGGGAGTGCGCACCTCGCGATCACTCCTGATCGTCTCGCTCTTCCCGGTGTAGCCCGAGGAAGTTGAAGGGATAAGAGAGGTAGGCCCAACGCCCCACCCACCTGCATCACCGGCATGCTGTGGGGGGGGGGGGGGGGGGGGGGGGGGGGGGGCTGCAGACACTCGTCAAACCGCGGTGGCGATCAATCTGCAGGCCTAGTCGAGCGGCTCTCCCGGGGAGACAGGCTGGACCGAGAACCGCGGCGACGGTCCCGAGCGTCAGAAGAGCTGCTGCTGGTTCCCCTCTCCACCCGGTCCGGCGACTCGCCACGAAAGCGATCACTGGCCTGGTGGGAGTCACCTGAGCGACTCCCACCAGTCTTCCGCTCCGTGCCTGGATCCTGGTGCCGAGCGAACTCGGTTGCCTGGGTCTTGGCTGCACAGTCACCCGCAGGTGACCATGCACTCGGTACCTCTCCCGAACGAGAGGCCGAGACGGTACTTGGCGTCGAGGCAGAACCTCTGGCGCCAGGAGAGGAGGTACCAGTGTTAGCCGGTACCCCTCTGGTCCCCGTCATCTTCTTCCTTGCGGAAGGAGAGACGGGGCCCGTTCCCGAAGGAACAGGAGGACCAGCAGAAGCCCCAACTGTCCCACCGGAGTGGGACAGACCCTTAGAGGTCTCTGAGCGAGACTTCTTAGCAGGGGAGGAGGAGGCTACCTTCTTCTTTTTCGGCTGGGGGGCCTCAGAAGTCAAAGGGGAAGAGGTGGCAGAAGACGACGGCGACACCTTCCTCTTCTTCCTAGACTTCCTCTTCGCCAATTCCTCAGGACAACCGACAGGTCCTCCATTCAGCACAGAGTTGGGGCAATTGCCGAAGCAACACGGCCTAACTGCACCTGTCCGGAGGAGGGCTACAAACCCCTACCTGGCAGGTGAAGCGTCTGCCACCCCCGAGACTGGTCGCGCGACCATCGTCTGGGTGGGGCTGTCTCTGAAAGAAAAGGATTAATTAAAAGAGGGTTGGATGGCCCGCCTCTGCGTGCACGGACCCACGGGAACGTCACGTCAACCCTGGGCACCGGACGATCGCTGCGAGAGCGATCGCCGGTCTGGCGAGAGTCACCCGGGCGACTCCGACCATCTTCCGCTCCGTGCCTGGGTCCTGACACGGGGAGCGAACTCCGCAGTCTGGACCCTGGCTGCACGGTCACCCATAGGTGACCATACACTCGGTAACGCTCGCAAGCGGGCGGCCGAGACGGTTCCCGGCCCGGAGGTGGAACCTTCGGAACCGGGAGAGGAGAAACCAGTGGTGGCCGGTACCTCCATGGTCCCCGTCTGCTTCCTCCCCGAGGAAAGAGAGACGGGCCCCAGCGGAAGACCCACCTGTCTCACCAGAGCGAGACAGACCCTTAGAAGTCTCTTAAGGGGGCCGGCCGGCTAATGCCATTTTTTAAGGACAGGACTTTGATATTCATACCACTTAATAAGGTAACTTGGGACATCTCCAAACCACATATGATTTTCGCCTCTGACCTTCGGTTTTGTGACGCCAGGGCGATTTATCCCGAAAATAACCATTTTTCAAATTCTATCTCCTCCCTTGATATTTAATATTAAGACCTAGGATTACTACCATATATAGACCTGATGTAGACCTCCAATCAAATGGGGAGTTTTTTTCTAAAAGTAATTTTTTTGCTAGATATGAATTTTTCAATATACTAGTAAGAAAATGAACCCTATAAATCAGGAGAAAAAAATTTATAAAAAAAAAAAGACGAAACAAAAATTGGAAAAAAGGGCTCTATTTGATTGTTCTATAATGTCTTTCTGAGTTATATACCAAATTCCGATGTTATAGCTTTAAAACTAAAGTTGAAAGAAGGATAGATTTTGAAGGTCAATAAGTATAGTTTTGAGATACGGGCGTTCAAAGTTTTCCTTCGTATCTCTATAAAGACAATGTTAATAAATAATGATTATTATGAATGTATATTTCTTTTTTGTGTATTAATAAACCAAAACTATTTTATCATAATTTAATCATAAATGATGATCCCTTGGCTCATATATCGTAGCCTGGGGCACTGCTTGAGGCAAGATGGGGCACTCCTTCCTACGCAACTGTCTCTCTCCCCTTCACTAACTCGGCTTATTACAGCGAATTTTCTTCTTCTGTATGTTAGCAAGATGTTTTCCTTGTATTTTCCTCTTTGGCATGATGAAATTCTTGCCGAAACAAAAATACACAAACATAAATGCAAGAGAATGTCAGAGGTGAAACTCAAAGGTGTAATCTCTTTTTACAAAGACAATTCAATAAATCACGATTATTATGAATTTCAGATTCCATTTTGGGTATTAGAAAACCAAAACTTTGTTATTTATCATAAATGAAGATCTCTTTGCTCAAAGATCGTAGCCTTGGGCACAGTGTGACGTGTTCTATCAGGCAAGACGGGACGTTACTACGCAACCCTTGCTACGCAACCTTCCCCTCTCTCTTCATTAACTACTCGTATATTATGATATTCTGTAATAATACTAGAGCGATTTTTCTTTGTCTGTATGTTAGCGAGATGTTTTCCGTCTTTTCCTCATTGGCATGATGAAATTCTTGCCGAAACATACATAAACATACGTAAAAGCAAGCGAATGTCAAGAGGTAAAACTCGAACGTGTAGACTACTTGACGTTTGTGCTCACACTGAACTTGGACTTGGTAGCTGACTGAACTGAAGTCTCCCTTATCGACTCGGGGAATGTCAACAGATGCCATTTCTCCCAATTTCTTTGACAATAATTATCAAAATTTACGATAATAAAAGAAATACTGCATTTTCTTGTACAGATCAATGTTTTAGGCTTATTGAGTTACGTTAACTAATTACCCTGTAACTACGAAAGTAAGAGGAATTTTGACGAAATATTTTGTATAAGTACTCTCAATTGCCATATGAAGCTCCATGAATTTTTTCATGACTGCATTTTTTGCCCTATACCACCATATATAGAGGTTCTGGCCGGTCCCTTAAGGCAAAGCCTAAAAGATGAAGGGGGGGAGGCATGAAGATATGAAGATCTCGAAGAGGAGGATGACGACACTTGACGAGCTCTCTTCCTCTTCGGTTTCTCCTTCTGCCAGACTTCTACCATCAGGAGTAGATAACCTCACAGGGCAGCGCGACAGCCTCGTCCAGTGACATAACTCCCAGGTAGTAGTGGTAATGAAAATGATTATCAGCAGGGGATCAGTACACACACTCAAGGATCGGTACGCAACATGCTACGAGTCATAGGTATAATTCCAAGGTTAGGATAACCAACACGAAGAGCATCCAACCAATACTGCTGAAAACACAATCAGCACTAGTCTGTAAAATAAAGAAAAAAAATGATTAAAGTAATGAGGATGCTCCTCACACATCCAAGGGCGCCGCCCTCCGAGTGAGAGGAGATACCCAAACCCTACACCACACGCCCATCCTTCTACCCTCTTCCGGTAGTAAGTGAAAGGAAGAAGGAGAAGAGAAATTTCCATAACAACAAAACACAGACAAACCTTTGAAGTTCCCTTGGTAATTCCCAAGCGTAGGCGTAATTCCGGATGAATACATGTCCCATTACAGGATCAATATCATCCTCACGATAAATACATATCTCGTTCTCATGCAGGTCTGAGCCAGTGTTAAAGGGCGAAAGAATGTAAATAATATGTTAGCATACCTTAGCCGCTGACTCTTAACACAAGTAGAGGGGCGGTTACAAAGGCTATCACAAAAAGTGGGTTTGTATATTAATTGAAAACCAAGGACAAACCTTTGTTTAGTATTAATATCAAACACTGTATATCTATAACTATTTAAAATAAAAAATAAACCAAAAGGATCCCACCGGGAAAAAAGATCAACGACCAGTCAGCCGGAGCTCACAATCATACGTCTTAATCGGAAGACGGCCAAAAGCAAAGTGGATTGTTTACATCCGGGCAGGCTAGCCACGGTAGTTACTGCCTAACCACCTTGTTCAAGATTCAACGGCCATAATTCCAGCTACGCCGTAAGTTAATTCCTATTGTTAAAGGACCGAAGTTTTGTATTCGTATCAGAACAAATCCAGTTTTTACCTGCTCAAATATTGAAAGAATGGAATCAAATACAGTACAAAAGGTTTTTTACACCATTCCTCTGGCTCACAGCTTCAGCCACTTGCAAGATAACTTGTACCTAAAGGCATTTTCTCTCACAACTAGTATATCTAAAAATGTTACGCCATGTTTTGGTTAAACTACCATTGAGAGTAATATACATCATTGCAATACATGGCATAAAGGTAATACACAGCAAGGCAACAAACGAATAATAAAATCCACTGTCTCCTTTAGGTATAACCAAAGCAAGAGCTATCAAAAGTGAACTAGCATGACACAAATAAGAAACATGTAAAATGAGGAGAGAAATATCAAAACCAACACATAGCATAACATAGCTTGACACTTAACCAACCAACCAACCAAGTCAACCTCAACTCTCAATAAAAAAAAAAATGGTCTTTCACCAAAGTGGTTGGTAGTTTTGGTCTCATGTACATCAAGATTATATTAATTATCATGGAAACATAAAATAATTTCAACATTTTTTTTCAAATATCCTTAACTCACCATCAGCAGGAGTGAACTTCAAATGGTTAAGACGTTCCACAACAGGTATGATAAATGCTAAAGTTTTCCCAGATCCAGTCTTAGCTGTACCACGGACATCTTTGCCTTCTAAGAGTGGTGGTATGGCTTTTTCCTGGATGGGTGTCATTTTTTTGAAGCCCATATCAGCAATAGCCTTTAGGGTTTTTTCCGATACAGAATCCTGTAGACTTGAAAATGGAGGACCTTCTGCCACACTACTGACAACAATGGCACTCGCTGAAACTTTAAAAATTATTTGAAAAAATGTCAAGAACTAACAAATGAAAACATCTTGTATGACAACTAGAGCATATAATTTTTCAACAATAAATGCTACCCATGTAGTGTCATTACTGTATACCAAACACAAAAACATGTTCAAGTTTTGTAAGACAATAAAATTAAATGTAAAGTACTTTGTAAAAATCTAGTCACATATCATCTTACCACTTGTCACTGCTGGTGTGCTCTGCTTCTTCTTCTTCTTTTTTTTTTTCTTCTTCTTTTTGCCTTCCTGACATGAACCAGCATTTTCCTGAACTTTCAGAGGGCTGACACTTCCTGAATCATTCACCTTTAGACCATTCACACCCGTTTCAGCAGAAACCTCATCCCCTCCAGATAAAGGTATCAACATTTCCCCATTTTTCTCAGTTTTGGGGGCTTTACTTTTATTTCTTTTCTTTTTCTTCTTTGGAGGAAGCACTGCATCTGTTGCCTCAACTTCCTTTTTGGAAATTTCTTCCTCTAAATCTGCCAGTTTTCTCTTCCCTGCAACAGATAACTGAACTTGAAAAATGCATTTAATTATGCTGTCAAGCTCCACTGCTTGTTTTTTACTTGTACTTATCAGCTTTCAAGGTAGCTGATAGGAGTGCTCCAAAATACAAAAGAATTTGGTGGCCATTTTTGTGTATCCATGCTGTTAATGGAAACCCCAAAATGCTGTACAAATTCCAATTAAATTATACCATAACTACAACTTTGTGCTGCATAAGCAGTTTGCACAGACAAAACAATCAACAGATTTGTGCATACAAAAATAACGCCCATGCATTAAGACTGTGAAGATTTCACCATTTTGTAGTTTAAGCATGAAAATATCTCAACATATGGCACATTTTTATGGCAGTAAAAGAAAACACCCACCCTGATATGATGCAGCCATCATTATGAGATAAGATTTTCAACTCAGCCTGCTTAAACTAGCTAATAATAAAAAATTTTAGATAAGAATTACTCTGTAAGTGCCCCACCTGGCATGTCATTACTGAACTCATAGTATTACAAGACACACGGTTCCTGGCCATGAAAGCAAAGCTAACTGTTGAATTGAAGAATATCAAATCTTTCCATAGCCAATTCATCCCTCACTTAGTAGCTAAGTGTACATCAAGAACCAAAGTCGGTGGTTGTGTTCCAAAGATGATTTCACAAAAGTATACCACAATATTTATGCATTAATGGTCTATCTACAAAATTTTCAAATCTTACAAAAATACAATAACACCCGTTCAAAGTAAACTAACCATCAGTAGGGTCTGATGTGTTTTTTCTTCTTCTTCTTTTTCTTATTAATTTTCTGAGACATACTGTTGCCATTTACTATTGTGTTTTCAAGAATGTCATTATCAACCCCATCAAGTTTGATGTCAGTTTTATCTGTCTCTGCATTTGCTTCACTGGAAGTGCAGTTTTGTTGCGCTTCCTCCTGAATAGGGACTTCACTTTTATTCTTCTTCTTCTTATTTTTCTTTTTTGGAGCAACAGCAGCTTCAGTTGGAATTTCTTCATTTTTCTGAACACTGTCTTCTTCCAGTTCAGAAGCTTTCCTCTTTTCTGAAAAATAACATGAATTAGGCTAAGATATACTAGTATGTACTTAAAAATCACAATTTGTCGTAAATTGTATTTTTCCTAACTATACAAACTTGAGGTCCTTTACATATGGAATGTATTTCAGCACAGCTAAAACTGGTCATAAGCATTCGAACATGGTGGTTCGGTAGTTAACTGCTTGAGGCCCAGGAACAGAGTGAGGGGTGGCATGAGGTGGGACTATATGTAAAGGACCTCAGGTTTATATAGTTCGGAAAAATACAATTTACGACAAATTGTGATTTGTTCCGACACGTAATACAAACCCTCTGTCCTTTACATATGGAAGACTCACTTATTGGTGGGTGGAATCTGAGTCTTATGAACAGACTGGTGTTCATCCGACCTTGGTTCCCTCCCTGGTCGTAAGAGCAGAGGGAGGGATCCTAGCCTCTGCCCAACTGATCGGGGTGTGCACCGCAGGATCAGTGGTCAGATCTCTGGACCAAATTCATAAGAAGGAGGCAAGCATGCCTCTTATGAATAGCAAGCAAGAACTAGTTCCTACGCAAGAGCCAAATATAAGGTCTTGTGTTTTTCTCTTGTTGGCGTCCACTCCCCCCCTTGTTAGGGGAGTGGTGGATAACCGCTCCTATCCCTAATGAAAGGGATAGGACGGAGCTCAGTCACATAGCTTACCTGCATCGGCCTACTGTCCAGCGTAGTGACGACCGCCACCCTCTGCCCGCAGGTAGAGGTTAAGTTAAGTATATCTTAGTTTTACCAGACCACTGAGCTGATTAACAGCTCTCCTAGGGCTGGCCCGAAGGATTAGATATTTTTTACATAGTTAGGAACCAATTGGTTACCTAGCAACGGGACCTACAGCTTATTGTGGGATCCAAACCACATTATATCGAGAAATGATATTGTTATGATACAATAAAGTTTCATACATACTTACCTGGCAAATATATACTTAGCTATAGACTCCGTCGTCCCCGACAGAAATTCAAATTTCGCGGCACTCGCTACAGGTAGGTCAGGTTATCTACCGCCCGGCTCTGGGTGGCAGGACTAGGAACCATTCCCGTTTTCTATCAGATTTTCTCTTCCACCTGTCTCCTGCAGGGAGGCTGGGTGGGCCATCAATCGTATATATCTGCCAGGTAAGTATGTGTGAAACTTTATTGTATCATAACAATATCATTTTCATACATTCAACTTCCCTGTCAGATATATACTTAGCTGATTGACACCCTTTGGTGGAGGGCAAGAGACAGCTAACTACTGAATAGACAGGTAAACAACATATGTTGTAGGTATTTATAGACCTTGGTTCCTACCTGATTAGGTGGAAGACTTCGTGGCTACTGCCTGGGAGTCTGCTTCACCTCAAGAGCCTTAGCGAGATAGTGATCTGCGGCCAAGAGTTCTTGTGGGTCTGTCGATGGGGTCTTATCCACTTACTCGGCAGAGCCTGACTGGCATTTGTCAATGGGTGCTAATCTGCTTATATGACAACACGCCATCTTTAAGGAGCACGCAACCGATCCCGATCACCTGATCCTAACACCCGTGTTAGTTCTAAGATTGCCAAGTTATCCCCAAACTCTTGGCAAACAACCAAAAATTCAATATATGCACACACTAAAGTACAAAAAGAAAATTTTGTACCCCTCTAAAAGTCAGATACCACTCGATTCCCTTACTGAAGTGAAGCGACGGCCGCTTGTGCGACATCTGACACTTCTTCCAGCAGGAAGCCACGAACGTATCCGACAAGAGGGTTACGTACACAAAATTTAAGGATCGGCGCTTGCTCCAGTACCCAGAACCGTCTGCGCTGACACAAACGGACCTAGAGAAAAACATTTCTCATATGTTACGCGCACATCCTTCAAGTAATGAGATGCAAACACCGAGTTGCACCTCCAATATGTTGCATCCAAAATATTTTTGAGAGACATATTCCTTTGGAATGCAATAGATGTTGCGATTGCCCTTACTTCATGAGTTCTTACTCTTAATAGTTTAAAAGTCATATCTGGGCAGTTCTTATGCGCCTCGGTAATAACGCTTCTTACAAAGAAGGCTAAGGCATTCAAGAATCGGTCTTTTGGGGTCCTTTACCGAGCACCATAGACCATGTTGCGAACCCCCCAACTGCTTCTTTCTGTCTAGATAGAATTTAAGTGCTCTGACCGGGCAAAGAGACCTCTCTGCCTCTCTGCCTACTAGACTAGCCAGGCCTTTTACCTCGAAGCTCCTGGGCCAGGGTTTCGAGGGATTCTCATTTTTAGCAAGAAAGAGAGTCTGGAACGAACAAATCGCAGTCTCCTTTGAAGCCCACTCGTGACTCAAGGGCGTGCAGCTCGCTGACTCTCTTCGCCGTAGCGAGAGACAACAGAAACAGACACTTCCTTGTAATATCTCGAAAGGAAGCCGTGTGAGGTGGTTCGAACCTTTCAGAAAATAGAAATTTTAGGACCACGTCCAGATTCCAGCTCGGAACTCTGGGTTCTTTTGATTTGGATGTTTCGAAGGAACGAATGAGATCATGCAAATCCTTATTATTGGCCAAATCTAATCCTCTGTTCCTGAATACAGCCGAGAGCATACTCCTGTATCCTTTAATAGTTAGTACAGAAAGATGCGATTTCTCCTTCAGGAAAAGAAGGAAATCTGCAATTTCGGTCACAGAGGTATTGGAGGACAGCTTCTTCGACCTACACCAACTTCTGAACACCTCCCACTTCGATTGGTATACTCGCATAGTAGATGATCTGCGGGCTCTGGCGATTGCGCTTGCCGCCTTGCGAGAAAACTCTCTCGCTCTGACAAGTCTTTTGATAGTCGAAAGGCAGTCAGAGCAAGAGTGGGTAAGTTTTGGTGGTACCTCTCGAAGTGGGGTTGTTTGAGCAGATCTGTCCTGTTTGGAAGAAATCTGGGGAAGTCCACCATCCACTCCATTACCTCTGTGAACCAATTTCGGGATGGCCAATATGGGGCTATCAGAGTCATCCTTGTCCCCTTCGAGGACACAAACTTTCTGACCACTTCCCCCAGGATCTTGAATGGGGGAAAAGCGTACACATCCAGTCCGGACCAGTTCAGGAGCAAGGCGTCTACTGCATAAGCTCTGGGATCGTCTGCCAGAGCGCAAAATGTGTCTATCCTCTTGGAGAGGAACGTGGCGAACAGATCTATTTGAGGCTTCCCCCCAAAGAGACCAAAGGATCTGACACACTTCTGAAAGGAGGATCCATTCTGTGGGAAGGACCTGGAACCTCCTGCTCAGCCTGTCCACTCTCACATTCCTCTCCCCTTGGACAAACCTTGTAAGTAGAGTTACATTCCTTTGATTCGCCCAAATAAGAAGATCTCTTGTCAGTTCGTATAGAGCGAGAGAGTGAGTCCCTCCTTGTTTTCTTACTTAAGCCAGAGCGGTGGTATTGTCGGAGTTTATCTGCACTACCCCGTCTCTTGACTATTTGTTCGAAGCTCTTTAACGCCAGATGAATTGCTAAGAGCTCCTTGCAATTTATGTGCCATGACACCTGCTCTTCCGACCAGGTGCCTGACATTTCCCTAGATCCTAAGGTTGCACCCCAACCTGTCTCCGACGCGTCTGAAAATAATACCAGGTTCGGGCTCCGAACTTCCAGGGACACACCTCTGTTCTCCTCTAGAGGGGGTAACCACTACCTTAAGTGATTTTTCACTTCTGTCGGGATTGGAAAAGTATCGGAGAGCTGTCCTGTCTTCCAATTCCAACTCCTTCTCAGGAAGAACTGTAGAGGACGGAGATGCAGTCTTCCTAGAGGAAAGAACTGTTCCAGCGAGGAAAGGGTCCCCAGAAGGCTCAACCATTCCCTCGCTGAACTGCGCTCCTTCCCTAAAAAGCTGGATACTGTGGCGCAACCTTTCGTTATTCTCTCTTGAGATGGAAACACTCGAAAACCCCGAGAATCCATCTGAATCCCCAGATAAACCATGTTCTGGCTGGGGATCATCTGAGATTTCTCGAGGTTTACAATCAATCCTAATGACTGTCAGTTCTAAAGTCGTTGAAAGGTCCTCCAAACACTGTTTGTGCGACCTGGCCCTGATGAGCCAGTCGTCCAGGTATAGGGAGACGTTCATTCCCATCAGATGTAGATGTCTTGCTACATTCTTCATCATGTCTGTGAAGACTTGAGGAGCCGTGGACAGGCCGAAACACAGGGCCCTGAACTGATAGATCCTTTCCTCCATCATGAAACGAAGGTACTTCCTCGACGAATGATGAATCGGGATGTGGAAATAGGCGTCATGAAGATCGAGGGACGCCATCCAATCTCCTTGGCAAAGGGCTGCAAGGACTGAAGCAGACGTTTCCATGCTGAACTTCTGTTTCTCCACAAATCTGTTCAGCGCAATAACATCCAGTACTAGTCTCCACCCGCCTGAAGCTTTCGCCACTAGAAAAAGGCGATTGTAAAACCCCGGGGAGTTGTGATCCAGTACCAGCTCGATTGCTCTTTTGTCCCACATCTGTTCTACCATTTGACGAAGAGTATCCATCAGTACAGGGTCCTTGTATCTGGCGGACAGTTCCCTCGGTGTTGATGTCAGGGGAGGGCTGTCCTTGAATGGGATATAATATCCCTTCTTGATGATCGACATGGACCAAGTGTCGGCTCCTATGTTTGCCCAGGCTTCAGCAAAATCTTGCAACCTGGCACCTACAGGTGTTTGGAGGATCGCTCTCTCATTTCCCCTTCTTAAAGGGTCGGAAGGAAGCTCTTCCTCTTCTTTCCGTGGTCTTTCTTCTGGGAATAGATCTAGCTGGAGGGCCTCCTCGAAAGGGCTGCTGCTGCGTTGGACGAGCCCCTTTCTTTTCTTCATTGGCCACAGGCCTATTCTTCCCCGAAGACTGCCTGAGGAGATCTTGAGTCGCCTTCTCAGTTAGTGAATGTGCAATGTCCTTCACCAACTGAGAAGGGAATAAATGCTCTGAGATAGGGGCGAACAACAAGGCGGATCTCTGTGAAGGAGAGACGGCCTTTGTGAGGAAAGCACTATAAACAGCCCTCTTCTTCAGCATTCCCGCACCAAAGAGGGAGGAGACCTCTGCCAACCCATCCTGAACAGCTTTATCTATACATGTAAGGATACTATGCAAAGCTTCGGGGTTTAGATCTTCCGTTTCCTGGGACTTTTTAGCCAAAACCCCAAGGGACCAATCCAGGAAATTAAATACTTCCAAGACGTGGAAAAGTCCCTTGAGGAGATGGTCCATCTCCGAAAGACCCCATGTTGCTCGGGCCGAGTTCAAGGCGTGTCTTCTCGAGGAGTCTACAAGACTCGAGAAGTCCGATTCGGCCGAAGTGGGCAGAGACAATCCCATATTCTCTCCCGTCTCATACCATATGCCTCTTCTACCCGTTAGTTTGGCAGGAGGCATACAAAAGACCGTCCTTCCTAGTTCCTTTTTCGTCTTGATCCAGGAATCTAGCGACTGTAGAGCCCTCTTCATGGATATGGCCGATTTCATTTTAAGGAAGGACGAAGACTTGTGTGATTTAGTGCTCGAAAAAAGAAAGCGCGGAGAAGGAGGAGCAGCTGGAGTCAACGAATCTCCATATTCTTCTAGAAGGAGAGAAGAAAGAACTTTATAGTTCGAAAGTCCTACTTTATTCATTACCTCGTCTTCTGAAAGGTCCTCTAAGTCGAGAAGATCGGAAGGAGAAAGCTCCCTTCTTTCGTCTGTCTCCTCCTTTGACTTCTTCCTTTCCGTAGAAGAAGAACTTCTAACAGGTGAGGGACTAAGGGCTATTTCCTCCCTACGCCTACCCTTAGGAGAGTCTTGGTTAATTTGCGCCTGGCGCCTGATTGACTCCTGGCGCCTATCAGGCTCTTCTCGTATAGCATGCGCCTGGCAGGCGCATTGCGCTCGGAATACTCCTGGCGCCTGGCAGGCGCTTCGCTCCTGGCAGGCGCATCGCACTCGGAATACTCCTGGCGCCTGGCAGGCGCTTCTTCCATTCTAGCTGGCGCCTGGTTGGTGTTCTGCGCCTGGAACGATCCCGAAAATAAACAGGTTCTTTGCGCCTGGAAGGCTCCTCTCTTTCTGTGAGGACTTCAAAGTCATCCTCTCAGGTGTTCTCTGGCACCTACTTGGCGCCTGGAGTCTGGCTGGCGTCAGGCACCTGGCAGGAGTTTCTTCCTTTTCTACCACTCGCCTGCCTGGCGCTTCGCTCCCCCCAAGAGATGGCCGCCTGTGTGACAACTCCCCTGGAAGGCTCGTTGCGCCTGACAGGAGATCGGTGTCTAGATCTTTTTATAGGAAGCTTGTCGTCCTTTCTGCGCGAAGGCTCCTTGGAAAGTACTCCTACCAGCGACGCTAGCTGTTCTTGCATATTGACTAAAATCTTCCTGGTAGAGGACCCCTCTTCATCAAAAGCAGGGGAGGGAGATCTGGAAGGCGCTAGAGACTCCCTTACTGCAAAGGGAGTTAACTCCTTTCTAGCTCTCTTTACTACCGAAGGCGCTTCTTCTTCAGAAAAGCGCTCGGGGCTAGAGTTCAATTCAGGCTCTTTCCAGTTTCTCTTCAGCGGACGGGAAAGCTTCGTATCTTTCCATCCTCTTTTCGGCGAGGGAGATCCCGATGACGAAAAGCACTCTCGTAGGACGCTTTTTCTGTAGCGATCCCTGGCAGTCTGAGATGTAACAGATTCTGCCGAAGGGATGCCTGATCGTTGGGGATTCTCCACAACCTCCGTACGGCTTTCGACTTTCCTTCTCCTCTGGGCCAGGGAGCTTGGAAGAGGTCTAGGCCTGGGAGCGTCGCAGAGACGACCAGACGCCCCCTCCACTACACTGGGGACACTTATATCACTAGAAATATCACCCTCACTTTGCTTACCTTCTAATGCCGCCATTTTCTCTTGCATTTTTTGAAGGGAAGCTTTGAGTTCTGCAATTTCAGAAGCCGAATCAGAGGGATTAGCAACCTGTGATCAGTCTGATAAAGAAGGAGAATAATTATGAGTAGAAGTAGTTACAGAACTAGACAGGGCTTCATGAGATCTAGATCTACTAAGGCTTTTATAAGCCGCCTTCCTCTCTCTATCTTTCCCTAACTTCTTCAAGTAAGAAGTTAGAGTCTTCCATTCCTGAGCACTCAATCTTTCACACTCATTACATGTGTTATCTAAAGAACACTCAACAACTCTACATCCACGGCATGCAGTGTGAGGATCTACCGAAGCCTTCGGAATCCTCACCTTACAGCCCTCATTCACACACACTCTGAAACCAACACTAGAGTCAGACATATTCAAGAAAAATCCAAAGCCAAGTCCAAAAACAGTTCCACGATAGCGAATGCCAAACAACGATCCAAGTACGTCACCAAAAATCGGTCGAAAGACGATCAAAAGCGTTGAAAAAAGAATTCCAGTCAGGAGGTAGTAACAACAATGTTGACACCACCGGCGACAGAGAAAATCTGATAGAAAACGGGAATGGTTCCTAGTCCTGCCACCCAGAGCAGGGCAGTAGATCACCTGACCTATCTGTAGCGAGTGCCGCGAAATTTGAATTTCTGTCGGGGACGACGGAGTCTATAGCTAAGTACATATCTGACAGGGAAGTTGAATGTATGAAAATGAATTTTTATCACCAGAAATAAATTCCTCTGGTTCCACGTTGGCCGAGCCAAGAATCGAACTTCAGACCACCGGATTGGTAGCCAAGCGTGAAATCCACTCGGCCAACGAGGGACTCGCAGGTATAGGTAAGAAAAGAGGAGGAAGAGAAGCCAGTCACACTCATTCACTCTTCCATTCACGCAGTCTCACAAGGATGCGATGCTATCTTGTCCAGTGAGGGAGCTGGGTAAGCTACACAACTTGTTGAGCAGCCACCACGGGTCCCAAGGAAAAAGTGTCCAAGGACCTGTGGGCAATATCCCAAAGGTAGAAAGATGTGAAGGTGGTCTGGTTGGCCCAAACCCCTGCCTTCAGCACCTGTGCCATGGAGAAGTTCTTGCGGAATGCAAGGGTTGGACCAATACCTCTGACTTCGTGGGCTCTCGGACGAAGGGTACCGGTGTCATCACTCCTATCCGAAGCGTACGCCTTCCTGATCACCTCGCAAAGCCAGAAAGAAAGTGTTCTTGGACACTTCCTTCTTGGTAACCCAGGTGCTAACGAAGAGGCGTCGACACTCAGGCCTGAGGTGCCAAGTTCTCTTCAGATAGCGCCGTAGCGCCCTCACAGGATAAAGCAGCATCTCATCTGCATCGTTGTTGGTGAAGTCCTTCAGGGAGGGGATCATGAATGACTCGAACCGGTCGTCAGAGACCGAAGGGTTCCGAGTCTTCGCTACAAAGTCCGGGACGAAATCGAGCGTCACCAATCCCCATCCCCTCGTGTGCTTTACATCAAAAGAAAGACCATGCAGTTCCCCTACTCTCTTCGCCTGATGCCAGGGCCAGCAGAAAGACGGTCTTGAGGGTCAGATTCCTGTCTGATGACTCTCGGAGTGGCTCGAAGGGTCTTAGAGTCAAACTCCTAAGGACGAGAGTCACGTCCCACCCCGGGGGCCTGAGTTCCCTGGGTGGGCAAGACCTCTCGAAGCTCTTCATCAGGAGGAAATTTCCATGTAGCCTTTAACTGCGGAGACAGAGAGGAGCTTCTTTCGGTGAAGGAAGACGAGGAAATCTGCTACCTCCTGAAGAGTGGCTCTGAGTGGAGAGATTAGATTAGATTAGATTATAAAATTTTTGGCACATAGCCAAGTGCCGGAGCCGAGGGGCAATTCAGCGCATATATATCCTAAGAATAAAAAAGTCACTGTCGTACAAACAAACATACACACACAACCGATCTAACATACAAATCATTCATTCATAAAAACCAAACAAGAAACCTAAAACAATTAAGAGAAAATTACAATTCATAAAAAAGATTAATATTTTTTTAAAATGTCATTATTTGCTCTGCCTGAGCAACTTCACCTAGAATATCGGCAAGAGTCTTATTTGCCAGCAAACAAGCGCTACGTTTGTTTTCAAAATGAGGGCACTCCACCAAAATATGCACCACAGTCAAATCCACATGACAGGTGGAACAACGAGGAACCTGCCTATCCGCTCCACTCATCATAATGCGATATATGAAAGCCCCATACGAACTAAAATAAGCATGCGACGCTCTTCATAAAATATGTTTTCAAGGCAGTTTTGAAATCCAATAGGACGGCAATCGTGTGGCTGGCCAGTCTAGTCACGGATCGCCACCATCTTTCCCAGCCTTCCCAGCACTCATTTGAACAATGTTAGTATATATATATAACGTTTATTGATCTTACTCAGGATTGCAGTTGTAATCAGCACAATAAAACAACATTTTGTTGCCTATATTACTGAAAGTATGAAAATGGAATTTTTATTCTAAAATTAATATTAATAATACTTACCTGTATAATTTATCTAGCCCTAAATCCCCAAAAACCGCACCAAAATTTACCACATTGGCAACCCTGTTACCTCCTATTCTGTCCGCCAGCTGGCAACAAGGTCATTGACAGATACAAAAACCTTCCCTCAAATCAGTTGTGATAGGCAGATCGTAGGATGGGTGGGACTAGATAAATTATACAGGTAAGTATTATTAATATTAATTTTAGAATAAAAATTCCATATTATTAACATTACCTTAATATAATTTATCTAGCCCGATTAACCACATTGAAAAGGAGGAGGGAATCTGAATACAATTTCCCCTTCGGACAGAATAGGAGAAAACAAACAAAGAAATATATATCATAGGCAGTCAAAACTCAACCCAAGGTCTAAGATACTAACAACTCAAAGTCTCCTACCATAATGCCGCCAAACTGCGGTAGCACAGGACAATGAGTAAGTGCATAGTCAGTTCATCTGTACTAAAGTCAGATGACCGACCAGGTGACCAGTCAGACGAATCGTGGACAGCAAGGCTGCACCCTGAAGACTATCAAGCACTATTCTTTCCCTGAAGGATGAGTGTCTGGACTGTCTGGGCGATTCAAAGCTAAGCAAACCTTGGGGATGTATCAACGCAACCCAACGTCGCCAGCAACGAATCGACTCATGAGCAACTCCTAACTCGAGCTTTCTGGTGCCAAGAGAAAGGAGCGCGGAGCAAAAAGGCGATTCAGTCCCGAAGGACGAATGCCTGACAGTCCAACCTGGACTCATGTTACACGATCATCGGGGGTGTATCAACGCAACCGACTTCGTCAACAAGAAACTCAGGGCTACTAAATGTCGCCTGATCTCACACGAGTGTCTGACTCCGAGAAAAACAGGCGAGACAAAAAGTAGATGGTGAGCGAGTCACCAGATGACAGCAGGTGATCCATCGACTAATTCCCTGTCCAGGACAGTGGAAGAAGCAGGAGTCGTCAGGACAAGCGAACCAGTGGCTAGTCCTAGGTCAGCATCGACTCTGGGAGAAGCGTAGTCGCCAGTGCCGACAACCCAGTGGCTGGAACCATTTCACACTGACAATGGAAGCAGCATGAGTTGCCAAGCAGTCAGTCATTGTCATCAACAACACCTAAATACCAAACTGCCTAATTCCCATTATAACTACGTCAAAAACTGCCATGGGTTATAATACAAAAACAAAAAATATATACAACAAAACAAAAATTAATGAATAACATACAGGTAGCAACCAAACGTAAAACAGGAAGACTACCTAATTCTCCTGTCTGACGACCTGTCCTGCCATCACCAACGGGCCCAAAGAACGAAGGTCGCCTAGAACTAGAGAAATATCCCTCAAGTAAAAAGAGGCAAAAACAGAATTAGAACGCCAAGTCGCCGCCTCAAGCACCTTGGCGACTGAGACGTTCTTCATAAAAGCTACTGATGTAGCAACTGCTCTAATACTGTGTGCTCTCGGCGTCTGGTCTTCCCAGGCAGCCGAACCACCAGTTTTAACGATCAGATCTCTGAGAAAAAAGGATACACCATTCTTTGAAATAGGTCTCTTGACATTTCGGGGTAAAACAAACAGATGACGGGGACGACCCTGAATGTCCTTCGTGCGGCATAAATAGCATGAGAGCGCCCTAACAGGGCAAAGAACTAATTCCTCATTTAAATTACCGACAAAGTCGACCAGCGACTTCAGTACGAAAGACCTGGGAATGGGATTATCAGACGATTCCGTCTTTGCGACAAATTCAGGAAGGTATGACAAAATCATGTCTTGTCCAGATCTGGCAACCAGAAAAGAGAGTGCTTGCAGTTCACCCACCCTCTTGGCTGTAGCCAGTGAGACAAGGAAGAGCGTCTTAGAAGAGAGGTCCCTAAATTTGGCAGAATTCAGAGGCTCAAACGGAGGGAACCTTAAGGCTTGAAGGACTTTGTTAACGTCCCATGTCGGAGGCGAACTGCGGCCTGGGTCGAGATAGGGAAAAAGATCGAAGTAAATCTCTAATGACATAAGATGAAGAGATCTCAGGGAGCCTTGCCTTAAAAACATAGGAAAGCATAGACCTATAACCCTTAATGCACAAAGGTGACAGGGCCCTGTCATGATGTAAATGAACTAAAAACTCCGCTACTTTCGGTAAGGAAGGGCTAGAAATTGAATGTCCTTGAGACTTACACCAACGTCTGTAAACCGACCATTTAGCCTGATAATTTACTCTGGTTGATTGCCGTCTGGCAAGAGCCAACTGTCGCGCCACTCTGGAGGAGAACCCTTCGTGCTTGGAGAACCTCCTGACAGTCTCCAGGCATGAAGATGAAGCATGTGGAGCCTCTGATGGAACCGATGAAAATGGGGTTGTTTGAGAAGATCTGGTCTCTCTGGCAGGCGAATGGGGGGTTCCACCAGTGCTTCCAGAAGGTCGGGAAACCACTCCTTCTGTGGCCAGAAGGGGGCGATCAAGGCGAGATCCAGACGCTTGGTTGCCCTCACTTTGTTGAGGACTGACCTCACCAGAGAGAACGGAGGAAAAGCATAGGCTTGAAATCCCTCCCAGTCCTGCAAAAGAGAGTCTGTCCCGGCACTCTGAGGAGTCTGGTAAGGGGCAAAGAATATCTGGCACAGAAAATTCAGTGGGGTGGCAAACAGATCGACTGTGACAGGCCATTTCTTCCTGAGGCTGTCGAAGACTTCCTGGCAAAGTGTCCACTCCGACCCTTGAACTTCGTTCGGTCTCGACAAGGCGTCTGCTAAGACGTTGTGATGGCCCAGGATAAACTGAGGGACCAACGTAATCCCCCTGTCTTCTGCCCAACACAGGATTGATCGGGCTTCATGAGTGAGAAGATCCAACTGTGTGCCGCCTTGGTTTCTCAAGTACGAGACTGCTGTGGTGTTGTCGACAAAGATCGCGACAACCGACTCCAACAGTTGATCCTGAAATGAAAGAAGGCCTAGGTACACTGCCCTCAGTTCCCTCCAATTTATTGACATGATCCTCTCCTCCTCTAACCAAAGGCCCAAAGCGGCTTCGGAGCCCAGGTGTGCGCCCCAACCTTGATCCAAGGCGTCTGACCAAAACATTAGGTCCGGAGGAACCGAAAGAAGAGATGTCCCTGACTTGAGGCGGTGAACTTGCATCCACCAACGGAGATCCTTCCAACATTGTGGAGAAGAGGCGACTATCGTGTCCTCGGACACGAAATCCCATGACTGGCAAAGTGTCGACTGAAGCGACCTCATTCTGAGATGACCTCCGGGAACCAGTTGGATGAGGGATGACAAATGGCCCAGGAGAGACCTCCAAAGAGAAACTGGCTGCGTTACGGAGGACAAAAATTCTTCGATCAGACTCAGAAGCTTGTCTATCCGTTTCTGAGCGGGAGAAGCCCTCAAAATCTGGGAATTCAAAACAATCCCCAGATAAGTCATGATCTGGCAAGGGATTAGATTGGACTTGTCGAAGTTGACACGAATGCCCAACTCGACACAAAGAGACAGAACTATCTCCCTCGACCGGAGACATTTCTCGAGAGATTCGGCCTGGACTAGCCAATCGTCCAGATACCGAAGCATCCTTACATTTAACTGATGTAGAATAGCTGAAACAGGAGCCATCACCCGGGAAAAGACCTGTGGAGCAGTGGTGAGGCCGAAACAAAGGGTCTTGAACTGGAAACTCCCGAGTCCGTGAAAACCGAAGGTAAGGTCTGCTTCTTGGATGGATGGGGATTTGCAGATAAGCATCCTGCAGATCGATGGAAATCATCCAGTCCCCCCTCCTGATGGATGAAAGAACAGTCTGGACCGTCTCCATCCTGAACTTGGACTTTAGAATGAACTTGTTCAAAACCGAAAGATCTATGATGGGGCGCCAGGCACCCGAGGCCTTTAGAACTACAAACATCCGAGAGTAAAACCCGGGAGGAGGAGGAGCTCGCTCTATGGCATCCTTCTCCAAGAGGGCCGAAAGCTCCTTCTCCAAGGCTTGACCTCTGATTGAGTGAGGGGAATAACTGCTGAACTCGAGAGGACGATTGGAAAGTGGAGGTCTGGAAACAATAGGGATCTCGTAACCTTCCTTCAGGACCTCCACCACCCAAGCATCCACCGCTCTCCCTGCCAAGCTGACCAATGGCGGGAGAGACAAGCTCCTACTGCGGGGTCTCCAGGCGAGGTGATGACTCCTACTTCCGAAATTCTTACGCAGAGACAAGGAAGAAGAAGAAGAAGAAGAAGGTCCTCCTGGAGGTTGAGCTCTTTCTCTGCCCTTAGAGCCACGCCAAGAACCTCTCCCGCGTTTCAAAGGGTGAGCACCAGAGGATGAAGTAGAGGCACCAGCAACCTGAGATGTACTCTGGAAAAAAAGAGCCAGGAGGAGGTTGTTGGGCTGGAGCAGAAGGTACAGATCTGGTCCTAAACTTACGCTTACTCCTTGAAGGAACGGGAGGAAGACCAGAGGAAAAAGTTCTTGATAAGGCCCAGTGAGCTTGGGAAGAGGCATCACCTTGATGTTCCTTCAAAACCTCAGAAAGCACAGAAATATCGAAAAGGAAATCGCCAAAAGGAGAAGAGGACAACAGACGGGTTCTCTGAATCTCCGATACAGAGGAGGGTAACTGCGACAAATACAGGTTACGCCTTAGAGAAACAAGAAAGGCCTGCATTGAAGCAGCAAGCTCGTTCTGATGTACAGAAGCGATTGAAATGGATGAGCAGAATTTCTCAAAAAGAGGAGCATCAGGAGGAACAACCCGGAGTCCTTGATATACATTAAAAGCCCTCCGAGGACCCACATATTGAAGGATTGAGCTTCTTGTAAGGAGCTCATAACAGACTCCATAGCAATAAAATCTTCAATTGAGACAGAGACCGAAGCCTTAGAAGGCAAGGGTTGACTTGAAAGTCGGACAAAATCAGGATTTGGCTTGGGGGTCGAGAGAATGAAGAATCATCCGCCACCTGGTAAACTCCTCTCCGGTGTCGTAGAAGAGAAGAGAGCTTCCTCTTCCCTTCCCCGATCACCTTCGAAAGTTTAGCGGCAACGTCCGCCCTCACTCTCGCGAACCACTGGGCAAAGGGAAAACGTAAAAATTCCCGTGACCGGGAAGGACCGTCAAGAAAAATCCCTTCTGTAATACAACGAGGCGGAGGCTGCTTCTGCTCTTTAGGCCTCGCCTGAGGAAGAAAACTCAAAATTAAATAAAAAAGTTTCTTGAATTCTACATCATGACATCCATTCGAGGAAACATCAATATCACACGAATCCGCGTCATCATCATCGTCAGATCCTAACTTAGAAACTTCCCCTGACTCCCCCCTTCTCCTAAATAAGCGCCCTTTGGCACTGTTACGGGACTAACAGGGGACACGTTGCGTAAAGATTCGTTAGGCACCTGCCCGGACCGGATCCCCCCCTAGGCCTTCGCCACGACGGGGTTCACAAGCCGGGGTATCTGTCGCACCGTTACCCATGGTGCTGTCGACAGGTACCTGATGAGGAGCTGAAAATAAATCTAAAAGAGTGTTAGACATTCTAGTAAAGGCTTCTTGAAAATTCTCAGACAGATTGTTAAACTTAGCTGAAATATCTCTATCTAGACTAAGCTGTAATTTCTTAAAATTCTGTTTCCAGGCAGTTTCCATTGCCAAATCTTTGAATCTACATCAGAAATAACTTCACTAATTACTGGTTGTACAGGGGGCAAAGCATCAATTAATTCGGAATCGGAGTCGTACGGTACCGAAACCGAAGAGCCAGAACCATGAGCGCCCAAGTCAAAGAAATCGTTAGATACAGTTCAAGCAATCGATTTCTTTTTCTCCTTAACCGATCTTTTACGCTGCAAGATTGTTTGGCGTTTCATATAAGCAGTCATATCCTCATCAGACCAGGGCTTACATACGTCGCAACGAGAAGTCAAGTCACAAACCTGTCCACAACAAGAGCTACAAATGTCATGGGGTTCATACTCCCTGCTACTCATCCTTGTCCCACAAACCGGGCAGTTCCTGATGTTGCTGGCAGAAGGAAGCATCGTATATTCTTGGCAATCCATTGTAGAATTGGACAGGTCAGTAGTTCCGGGTCGCGCAAAAGTTTGTAATTTAAGATAAGAACCACAACAGAAATCAAAGTTAATTCACTATTTCGTGATGTAATGCGTGAGTGGTAATTCACATAAAGTCTCATTTAACAAATAATGAAAGCTTTAAAGGCACAAAAATGTTTAAGGAAATTTATAAAGAGCGGCCGTGATGTAAACAACACGGGCGCTCGTTAACAACTGATTTGAGGGAAGGTTTTTGTATCTGTCAACGACAGTGTTGCCAACTGGCGGACAGAATAGGAGGTAACAGGGTTGCCAATGTGGTAAATTTTGGTGCGGTTTTTGGGGATTTAGGGCTAGATAAATTATATTAAGGTAATGTTTATTAATCTTGTTATTCCCGGGGTCATAGTTTGAACTGAATTCATTTTTACCTTGTAATCGGTGGTTTTATCCTAACTGCCATCACAACTGAAACTCCACAGTGCTTATTTGATTGTTATTATACACAATTTGGTCTTGATTCACTCCACATTGCACTTGAACCATGTTGCTGTTCCTGGTTCCTAAGCGCTCACTCCACAAACACAGTTACGAGCAGCAGACGACGACACTGCAAAGTTTTATTCCCTTAATTGTTTATTTTACTCATTATTTAGTTCAACTTTACTTTGTTATTTCAAAATGATATTGTTATGATACAATAAAGTTTCATACATACTTACCTGGCAGATATATACAATTGAAGACCCACCCAGCCTCCCCGCAGGAGACAGGTGGAAGAGAGAATCTGATTAGAAAACGGGGATGGTTCCTAGTCCTGCCACCCAGCGGCAGGCCGGTAGATCACCTGACCTACCTGTAGCGTGTGCCGCGAAATTCGAATTTCTGTCGGGGACGACGGAGTCGATAGCTATGTATATATCTGCCAGGTAAGTATGTATGAAACTTTATTGTATCATAACAATATCATTTTCATACATTCAACTTACCTGTCAGATATATACATAGCTGATTGACACCCTTTGGTGGAGGGCAAGAGACAGCTAACTACTGACTAGACAGGTAAACAACATATGTTGTAGGTATTTATAGACCTTGGTTCCTCTGTGTTTCTAGACGAAGGGTTGACTTCCTAGCTATTGCCTAGGAGTCTGCTTCGTCTCAAGAGCCTTAGCAAGATAGTGATCTGTGGCCAAGAGTTCTTGTGGGTCTACCGATGGGGTCTTATCCACTTACTCGGTCGAGCCTAATTGGCATTTGTCAATGGGTGCTAATCCGCTTATATGACAACATGCCTATGCCTATTGGCATAACTAAGGAGCACAACACCGATCCCGATCACCTGTTCCTAACATGAGGGTTCGCGCTAAATTGAAAGAGAGTTATCCCCCAAACTCCTTTCAAACCTCAAAAAAAAATCACTGAGTTAAAATAAATTCAACTCATTATTAAAGGATCAGTGTCGGCTCCTTATCCCAGCAACGTATCCGCTGATACGTATAAACCAAGAGAGAAGGATCTCTCGTAGGTTAACTTGAAGTCCTTCGTGTAATGAGCAGTCAACACATAGTTGCATCTCTCATATGTTAAAGCTAATATGTCTTCCTGACATATTGTTACGAAAAGAACAAGAATTTGCAAAAGCTCGCACTTCATGAGCTTTTAAATTCTCAGCTGTTTGAAGGTATCATCAAGTCACTTACGAAGTGCTTTAGAGATCACCATTGTTTCAAAGAAGACTAGCTTTCTTTGAACTGGATCTCATCTGTATGAAGCCTAGCGTCTGGCTTGCGCCTGGCTGGCGCGAGGAGTATCCTGTTTGGAATACTCCTGGCGCCTGACAGTCGTAAAACTCTTCGAATACTCCTGCCGTCTGGAAGGCGCATCTCGCTCCAAATACTCCTGGCGCCTGTTAGGAGTATTAAGCTCAGAATACTCCTGGCGCTTGGTAGGCACCTCGCGCTTCGAATACTCCTGGCGCCTGGCAGGAGTATCGCGCTCCGAATACTCCTGGCGCCTGGGAGGAGTATCGTGCTCGGAATACTCCTGGCGCCTGGCAGAAGTATCGCTTTCCTAGGAGGAGTATCGTGATCGGAATACTCCTGGCGCCTGTTAGGAGTATTAAGCTCAGAATAATCCTGGCGCTTGGTAGGCACATCGCGCTCCGAATACTCCTGGCGCCTGGTAGGAGTAAAAAAGTCTAGACTACTCCTGGCTCCTGGGAGGAGTATCGAGGTCAGAGTACTCAAGGCGCCTGGCAGGAGTATATCTTTCCCTTCCGAATACTCCTGGACCCTCTGGAAGGCGCATCTAGTTTCCGAAATACTCCTGTGGCTTGACGTAGGAGTATTCGCTTCATGGAATGCGCCTTTCGAATGGCAAGTATATTGCGCTTAGCTGGCGCTATACTCCTATCAGGAGTTCTCTCTTCTCCAGTTGGCTCTTGTTGCTTGGATGAAGATCTGGGCCTAGAACGATCTACAGTAAAGTCAGGCTCTTTGCGCCAACTTGGCGCCTGGCTCCTAGTTGGCGCCAGACGCTTGGCAGGAGTTACTTCGTTTCCCACGTCTCGCCTGCCTAACGCATCGCTCCCCCCAGAGATGGCCGCTTGTGCGACAACTCCCCTGTAGGGTTCGTCGCGCCCGGCAGGAGATCGGTATTTGGATCTCTTAATCGGAAGCCTGTCATCCTTTTTACGAGTAGGCTCTTTAGAAAGTACTCCTACCAAAGACGCTAATTGCTCCTGCACATTCATCAAAATTTAGTCAGCTCCATCCAGTAGACAAAAGGAAATCTCAAAAGTCCGAGAGACAAGTCTTCCTCCGAGGAGGATCCTTATTGCATACTTCCGTTGCTAACGAGTTCTCCTCCTACATGTTGATGAGTTTTCTCGTTGCAGAAGCTTCCCTATCCTTGCCCGAAGGAAGGGAAGGAGCTTGGAATTTTAAAGAGATTCTGAGCTGAAATTGGTAGGACTCCTGATTTCTAGCTCTTGAATGTATCTCTCTGAACCTTTTGGGAAGTAGTTTGAGCCCTCCTCGCGTTCCAAAGACTCTGTCAGTAAACGTTTAAACCTTGTCTTCTTCTGTAGATGACAATGTCACTACATTACCCGGACAACGAAACCTCTATCTGAAAGCGTTGATCCAGGAATAAAAGGCTTTAGTTCTCTTGCCAAACATACTATGCTGGCCAGCACCCATTGCCGAGTCTTCATAGAATTCGATTCCAGATTCTAAAGCCCAAAATTTCACTTGTCCTTTTGATCGTTTAGGACCAGAGAAAAACCATTTGATTGGGAGCAGTTCCATCTTGTCGGAACCCGGAATCTGAGGCCCCAAATTAGGATCCCATTCTAAGTATAAGATCACTTACTCTTATCGTATAGAGGTATTGTATAAGATCCCGAAGATCTTAATTCTCTACCATCTCTAATATTCTTTGTCTAGACAGAGTATATCTTTTTACTGTGTTCATTGATAGCATAAAATACCAAGGTGATTCTTCCCTCTGAAAGGGAAGAAAACCATTATGTGGTTCCCAGGAGGTATCGGAAGAGGACAGTTTCCCCTTTCTATCTAGCACGATCTGCAGCAACTCTGTCTTTACATATTTAAAGGAATTATCAAGGCTTCCCTTGAAAAATCCTCTCATTCATATTTAACTTCTGGTCAGGTCTGCCCAACGCAGACAGACTCCGAGTGAAATAGGTTTTTCAGGTCCAATGTTTATAATAGATTCTGATAAAATCTCTACCTTCCGACACATGCTGAAAGAAGAACGTGACCTCTGTGAATCCAACCTTTTTATTGCCAAAATGATGCATTCATCTTCTTCCTTTGACGCCCATTTATTTTAATATGTGTTAAGAATATATATAAACTAGGGAAAAAAGACTAAAGTTTATTCCCCTATTTAAATTAAAGATGGCGTATCTTGCTCCCTCTCTTGTTTTTTCGAGGAAAAGGAAGCAATCTATAAGAAGCTCGTTCATCTTCTGCCTGCGAAAGAGATCTGTGAATACTTTCCGCAGGGTCTGACAACTCTTTCCAATAAATGTTAAATCATGCTCTGCCGAATTAAAATCCTTTATAATCCCAGTCACATTGTGGTTAAACAGCATTCATCTAGGAAACTCTTGGTAAGGATAGTAGGAACGCTGTAATTAACCACGGTGGTGTGCATTAAGGCTTAACCGTTATCGTTATCTTAAGGTGAATTTCCTACTACATTCTTTCCTCGCCAAGGCAGAGAGATATCCTTAGCAAAACGAATACGATATTATTCATGTTTGCCTAAAAAATCCCCTCAATTCGTGGTTAAGTCCCTGATTGTATGGGGAATATACGGTGAAGCATTCGATCCCTTAGGAGAGAAGGATGTAACCAACCGTTCACGACCGAGAACCGGATGGTACTAGATTGGCTCACCATTACAGCCGTCTCGTTCACTGCCTGGCTGCATTCATTCTGAGTTGCCAGTTACTCCCTTCAATGAATGGATATAATAAAATTATTCTCGAGTCTGAGAAAGCTCTCAATAATGCAAATTTAAGCCAAACAACCTTTGTTAAATACCGAGCTGATAAGGTATTGTCGTAACAAACCTTTTAAGCGAAGTCCTTACTAGGAAAATCCTGTAAGGATGTAGATAATTCCGTAGCGAACCAGAAAGGCAACTATGGTCTGCGTATATGACTTGTCATTCAGTAGTCGTCTACAGCAAGCCTTCTACGACACACTTTCTTTTCCGACATGCAGAGAAAGAATGGAAATCTTACTCTCTTCGTTCATTTCGTCAATAATCCCGAATGAGTATTAGTCGAAAGAGATCGCAAATGACAACCGAGGATCGAAGAGAATCTCTCCAGCTTTATTATCTTGGAGATAAGTCCGTATTTTACGCCGTTTCTTATCTGGAAGAGCCTCTAATCAATGAATGAGAGCTCGTACGAATTCTTGTTCAACTTCCAAACTATTGCTCCTCTTTCTGTAAATGGTTGGTTGCATTATTTTTTAGAAGGAGGATGATTTTAATATCCTCTTACTAATACTGAAGTAATTCTCACAATTCTGCTCTATCTTCCATTCCTCAAGTTGGGACAAGATTGAGCAACCGGAGGAGAGCGCTTCCTTTCGAAAGGTGAAGGGCTTTTAGCAGTACCGACTCTAACCTGACAAGGGTTACGGCAGCCTGTGCTACATCTTGAGTCCCTGCCTGGAAAAAGCCGAACTTGCTCTTGCCTTTATTGCATTAAGACGATCCTGACAAGGGCAACGGCCGCCTGTGCGACAACTCCCGTCCCTTTCAGGAGAAGCCTCGAATGTCTTTCACCTTTCGCCTGGAGGACTCTTGGCGGTTGTCAGGCTCTTCTTGTAGGAGAAAGTGCCTGGCGCTAAGCAGGAGTATCTTGCCTAGAATACTCCTGGCGCCTGGGAGGAGTATCGCGATCGGAATACTCCTCGTCCTCGGAATACTCCTGGCGCCTGGTAGGAGTATCGCGCTCCGAATACTCTTGGCGCCTGGGAGGAGTATCGCGATCGGAATACTCCTCGTCCTCGGAATACTCCTGGCGCCTGGCAGGAGTATCGCGCTCCGAATACTCCTGGCGCCTGGGAGGAGTATCGTGCTCGGAATACTCCTGGCGCCTGGCAGAAGTATCGCTTTCTTAGGAGGAGTATCGTGATCGGAATACTCCTGGCGCCTGGTAGGAGTATCACGTTCCGAATACTCTTGGCGCCTGGAAGGAGTATCGTGCTCGTCGGAATACTCCTGGTGCTTGGCAGGAGTATCGCGTTCCGAATACTCCTGGCGCCTGGGAGGAGTATCGTGATCAGAATACTCCTGGATCTTAGCAGACGTATCGCCCTTGGAAAGTTTTCTTGTTGGAAAGTTCCGAGCATCTGAAAGGCGATCTTCGCCTGGAAAGTTCTTGCTTAGAATTCGACAATACTTCCATTTTCGACATGGCCCTCCCTTTCTTCTGAATGAGAAGGACTTCCATTTCCGATGAAGATCCTGGTTCATAGTGCTTCAGGCGCTTTGCGCCTATATTCAGGCCCTTCAGGTGCTTTGCGCCTCGTTTCAGGCGCTTTGCGCCTTGTTTCAGACGCTTTAGGCGCATTGAGCCTCGTTACCGGAGCTTCATGCCCAAGGAGCTAGAAGCTTAAAAGTTATATATATATGTGTACTCACTAAACGAGATCCATATAATTCATTCGATCAACAAATATCTTTAATATCTAATTCGTTCTTCTCAGAATAGATATATTTTCATATACATGTACCGATGAGGAATTTATTGAAATAACTTTCAAACCCCCATGGGATAGAGCCCCCCCCCCCCCGTCCAACCGTACGGGGGGACGAACCCGGATAGGGCAATGCCTCTACCGCAACTGTTATCGATGATTTCTTCCTTTCTCCGTCTCTTCTGAGGTTCCAATAGCCAGACGGGATTATCTTTGCATCTTCATTTAATCTACGCTGTTGAATGTTTCTTCTCCTTATTCGTCAAGACGATAATAATAAGGGGAACACAATGAATTAGGATGCCTTTCCAATGGCTATCCCTGGCAGTCTGGGACGTTCTACAGAACCTGCCGAGGGGACGCCTGATCGGTGGGGATTCTCCACATAACCCCTCCGTAAGGCTTTCGGACAGTTCTTATCATCCTCGGGCCTTTGTGAGCTTGGAAGAGGTCTAGGCCTGGGAGCGAGACAGAGCCGATCAGACGCACCCTCTATTGCAATGGGGAACACTATAATCACTTCTTACCTTATAATAGCTCGTATCTTGAGCTACATTCCTTTATCTTCAAATTGCAAATGAATTTGTAGTTTCTGTGAAGTAAGAAGGTGATGAGGAAACAACACTACTAGTACTGTTAATATTCTAACTGCTTGTCAGAACGAGGGCTATTAAAGCTTCTAAAGAAAGCATATCTAGTTCTATGTTTTTCTGACTTCCTCAAATAGTAAGTTACTTTATTTTCCTCCATCAAATTCTAACATTTATTACACTTTATCAATGAATAAATATTTATATTTCCCTTTCTTGCAAACTATGTAATTGTCTACCGAAAACTTAGGTAGTTACACATCCTCTATTCTTTGAAACTTCGAAGTTAATTCATTAAAAGTTTTATAAAAGTTTTAAAAATTGAAAAACGTATGCCAAACCACCGATCCAGTACTTCCTGTAAAAGTCGGCCCCAGAGATCGATGGCGATGAAACACGAAAATCAATCAGGAGGAAAAGTAAACATTGTTTACCTTCTTCCCAGCGACAGAGAGAATATCTGATTAGAAAACGGGGATGGTTCCTAGTCCTGCCACCCAGCGGCAGGCCGGTAGATCACCTGACCTACCTGTAGCGTGTGCCGCGAAATTCGAATTTCTGTCGGGGACGACGGAGTCGATAGCTATGTATATATCTGACAGGTAAGTTGAATGTATGAAAATGTTTATTCAATTCATGTCTATTATCCCTTTTTTGCAACCAAATTACCCTGAAAAATTACAGATATTTCTAAAGTAGATACAATCCAATGTTTCTAACCTTGTCGTACATCTGGCTGCCGAAAACCATTGCGGAGCAGACGGGAACAGGCTTGTTCGGACCTTGGCTGATTCGGACCATGTACTGGCTCATTCGGACCTTTATCCAGGCTTATTCGGACCTTCATATGATTGGCCGATTTTTCTATGCAGTTTTACCTCCTGAACATGAAATTTTCATTATTAAAATGAAGTTTTATTGTATACTTACCGAACAATTATACAGCCGTGATTTCCACGAGCGGCAGGATACTAAATTCAAATTTAGCGCGTAGGCGTCGCCAACACTGGTGGTGATGACGTCATCTCCTCCTCTTGCGGGAGAACCAGGTACAACTGCCCAGGTGAATCCAATTCTTTCTGCCCGTCCGTCCACCTAAGGGGAGGAGGGTGGGTATAATCATAATTGTTCGGTAAGTATACAATAAAACTTCATTTTAATAATGAAAATTTCATTTTTATTGTAGTGTCTTACCGAACAATTATACAGCTGATTACACATTTATGGGAAGGTGGGATTCAGTGGACCTCTAGTATTTCTAAATGGTTACATTTATTACAATACCAGTAAACACTCAAGGTGTCTGTTGTACCTTACCTTGTAAGAGAGCTACAGCAGACTGTTACTGCCTCTGGTCGGTGCTCTTCTTACTATTGTAGAGGAATTGGAATTTGACCAAAGTTAGCCTCTACAGGAGTGGAATCCTTCCGTAGTTCAAGCGAGTCAAGGCTGACTGACGGAGATAGTAACAACAAAGATTGCCCTTGCCCTGGGCTAAGACCAGAAATTCAATCATACAAAACATTTGTCACCAACACCAGATTTAAAAACATATATACCCAACCATTGTAAAATCTGACCTAACAGACTGGTGAGTATCCCAGGTACTCAGTACCCCCAGCTTCCCTTGAACTCGACAACCTATTCAAGGTGAAAAGTTAGCATAGAGGTGACGACCCCTGTGCCGTTTCTCCCAACACCATGCCAGAAACCGCCACCGGACCTAACGTTTTACAATTCTCGAAAACCGTTTCTATCTCTTTGAGATAATGACTCGCAAAAACCGAATTCGATCTCCAGAACGTGGCTCTGAAGAATCGAAGCTAAAGATAAATTCTTTCTGAATGCTAAAGAAGTTGCCACTGCTCTAACCTCGTGAGCTTTAACTCTCAGAACGGAAAGATTGTCGTTTTCGGACTGCGAGTGAGCTTCCCTGATAAGCTCTCTAATAAAGAACGATATAGCGTTCTTAGAAAGAGGACGAGAGGGATTTTGAACCGAGGTCCAGAGCTTAGAGGATTGTCCTCTTATACCCTTAGTGGCAAACAGATACTGCTTAATAGCCCTGACTGGACATAAGAGCCTTTCTTCCTCCTCATGTCCAACCAAAATCAGATAAGTTCCTTACCACAAAACTCCTCGGCCAAGGATTAGAAGGATTCTCATTTTTGGCTAGAAAGGTCAAAGATACCGAAAATACCGCATTGCCTTGAGAGAAACCGACCTTTTGTCTATAGCGTGCAATTCGCTGACACGCTTAGCAGAAGCTAGTGCAATAAGAAAAAGTGCCTTCTTAGTCAAGTTCCTGAGTGAAGCCGACTTCAAAGGCCCATCAAAGGTGGCCCCATGAGGAACTTAAGCACCACATCTAAGTTCCAAGCCACTGTATCCTGTGGGAGCTTAGTGGTTTCGAAAGACCTAATGAGGTCCGACAGATCTGAATTGGAGGAAATATCCAAACCTCGATGTCGAAAAACCGAAGAGAGCATGGCTCTATATCCTCTGATCGTCGAAGGAGCCAGTTGCTTAGAGTTCCTAAGAAATAGAAGAAAATCTTCTATTTCTGTTAAAGAGGTCGCAGAAGTAGAGACTTTAGCACTTCTACACCACTCTCTGAAGATTCTCCACTTCCCTTGATAGAGTTTGTTAGAAGACTCTCTCCTACAACGAGCGATAGCTTCTGCAGCTCTTCTTGAAAACCCTTTCGCTCTGACAAGATTCCGGACAGTCTGACCCTGTCAGAGCTAGAGCGGACAAGTTTTGGTGGAACCTCTTGAAGTGAGGTTGTTTGAGAAGCCACTTCTCTGGAGGAAGAAGTCAGGGGAAGTCTACTAACAACTGGAGAAGGTCCGTAAACCACTCTTTCCTGGGCCAAAATGGAGCGATTAACGTTAGTGTTACATTGCTGTGCGACATGAACTTGTTCAGCACCTCTCTTATTAGACCGAAGGAGGGAATGCATAAGCTTCCAGACCCGACCAAGCAACAGCATGCGTCCACGGACCAAGCAGAGATCTGGAACTGGAGAACAAAGAGAGGAAGACGGTTGTTCCTTGATGTCGCGACAGGTCTATGGACGGTCGTCCCCAAAGGCGCCAAAGTTTCTGACAAATCTTGTTGTCCAAAGTCCACTCCAGAGGTAACACTTGCTGTTGACGACTTAACTCGTCTGCCAGGACGTTCATCTTTCCCGGAACAAATCTCGGGACTAGCTGAACCTTCGCTTCGTTGAACCACAGGAGGAGATCCTTGGCTACTTCGTAGAGAGAGAAAGACTGAGTCCCCCCCTGTTTCCGCACGTGCGAGAGAGCCGTGGAGTTGTCGGAAGCACTGCCACTACCCGACCTTCTACTAAGCTCCGAAACTGTCTGAGCCCCAGGAAAATTGCTAAAAGTTCCATTACATTTATGTGGAACTTCTTCTCCTTCTCCGACCAAGCTCCTGAAGTCCGTTGATTTCCCAGCAGGGCTCCCCAACCTGTGTCCAATGCGTCGGAAAAGAACTGTAGGTTCGGGAGGATGGGTAGTAAATATGATATTGTTATGATACAATAAAGTTTGTTCATACTTACCTGGCAGATATATATATAGCTGTATTTTCTGAAAAGTCCGACAGAATTTTAAAAACTTCCGACACAGTGCAGGTCGGTCAGGCAGGTGGTTAGTACCCATTCCCGCCACTGGGAGGCGGGTATCAGGAACCATTCCCATTTTCTATTCATAATTTTTATTTCCACTGTCCCCTGAGGGGAAGTTGGTGGGTACTTGATTATAATATTCTGCCAGCCTAGTAATAGAACAAACTTTATTGTATCATAACAATATCATTTTGTTCATGAAACTTACCTCGTCAGATATATATATAGCTGAATCCCACTTTGGTGGGAGGTGGGAAGGGACAGAATAGAAGGATTTTGGGAAACAAATGCATGCAGATGATTTACATCTTGGTTCCACTGTTAGCATAGCTGGCTTCGTGTTACTGCCACGGTAAGTCGCTTGTGCTACTAGAGTTGCCAGCGAGGTAGAGACCTATATAGCTGGTGCACTCCAGATGATCTGCAACAGGGGCGAGACCACGACGTGACTAGACCATATTGACCATACCATGAGGGCTAAGCTAGAAGTAAAATATATATATATAGTTGATATATATATATATATATATATATATATAGATATATATATATATATATATATATATATATATATATCTAATATATATATATATATATATCTATATATATCACCACCTGACCAACCTAGCCAAAGTTAAGGTGTTTTAACTAAGGCTTAAGAGTTAAGAAGTCGCCGTTGTCGGCGACTCAACAACTAAATTAAGAGCTCTTCCTAACCATTTTCTACAGGATAGGATGAGTGGTACTTCTTGCCCCCAAGATTGTGTCTGCAGACACGTATGGCCCTAGCGAGCAGCAGATTCATATGCCATCTTCACATCTCACAGGGAGTGTGAAGTGAACACAGAGTTGCTTCGCTAAAACATGGTACTCAGGATGTTGCTGAGTGCCATGCTCTGTTGAAATGCTTCAGAGGACGCACCCTCACCTCGTGAGCATTCAGATAAAAAGATTTCAAATCTTTGTGCAAACACAATGAAGGAGCATTTTTGAAAGAACTCCTTAACACTAAAGCCAGGGTGTTCTTCGATATGGGCAAGTCTGGTCTTTTTCGGAACACTGCAGATTGCCCGAATGACTTAGACTTTCTTGAGTTTTATGTAGATAAAACTTGAGAGACCCGCCAGGGCACAGGACTCTCTCTGGCTCCTGCCCACTAACTTGTGCCATCCTTGGCTTGCCCAAGCTCCTGGCCCAAGGACACAAAACGGGTTTCCATTCTTAGGCCACAACGGAAGGCTTAGAGAGCACACCGCCTTGTGTTCTCTAAAGCCAAAACTTGTGACGATGGCTTAAAATTTCACTAACCCTCTTTGTCGTATCTAGGGTGGTTAGAAGAAGGCCTTCCTGATCACATGCAAGAAGTTAATAGGTAGGAGAGGTTCGAATGCTTTGACATCAAGAACTTCAGACTACGTCTAAGTTCCATATTGAAAGCTTCGATCTGGACATGCACAGTCAGTCCGTCTGTACTAAAGTCAGGTGACCGACTAGTTGACCAGTCAGACGAATCAAGGACAGCAAGGCTGTACCCTGAAGACCATAAGGCACTATTCTTCGCTGAAGGATGAGTGTCTGGACTGCCTGGGCGATTCAATCTAAGCAAACCTTGGGGGGTGTGTATCAACGCAACCCAACGTCGTCAGCGAATCAACTCCTGACTCGAGCTTCTGGTGCCAGGAGAAAGGAGCGAGGAGCAAAAAGGCGATTCAGTCCCGAAGGAAGAATGCCCTTGACAGTCCAACCTGGTCTCATGTTACACGATCATCGGGGGTGTATAAACGCAACCGACTTCGTCAACAAGAAACTCAGGGCTACTATATGTCGCCTGATCTCGCACGAGTGTCTGACTCTGAGAAAAACAGGTGAGACAAAAAAGTAGATGGTGAGCGAGTTTCGAGATTCCACAGAACTCAAAGATCGTGAAGGGCTTTGTTGTTTGACAGACGCAAATCTCTGAGCCCAAAGGCCGTCCAACAACATATTTGCATATTCTTTAATAGTTGTGATTGCCAGCTTATCCCATTCTTCAGACGGAAATGGAAGACGGTAATCTTATTCCTGTCAACATCTCGATAGTCTGAACGTAGTCAGACTCAGAGCGGAGAGGTTATAGGTACCTTTCGAGTTAGAGTAGACCGACTCTCTCGGAAAAGGTCCTTGGAAAGTGAACTAGGAAGTATGTGACCTCTGTGAATCCAGGATCCTGAAGGCCAACATGGGGCGATCAGCATCATTGTCGCTCCCCCCTGTGACGTCATAAATCCTCTTATTACATTTCCTAAGCGATTGAAAAAGGGGAAAAGAGACTAAACATCCATCCCCGTTCAATATCATAGGATGGCGTTTAATGGTACCGATCCCAGGATCGAGAATAAGGGAGCAGAGAAGAAGAAGCCTCTTCGTCCTCAACATATCGAAGAGAGAATGAAACGGCGTCCCTAAAGTCTACACAACTCTCAACTTACTTCTAAAGAAAGATTCCACTCGGAAGTGAATAGTTGCTGCCGTCGATCGAGAACGATTCGTACGGACTTTTGCAATCCTGTAACGAACCTGTAGAGGATCGTTACATTCTACGCCTGTTGTTATAATAGGCTCTTTCTCGTAAACTCGAACAAGGACCGAGAGAAGATACTTCTTAAGATATGAGAGAGCTGTGGAATATCAGAGTTGATCTGGACCACTGGTTCCAAAACCAAAAAACTCGTTTTGAGGACTGGAGGGACTACCGAATCGCTTTTACTTCTTTCAGATTAAGATCCAGGACATCTGAAACCCTATCCAGATGTCCGGCACCTTCTTTCTATCACCTCAGGTGATAGACGCACTGAGAGATGTTCAGAATCATTCCACTAGATCTAGAATAATATTTCAGTTTCCCGGTAGGAAAAAACTGTGGTCTGAATTGCAGTCTATTCGGGGAAACAAAACTTCTTCAGGAAGGAAATGGTCCCCAGCAAGCTCATCCATTCCCTCCCGAGTATGCTTACTTCCCTAATACGGCTGCGCTTTGCCTAAGCAGGAGAGCAAATAAAAGTGCAATGTTGCGGTAGACTCGTAGTTCCATACCGTGCGGTAACGAGCACCGAAAGGATTAAGAGATAACTCTGTTGAACATAGTAAGGCAAAACGAATGCAACGTTTATTCATTCACGTAAGAAATCCCCTCAATCTTAGGCTAAAGTCCGTGATTGTAGGACAGAGATACAGTTAGTCAGTCAATCCCGCAGGAGAGACGTAACCGTCAGCACAGAGATACGGTTAGTCAGTCAATCCCGCAGGAGAGAGAGACGTAACCTACAGCGCATGACAGCGCACGATCTGTTTTACTGGCTCGGTTGGACTGGAGGACAGACACAGCGTGACAGCAGCAGCCAGCAGCTTAACGGAAGTGTCGTCTCTTAACTTTATTGTCTGGGTTGGCCAGCTACCCTATTCTACGAAGAAAATAGTCCGTTATTTTTGAGCAGAAAGACTCTCAAAGCTGGTATATTTAAGCGAAACAGAAAACTAAATATATATATGCGTTTGTGTCGTCAGACACTACCATACAACGGTAAAAGATAAATCGGAAACTCCTGGAAGGCTGCAGGGAGTAACTATTAAATGTCCTTAAAATAGACAATAGACCTCTCGGTTGCCATCCGAAGAGGTAACTACAGCAAGCGTATATGACTTGAACCAACCAGAAGTAAAATAACGCGCAAGGCAAAATATGAAATTATATCACAATAAAGTTTGTTCATACTTACCTGGCAGACATATATATAGCTGAATTCGGAAATACAGCTACATACATATCTGACAGCAAGTTTCATGAACAAAACTTAAGAGAATCGAAGCAGTCAGCTCAAGCTTCTTATGTTATTGGACATAAGCGTTCATTGACGTAGTCTACAAGTCTATTTCTTGTACGAGTCTGCGAATGACGAATGAGAGCTCTTCCGAATCTTGTCAATAAGAGCTTATTCGCTTGCGCAATATCAAGTTAATGAGATGTTTGTCATGAGAACTAACCCATTTACGGGACAAAGAGATATTTTGTCAATGATGGGGAATACCCACTTACTTGACAAAACGAAAGTATATTGTCAATGGGGGAGTGTCACTGAATTGACAAAACGTAATCCAGGAAGTCGAGCATTTAATTTTTCCGATTCCCGTCTCAAACGAGGAAGGGGCAAGAATCCTGTTAAGAGACTGGGCTTACGGCAGGTAGAACGACGATGTTCAAATCGGCAGCGTAGTCCCGACTAGAAACTAACAAAATCTATCATCTGAAAAACCCTTTCAGATGGGCTAAAAAGCTTGCAAAATTATCCTGGGAAGAGGAAGAAACTCTCCAACCAGCTTCCTCTCCCGTATCACAACTAATGCCTGCTAAAGCTTAAAATTTATTGGCAGTATGGCAAAGGAAGTCCTGTCTTGCGCTTTCCTGAAGAGCGTCCTTTTGATGAGTGCCTTTGCAAGAATCCTACTGAACGTTGCCGAGAGTCCTGACGTGCAGGACATCGAGCCTTACATAACCCGTAACTGCCTTATCGCAAAGTCTTGACTGCGGTAGTGGCAACTTAAATTTATTGGCAGAATGGCAAAGGTTGCGGTAGAGCAAACGAGATCTTCCCTTGAGCTTTCCTTAACTCCATCCACCTATGCGAAAAGCAATATTAATTGACAGAGACCTCTTGAAATACACGAAACCCGATGTCTTGCTGGGTTTCGAAGAAGAAGTTGTCTGTTCACTTTCAGCTTCCTCCGAAGCACTGCCTACTTCACATTCTTTGCAGGTGAGGTAGAAGGTATCACCGAAGGTAGAGGTAAAAAATTCTTTAGGCCCAAAATCTGAAACAAGAGCTTGAAGAGTTCAACAGAAACATTCAGCCAGGGCGACACACCTGGCATGCGCTGGTGCACGCTCGGCGTCCACTGGCGCGCGCGCTCGGCGTCCACTGGCGCGCGCGCTCGGCGTCCACTGGCGCGCGCGCCTGGAGTCCATCCGAGCGTCCCGGGCGTCCGCTCTCAAAAGCTTCCTGCTACTATGACTTCTTTTACGTATTTCTCGGTGGAAAGACGGACACGAGTTCAGGCGACGTTCGCCTTCTTACTTCTCACTGAAACGCATAACGAGAGAGAGAGAGAGAGAGAGGACGTCCTCTTCTATAAAGCTTCTATTTAGAGGGCGCGAGTCCTTCCGAAAGCTCCAACCCCTGTACGGGGAGGACGCTTCGGAGGACGAGAAGCAATCTTTCAGCATTCGTGCACGCGCACGCACTTTGGCAGTTCTGGGGCGGGATTTTCATCAGAAACTGACCGAACAGGCACGCCAGATCGGTGGGGGTTCCTTGTAACCCTCCTTAGGCTTTCGACATGCTCCCTCCCCGGGTCCTGGGAGTCAAGCAGAGGTCCCGGCCTAGAGGCGAAACGAGGCCGATCTGACGCCCCACCCTCACTACACAAGGGGTATCACTGCACTTCTGCACTTCACTTTTACTCTCTAAAGCAAGCACTTTCGATTCTAAGTTATGAATCGAAAGAGTATCAGAGAAAGGGCAATTCCTCTACAGACACTGCTTAGGGCCCGAAGGCAACACCTGCAGGGTTTAGGATAACAATTTACAGAAGTAGCACTTCACAGCAATGAAGGAGAGCGAGCACCTCTCGTAGACATATTCATAGCCCGTAGGCCATACTACAGGGTTAGGCAAAATAAAGTCTACAGGAAGGTTAGCAGTTCACTACCTGACTTTTGTTACTGATTAATTGCGTACATACGAATCATACGTCTTCCTTACGGAATTAGACATGTTTACTGATTAATTGCGTACATACGAATCATACGTCTTCCTTACGGAATAGGCAAGTCTCACACTCCTTACAGGACAAATCTCAACAAAGAAGCAAGACCCATACCCCTTGTACATACCAAGTGCGGATCTACCGAAGCTTTCGGTAGCCACACCCTATCTTTGCAGACAACCCCGTCTAAAAACTAGCCTAACTAGATTCAGATATTTTATGCAAAAATGAATCAAATTCAAATCAATTTAAGATAGCGTATGCCTAGCCACAACTCCCACAAATCCAAGTAAATAAATCAAAAGACAATTAGGATACTTAGCGGCAATGAAGTTTCCAAAATCCTAAGACGGAGGTACTGAAAAAGGGATTTTGACGTAAGGAAAAATCTATTTCTGGGCGATTGGCTCGTGTCGCCAGCGAAATATCCTTTAATCTATTATTTCTAGGGTAAATGTACTAACACATACCAGAGAATAAATAAAATAAGAAAAGGTCAGTATAACTGACTCGCTCACCCTGCAAGAGGGTGTCGGTATGAACACTAGGCGAGTGAGACCACTACCACGAGCCAAATACCAATAGAAATCTCCCACAACAAAAACCCTCCATGAGGAGAGCCGACCCACAGAGTGAGCAGCTCGTACTACTACTACTCCATCCCATGCTGCCGACTGCTGCGCCTCTGGTGGCCATCCTGAAGTTAGCAGACAATCTTGGGCGAAGGGATGGGTAGGGTGGGATTCGCTGGCGACAGAGCCAATCGCCAGAAATAGATTTTTCCTTACGTCAAAACCCAAATCCCTTTTCTCTTGGGCTTCAGCTCGTGTCGCTGCGCGAAATCGTACCAGAGAAATAGCACAAGATTGTAAACAAAAGTAATAAAATAAATCAGAATAGGTCTCAAATAAAAATATAAAGTAAAATATAAAAAAGAATAGTTAATTGCTAAAAAGATACAAATACACAGTGATACAAAATAGAAATATGCTTAAATTACCCTTAATTCTAAACATGTTTCTTATCATAAGGTAATTTACATATGTACAGAGGTAAATTGGCTTACATGTAACAAAATGGTATCTGTAAAGGCATGTATCAAAAATATAATAGCAATTAAAATAATCAAATGAACAAATTAATCAACAATGATAATATATAAGGAATGTATATGACTTAATATACAAAACCCGTAACCATTATAAATGAGATGTATCCCCTAGCAGAAAAATAAGGGGTAACCATCCATGAGATCAATCCATATCATCATGTGGAGTGTCCCTAGCAAAAAATAAGGGGACCCACTACATCATCATAAGAAGCAGCTAAGACACAAGGTGAATGTAAATGAACACGGTAGGAATAGACGAACTGTTGGGTGAAGCAGGTAGAAAGGAGGACTGAATCTTCTACTACAAATAACTAGAGTCAGGGAAACTATGTTTCCCGCTGCTACTGCTGAAAATTTCAGAGCTTCCAAGGACTTAAGGTAAATGACGTTTGAACACTGTCGGCGATTTCCATCCGGTATACTTTTTCAACTCATCGAAGTTCATGTGTTGGAAATAATTAATTGAGGTGGCTACTGCCCTGACATCATGTGCTTTCGGGAAAGAGTCAGGATTGGCTTGCTTAATAAAGTACAGGATTTGTTGCTGATGCCTTTAATGGATAAAGTTCCACCTTTTTCCCTCTTAAAGAGGGGACCCGATGAGGATGAGGAGGTCCTGGACAGAAAGGCTCGTAAGGTTGTAACTGGGCAAAGAGATACATCTGTGGAAGGGGTAGTACCTTCCAAGGTTCCCACCTCATCAAAGGATCTTCATTCTTTGCTAAAAAGCTACGTTCCGGAGAAAGTAGGACTTCCCCTGTGGGAAGGAATTGAACATGGTCCGGATCTCTGGATAAAGCCGACAGTTCTGAAATTCTTGCCCCTGAAGCTAAGCTTAATAAAAACAGGGTTTTTCTTAAGAGCATTATAAACGAGCATGTGTCATTATCGGTTTCTGAAGCCAGTTTTAAAACATCGTTTAAGAACCATGAAACTGACGTAGGCCTTACAGAAGGTCTAAGTCTAGCACATGCCTTAGGAATAGACGAGAAGTAGGAATCCGTCAAGTCTATGTTGAACCCAAATTGAAATATCTTTTTCAAGGCTGACTTGTTTGTCGTAATCGTGCTAGCTGCTAAACCTTTTTCAAATAAGGATCTGAAAAAGGATATAGCTGAATTAACTGTCATGATTCTAATATCTGATTCTCTCAGGAAGATTGCTAACTTTTTGACAGCAGCATCATACTGTCTCAAAGTTGAATCCCTTTTATCGGATTCCAAGAAGAGAATATTCTGAGGGTCAATATTCGCATCTCTTTTTGCCGCAAACTTCATGAAGTCCATAAAGTTAGGGTTTTTGAGAATCCCTGAGGAAGCGAACACAGTCTTCGTTTTGTACCCCCCCCCCCCCCCCCCCCCCCCCCCCCCCCCCCCCCCCCCCCCCCCCTGACTGGGAGAGCCTGGGATTGGGGATCCGTTAGATGGACGAAGGCCCAGCTCCAGAATTAGGGGATACCAATTGCTCTTCGGCCAGTCTGGGGCTACTAGAGCCACTTGACCCTTGAATGTCCTGAGTTTGTTTAAAACTTTCATGAGAAGATTCACTGGAGGAAAGACATAAATCTTCTTCCAGTTGTTCCAGTCTAGAGCCAGGGCGTCCGTGGCATAGGCCAGAGGGTCCAGGTTGGGGGCTACATAACACGGTAGTTTGTGATTCGCTTGAGATGCGAAGAGATCCACCTGTAGCCCTGGGACTCTTTGAAGGATCCATTGGAACGAACTGTTGTCCAGTGACCATTTCCGACTCTAGGGCACTGATCGGGATAACGCAGTCTGCTATGACGTTTCTCACTCCAGCTATGTGAGTGGAGAGATGCCAACTGAACTTGTCTCCAGGGAGAAGATGGCTACCATGACATGATTTAGATGACGGCTGACTTATGGAGCCTCCTTGTTTGCTATACCAAATGTACTACCACTGCGCTGCTCCAGAACTAGCTTTATGTGGGAGTACTTTGGTGGGCGCAACCTTTTTAGAGTCAAGAACACTGCCATTGCCTCCAGTACGTTTATATGGAACTGACTGAAACTGAGGTGACCAAGTTCCTTGAACCTTTTGACCTGGGAATACCCTCCCCAACCGCTTAAGGACGCGTCTGTGTGGATGGTGATCCCTGGTGGAGGGAACTAAGGGGTACTGACACTGACAAATTCTTGACTCTCGCCCACGGCCGAAGTCGATTCTTTAGAATCAGAGGGACTGAGGATAGTTTGTCCCTGGACCTGACATTTGCTCGTGAGCGCCAGATTCTGGTTAGGTCTTTCAGTTTGGCTTTCATTAAGACGTTCGTCACTGATGCAAACTGGAGAGAACCCAGGATCCTCTCCTGAGCTCTCCTTGACGCCAGTTTGTGACTTAGAAATTGCTTGACTGACTTCGCTATTTCTTTCCTTTTGGTTGATGGAATCGACAGAGTATGGGAGGATAGATTCCATTGAATGCCCAGCCACTGAAAGTTTGACTCTGGAGTGAGTCTTGACTTGGTCCTGTTTATCTTGAAGCCTAGATATTCCAGGAACTGAAATCACTTTCAGTGTAGCTCTGTGCATTCCTCGACTGTTGAAGCCCAGATCAACCAATCGTCGAGATACGCTACTACCATAATCCCTTGTGACCTGAGTTGTTGCACTACCACTTCCGCTAGTTTCGTGAACACCCTGGTGCCACGTTGAGTCCGAAGGGAACTACCTTGAAGGAGAATGCTGGTCTCCTATCTTGAAACCCAGATATGGACGGAAGTGTCTTGCAATAGGGATATGATAGTAGGCGTCTGTAAGATCGATAGAGGTGGTGACGGCCCCACGGGGAAGTAAGGTCCGCACCTGTGAGATCGTGAGCATCTTGAACTTGTCGCAGCGGATGGCTAAGTTTAAGCGGGACAAGTCTAAGATTACCCTTCTTTTTGTGAGCCTTTCTTTGGCACGCTGAACAAGCGACCTTGAAATTTTAATCTCTTGACTCTCGCTATAGCTCCTTTCTGAAGGAGGTCCTCTGCGTACTCTGTCAATTCCTTGGAAGGAAGTTGACGGAAAGGTCTGGATGGAGTGGGTTCGTCAACCAGCTCCAACCCAGGCCTTTTGACACTATGCTCTGAGCCCATTCGCTGAAGTTCCACCGGTGGCGAAAGTGAAACAGCCTCCCTCCTACCTGAAGTTCTTCATTGTTCTGGTAACCGCCTCGGCCTCCTCTGAAGTCTTTCATCCCCTATTAAAGGGGCCTCCCGATCCTCTCCCACGAAAGGAACGCTTACCTCTGCCTCCCTTACCCTGAGCGGTCATACTTCTGTGAAGCTTGACTCTCGAAGGCTTGATTGTAAGCTGGAGAGATGGCGTAAGAGGTGGAGGGCTGAGGCTGAGGGGATATCACATAAATTGGCTGTGATTGAGCCTTAGAGGTGGAAGGTTGGGCTGTTTGCACTAAGGGCACCGCTGGAACTTGCTGAGGAAAGCGTGGCTGCTTTTTCTGGTAAGGATGGAAACGCCTAGGTTTCCTCTGTCCCTTACCTTTAGGTGTTAGGTCTTGTCTCCTCTTAGCCGTAAGGCCCCAAACGGTCCTTAAGGCTCTGGTTCAGCCTCGTAGCCTCTGACTGACTTCCTTCACATAGCTTCTGGGAAGAGATCTGCTCCCCAGATGTTAGAACGAGAGTAACCTATTCGGCTCATGTCGAATGGTTGCCTCTTGTAGGACATGCTTCCTACAATTCGTTCTAGCAGTGGCAAACTCAAACATATCCGACTGTACCGTTTGAGTCAGGGCTTTGGTCATGAGCTTAAAAAGCGGTTCTGAGCCATAAGCTATGGTTGCTACCTCGGACATAGCCATAGAGTTAATGATCGGCTAATCGCGATTTCGCGTCAAATTCAGCCTGAATAAGGCTATCTGGGAGATATCACCAAACTGCTCCATAGCACAGTCCGTTTGAGTTTGCCAGCTGAGAAGGTGTTGGAGGTCCTCCCACAATTCTCCGGCTGAGGGGAGCAACGGAGATGTGGGATCTGCTTCCTTCAATTGAGGCATGGGTTTCCCCCTTCTGGGCCGCTGGGATGGTAGACCTCGCGATCTTTGTCAGGAACGGGAGCGGGGTGGGGACTCTCATCCATTGTGAAAATGGTAAAGGGACTCTTGAAAGGTTGTATCTGGTATTAGAACAACTCCATGGTCCTCTAACCATCTGAGCCATTTCTCTCTGAGCCGGTTCTCGTGAATAGAGGACTGTCTCCTTTGGTACCCTATATCATCCCGAACCATGGCTGAAGCTGTAAGCCTTGCGTAGACCTATGAACGGAGGCTGGAGGTCTTCCGGGAAGAACTCGAAGTCCTCTATCCTTCGAGTTCCGAATTCCGGTATGGAAATGAGACCGTCTTGGAAGGGGGCGTATGACGCTACTCTCCATGGATTGTTCATCGAGAACGGAGGTAGCGAGTCATACGGAGGAAGCTGAGTTCCACTCGTATTGAAAGTGAAGGAGAGGCCTAGAGGGGCTTCTCTCAGTCCGGCTATAATGGAGTCCTGGGAAGTAATCCTATCCGACAGACGAGAGATCATTTGTTCCATGCTACTCTTTAGGGTGGGACCCAACCAGGTCGCCCACCTGTTGCAACAGGCCAGCATTGGAGTCCAAGGCCGGAGGCTGCTGCGGAGGTGGAGGGGTGGCTCTGAATCGGAACCAAGGGTAGCGGAACTGGTGACTCTGCCGGGGTGCGAGATCTCTCTCTGGAGGATTTACTCCTCGAGGACTTAGAGCCGGAGCTAGAAGCTTTAGACCTGTCCTGCTCCGGGATTCCCAGCCGGAGACTTAGTGAGGAGGATGACGCCGAAGTCGACTTCTTAGACGACGACGACGTCTTAGTCAAGGATTTCACTGCTTGACCCTTGACCTTAGGTCTAACCGAAGCGTCAGGAGGAGTATATAATTCAATCACCTGTAAAGCCTTGGAAGGATGGAGAGGTTGCAGGAGTAGAAGAAACAGTCACACCCAAGGGTGACCCTTGGGTGTCCACCCTACCTACCTCGACCAACAGGTCGTCTACACCTACCATAGGTTCCACATTAATATCTAAAGTCGCGACGTCCGTGGAGATATCCTGGTCTTGGTCAGTTAATGAGGCAGCCAGCTGTTGTTGGATGAAGGCGATAGTAGGGGCCGCCTCTACTGGGTCGACGTATCCTGTCGCCTTGCCTCCGGGGAAGATTAACAGCGCCAACCGCTTCTCCAAGATGTAGGGCATACCCTTGGCGGCGTTCTTCCCAAAACCGCCGACCCCAGGCCCGCAGGGTTGCCAGAGCGTATCTTCACTGCCGGCGCCTGGAAGAGAGGGCGAAGATTAGATTTAAGAATCACTTAAAACTAAAACTTAAAATAAATATAAACTTAAACTTAGATGCCTTAGTTAAAGTGGATGATGAAAACTTAAGCACTAAAACAGAAGCGGAGCAGCTACCGGGGAGATGGAATACTCACCCCTTCTAAAAGCTGAGCTCACCAGATCGAACATATGGTACACGTCTCATGGTACCAGACCTGGATGTCCCCGTGCAGAGTCGCGCATGGAGCATGGGACCGGCAAACTTCGTGTCCACATGGGTCCTGAAGTGTGGCGGCGCATCCCGGATGCTCACAGTTGGTGGCCTGTAAGTGGGAAGACACATGAGTATCTTAAAGAATACACTTACAGGCTAAGGACAGAAGAACTCCGTTGCATGCCGGAGCTCGGAAAAAAATTTGGGCATAACCCCCCCCTGCATCGCCTGAATAGGCTATAATCCCGGAGATATCCGGTAAGACATGTAGGGAGGGGGGGGAAGGTTTTAGGTACTTTAAGATAAACTTATAGTTAATCTAATAACATTAAACCTAAACTCAAACGAACGGAACAAGTCCAGTGCGTAGCGGAGTGTAGTAACTCAGCAATACGGTAAGGTTCGCAGGGACCCACTGTATGTTCCGGTCCACTACTGGGTGGACTAACATCTTCCCGCTGGATGCTAGGACTCCGATCAGGAAAGGAGTCCTAGTAAGGTCGGGAAGGGCGAGGAGACATACAGGCTCGAGCGAACCGGAGCGACAAGGAAGCAACGGATGGGGGGAAAGGCCAGTACCCCCCACCACATTACCACCGGGCCGGACCGATGAGCCGGAGAGGTCGCGTCCAGTCTGGGTCTGTCCCGTCTCCCTGGCCCCTCCGCCTGAGGGGGAGAGAGGGAAGCATGCTCGGGTATGTGGAGCGAGCCGTGGCAGACCGACCCACCCTCCCCCGACTCAATGGAAGAGCGGGAGGAGGGGGGAAGGGGACTGGGTGGCCAGGCGTCTGGCTGTCTCGTGATCGCGTAGTGACCACGAGACGGTAAGACTAAAATAAGACAACTAAGCCTAGGACCAACCAACTGATCAGAGAGATGCTATCGGGAAGCAACTGAACTGAAAAGCGGTAGCATGGAGACCCACTGGGCCAAAACCGACTGATCAGAGAGATGCTATAGGGAAGCAACCGAACTGATGAGCGGTAGCATAGGCTCGATGAGCCAGGACCTAGGCTAAGCCAGACGCCTAACTAACCTAACCATAACAAAATACATGGTATAATAAAATAAAATACAGAAAGAACAATATAGTAGGAGAAAAAATCCAGGAGTGTACGACTAACCCGAAGGAAAGTCTACCACTCAAAGCTAGTCAGAGGCCGATACTAAGAGCCGGGACTAGGGTCTGGAAAGAAGAAGCCTACATAAGGTAAAAGACATGCATGCATGACAAACCTGAGTAGACAGTACCCTAAGTAAAACGGATAATTAATATAGAGCGTACATAGATAAGGGGATGTTCTAGGTATGGGAGACCGAGAACGAACCCACCACGCGGCAGAACCATGCTGCCATGCTTCCGACCCCGAGTTCGTATTTATACCTAAAAAACGGCAAATACTGACTGAGGGCCGGAAAGAACCAACTAACCATAAATACTGAGTACTTAACTTAGCTGCTGCAATAGCTGCACGCTCCATTATAGATAAATCCAACGAAAGGGCACAAAAAAACACAGAGAGAAAAATAGCACAAGTGACTCGTGTGCGCTAACTTAAAAGGATGGCCACCAGAGGCGCAGCAGTCGGCAGCATGGGATGGAGTAGTAGTAGTACGAGCTGCTCACTCTGTGGGTCGGCTCTCCTCATGGAGGGTTTTTGTTGTGGGAGATTTCTATTGGTATTTGGCTCGTGGTAGTGGTCTCACTCGCCTAGTGTTCATACCGACACCCTCTTGCAGGGGTGAGCGAGTCAGTTATACTGACCTTTTTCTTATTTTATTATTCTCTGGTATGTGTTAGTACATTTACCCTAGAAATAATAGATTAAAGGATATTTCGCGCAGCGACACGAGCTGAGCCCAGAAACAGGTGTTTTCAGCACCGGCGACAGAAAAATTATGAATAGAAAATGGGAATGGTTCCTGATACCCGCCTCCCAGTGGCGGGAATGGGTACTAACCACCTGGCCGACCACTGCGTGTGTCGGAAGTTTTTAAAATTCTGTCGGACTTCAGAAAATACAGCTATATATATATCTGACAGGTAAGTTTCATGAACAAACTAACCCTTCTTCCAACCTTGCTCGAGAGAGCCACCACCTTAGGTCCTCTTTTATTTGATCTGTGACAGGAAAGGTAATCGAGTCTGGTGTCTTTCCTGCACCAAGAGGCTCTCCAGGAAAAACTGCAAGAGGTCTCATGTGCAGTCTTCCCAACGTCACAAATTTCTCCACTGACGTCAATTTGCCCAGGAGCCTCATCCACTGATTGGCAGAACTTACTTTTTTGTCCAAGAACTCCTGATTGTCTCCAGACAGCTTGAACCCTCTTCGGGACAGAAAAGCCCGAAAACTTGAGCATTCAGAATCATCCCCAAATAAAGGATGCTCTGAGATGGAACCAACTGGGACTTCTGTTTTTTGTTGACCAGAATTCCCAACTTTCTGGCAAGATCCAGAGTTGTTCCAAGGTCCTTCATGCACCGACTCTCTGATTCCGACCGGAGAAGCCAATCGTCCAGATAGAGGGAGATTCTTACTCCTAATATGTGCAACCAGCTTCCTATCGGGGATAGAACCCTGGTGAAAACTTGAGGAGCGGTCGCTAGTCCGAAGCAAAGCGCCCGAAACTGAAACACCTTGCCTTCGAACATGAACCTCAGGTACTTCCGAGATTCGCGATGTATCGGAATGTGAAAATAAGCGTCTTGCATGTCCAGAGAGACCATCCAATCCCCCTGTCCGATGGACTCCAGAACCGACGGAGTGGTCTCCATATGAAATGTTGTTTTCTGGACATGCAAGTTCAGGGCGCTCACATCCAAAACCGGCCTCCAGCCCCCTGATGACTTGGGAACTACAAAAAGGCGATTGTAAAAGCCTGGAGGAAAATCCCCTCTATCTGTTCTATCGCTTCTTTGAGAACAAGCGCTTCCAATTCTGCGGCTAGCGCCAGAAATTTGTCTGAGCCCGGAGAGTATGACCTGGAATGGAATTGGCACAGGTGAGAGCGAGGGAGGTGAAACGAGAGGAATACGATAGCCGAACTTGAGTACTTTGCAACTACCCAGGCTTCTGCTCCTCGTTTTTCCCAATGTTTTCCCAAATTTTTCCCCCTCCCAAAACAGAGCCAGCCTGGTTTCACTGGTGCATGAAGAACCGAGCTTTCATTTGGAAGGTTTGTTAACCTTGGCCGAGGCCTTAGACTGAGGTCGCAAATTCGACTTCGGCCGAAAGAAGCGCTTGGGTTTTCTCCCTCGAAAAGGCGCTTGGGCCAGAGGAGAAACCGAAGGAAAACAGTCTCCAAAGGAGCTTTAGGTCTCTTAGTAGACTGTGCCAGTAAATCCGAAGTAGATTTCTTATCTAGTGCAGACGAAATTGACAACACTACATCGTCTGGAAAGAGGTTATCTTTCACAAAAGGAGCAAACAAGAGAGCAGACTTCTGTTGGGAAGTAACCCTTTTAGAAGCAAAAGAGCACCAAAGTTGCCTTTTCTTAAGGGTACCAAAGGCGATGAGCGAAGCTAACTATCACATCCATCCCTAATGGATTTGTCCGCACAGAACAGAACACCAATCCAATCCTCCGCTAACTCCTGAGAAAAGAAGAAGGACAGTCTTCGATCTTGGCCGCTAAAGCGCCAATAGTCCAATTAAGGAAAGCTAAGATTCCAAAAGTTTAAATTGATTCTTTACAACGTGTCCAACTCAGGCGCTGTAAAGAAAAACTTTCGCTGCGGCGAAAGCAGATCTTCTAGAGGAGTCAATTAAACTGGAGAAGTCTCCCTGGGAGGAGGCAGAAACTCCCAGAGAAGGAGCTTCCCCCAGTTACATAAAACCTATACCTCTTACGAAGCAACTTAGAGGGAGGGTAAGCAAAAGAGCCTTCCACCTAAATCTTTTCTTTTCATAGACATCCATTTCTCGTCTCTTTCGAATGTCTAACCGCTTTAGATAGAACAAGTTTTGGCGGGGGAGGAAGAGGGTCTGAAGTTTTTCCTCCTCATCAAAAAAGTCTAAGTTTGGGGATCGCGGGCCATCCGCTTTCTCAAAATAATCTGGATAAGATCCAGAAGAAATCTAAGGAACGTGAATAACACGAGAGGTGATGTGAATCCTCCTCCTCTACTTCTTCTTCATTCTCCGAAACCGCCGAAGAAGTAGACGGAACTACAACCGGATCTGAAGGTTTCGAACACCCTTGGACTCATTCATCCAGTTGGTTAACATCTCTCTGCTTGCGCAAAGGCGCCAGAGACGAATCAAAAACAGTTAACGTAGGCTTGGAAAGAGCCTAAATGTTCAGCAGGAGGCGGAAAAACTACTTGCGCTTCGCTCGGAGCCGCCGAAATTCGAGGCGAAACAGGCGCATCAGGCGTAACAGACGAGAAAGCGCCTAAAGAAACACCCTTAGAACTGCTAGCTACAGCGCTAAAACCACAATCTCTACTAGTAGATGGAGCCGAAAAAGGCACAGATTGAGGCGACGAACGAGCCGCTAACGGCCGAGGCGCAACCCTACTCTCAGGCTCCTTATACCGCTTGACCTGGAGGAGGCGAAGAATCAGCGCCTGAACGCCTCTTTAAGGGACGCGAAACGGGCGAATCGCCAAGAGCGCCGCGCGACCGGAGACGAATCGCTTGAATCATTCGAAAGGCGTCTGACCGCAACACCTTTCCAACGCTTAACCGAGCCCTGTTGAGGAACAACAGGCTCAACAAGAGAGGCGCCTGTCTGTGGGCAAATCCCGATCGACTCCCTTGGACTTCTGGTATGTCTTCTCCCCGGTGCGGGGGAGCTGGACAGTGACCTTTGTCTAGGAGACGTGTCAGGACAGACAGACGCACCCTCAACTACACTCTTACCTGAAGCCGCTTTCTCCAAAAACGTCTTAACTGAATTACCAAGTTGCAAAACCGTATTCGCTAGTACCGCTTAAAATTTCTGATCTAACCTCGATTCCAGACTGGCAATGGTGTCGGAAGAAACTACACGGGAAGCCGGTAGAAGTGGGATTAGTAGGAGGAATAGGAGGTGTAGTTAAAGGAGACATAACAATTTGAGGAGAAACAGAAGGAACAGATACATCGCAAGACGAAGCAGAGCTAAGTGTACTTTCCCTAAGCGCTGCTTTTCTAATTCTGTCTTTAGCTAATTTCTCCGAGTATGAACTAAAAAACTTCCATTGAGAATCAGTCCAATCACTACACTCATTACATGTTCGATCTGATGAACAAACCTGTCCCCTACACTTAACACATTTAGTGTGAGAATCATACTCTAACTTGGATAATCTAGTTTTACATCCTGAGATGCAAAACCTAACTCCCGACGGACTAGAATCCGACATGGCAACGCCTAAATAATAAGCAAAATAACAACAACGCCAAAAAAGAGTACTTCACCAATTCCGAAGATCAAATCCACAAGAAAAAAAGCAAAGCAAAGTCATCCAACCGCACCGACCACCGATGTTCACCGGACGCCGGCAGGAAAAGAATTGGATTCACCTGGGCAGTTGTACCTGGTTCTCCCGCGAGTGGAGGGAGATGACGTCATCACCACCAGTGTTGGCGACGCCTACGCGCTAAATTTGAATTTAGTATCCTGCCGCTCGTGGAAATCACGGCTGTATAATTGTTCGGTAAGACACTACAATAAAAAAGAATTTTAAGTAATATTTATTCGGGCGACTGTAATTAACCCCCAGGGGCTCGTACTAAACACGGCGAAATACATTTGACGCCCCAATTCCTGGTGGCTTTCTAATTCGCGGGGACGAACGATACGGAATGCTAATACGTATAGAAATACCCATTGCTATGATATAAAATTATTAGTTTGGGTTCGAATCAGCCACGGTCCGAATAAGCCTGCATCCGAGCAGACGACAGATAAGTGGATTATACAGTGGGGCCTCGCTTAGTCACGGATCAGCAATCACGGATTCAGTTAATCACGGGTTTTTCCTTGGACCACTTAGTCTATATATCCCTGGTATGAATCACAGCATCGCGGGCTTGTTGGTGGTAGGCTAAGCCTCGTCCGGTTCCGATAACCAACAAATGCATGAACAGATTCACATTATGATATTAACTGACAATAAAGGTAATAAAACCATTCTCACCTTATATATTATTGGCATATCTTCTAATATATAGCCTATTCATGGAATAATTCCACATCATTGACATCAACTTGTAGTTAAGCGGCCAGCAGAAATGTAAACATTGAGTTACACTTCACAGCACCTTTGTCATTCTTAACATTTTAGAAATGTTAATAATAGTAGTTTAATTACAGTAGTAATAAAATTTAGGAAAACATAAATTTTCAATTCGAACTTCATTATTGTTTTGGTATAACGTAATCAACTTCTCTGAACACTGCAGTCATACAAACGATAATTGTCATAGATTATCGTATGTTGTTTGCAATCGGCGACGAAGCGTAAACGTAATAAAACCATTTTTTCTACAAAGTACCGATGTATTTTTACGTAAGTATCCTCTAAACTCTGTCATAAATCACTTTACTTACTTTTTTGTGAAGTCCAAATGCTACGTATATTCCGGAAAATTAACGAAATCACGAATTTTATCATAGGGCAAGATTTGCTAATTACTGTTTTCTTCTTTTTTTCATGACTAAATGCATTTTTAGAATAAAACTCATTCACAAATTTTCAAATACTATGAAAGTAAATAGCAAAATCTCTCTCTCTCTCTCTCTACTCTCCCTCTCTCTCTCTTCTCTCTCTATCTCTCTCTCTCTCCTCTGCCTTCCTCTCTCATATCACTTACAGAAAAAAAAACTATAATACTGATCTATTATTATCGTAATAAAAGAACAAGATGGTCCCCGAAAGAATAGAAATATGTGTTGCCATATTTTTAGTCTTTCTGTGATTTACGAAACTGTGCTTCAATACAACTTTTATAGTTGACTCAATGATTATCACATAATATAACAGTATACAAGAGAATATCTTATCACTATCCATGTTTCATTTCTTATCATAAAATATTTAAAATACAAATTTCATTGTTATTCTCGAGCTAAGATAGTCATGGTCTAGTACCAAGCTGCTCTCTCAAGCTATTCTCGTCCTAAGCTGCTATCTCAAGCTATTCAAGTTACTCTCGTCACAAGCTGCTCTCTCTCTCTCTCTCTCTCTCTCTCTCTCTCTCTCTCTCTCTCTCTCTCTCTCTCAATGAAATATGAATTACTGTATCATAATATCATAAACTATTATGTAAAAAGTTAATAATAATAATAATTCCATTGATAAATTAGTTTCTTTTAGCAACAATTGTTTTCCAAAATAATTCTTTCGGTAATAAACGTCCATCAGCTGATTCTAAACGTAAACAAAAGACAAAACTAGATTTGTATTGCTGTATTTTGCTGCTCTCTCAAGCTATTCTCGACCTAAGCTGCTATCTCAAGCTATTCAAGTTACTCTCGTCACAAGCTGCTCTCTCTCTCTCTCTCTCTCTCAATGAAATATGAATTACTGTATCATAATATCATAAACTATTATGTACAAAGTTAATAATAATAATAATTCCATTGATAAATTCGTTTCTTTTAGCAACAATTGTTTTCCAAAATAATTCTTTCGGTAATAAACGTCCATCAGCTGATTCTAAACATAAACAAAAGACAAAACTAGATTTGTATTGCTGTATTTTGCTATTTATACATTAATATTATAGTTGGGTGCTGTAATCATTACAGTAAATCATGTTTTTTTATCATAAATATGTTCATTCACGAAATTGATATACTATGTACTTTTAGTTTGGTGCAGAAGCCAAATCATGAAAATAGAAAGGAATTGTTAGGTAATTATAATTTTGTTTGCTGATCTGATGCAGGGGAAATTGAAGATAGGAAAGAAAACTTTGAAACTGTTTGAATTTAGTTTAAGGTGATAGTTGAAGAAATATTTGGTGCTTGAACTAAAGTAGGCAGTTATAAACATTGAAATAGTGGTCTTGGGTGGGTTAAATTATGAAAAGTAGGCAGTTTAAAGCAAATTTTCAGGGGGGGGGGGTACCAGGAAAATAATACGAGTTTTATTTACTTATCACGGGGGGTTCTGGGCCCTATCCCCCGTGATTAACGAGGCCCTACTGTATATGTTTTTTTGTTGTTGTTTTTTTGGCTAGCATTTTTCATTAATTTAAGTCTATACTAGTATTTTTATTTTTTTTAATAACTGTATGCCAGAAATAAATGTAACCTTTAATGTTTGCATGCTAAGAATGGCAAAATCATCGTTGCCACATTAGTGCAGCTTCACACATATGCCGAAGCATTATTATAAACCGTTTCCATGAATTCTTGTTGTCATAGTAATGCAATAATGATAAAATTCCTTTAATATTTATGTATATATACTTTCAATACATAGGCTAATTTCACCAATTTCCACGTTTTGTGTAAGTCTTATACCCAGTTTGGAGGGTGAACACATACCAATTGGCAACAGAGAGAGAGAGAGAGAAAGGAAGGTAAAGGAAGTAAGAAGGAAAGGGGTGGCGGTGGAGGTGGGGGGAGAGGGTAGATGGAGCTTTTTACACGTGTTCGTATCCATTTCTGGATAATGGAGTTTTTGTCTCTTGGTACAAGGACAAGTGTCTTTATTCTTTACGATTAGTGATTCCCGATACCCTTATAAATTTCGTTCTGATACGAATGGTCGTTACAGAAATATTGCCAAAAAACGTGCTTGCACTGTCTCTGAAACCCATAGTAGGTATGCTACTTAGTTGTTAATCAAGTTTTTTGTAATCAAGTATTTTTTACAAGCTAACTATTGTATAAATTTGTATTTTTCTCAATCAAAACATATACCACTCAATGCTAACTTTCCTCTTTCAACGACTTTCTGGTCATTGCAAATTCGGCCCCATTAATTTCTTATGGTGCGAAAACAGACAGAGGCCCAAGGACTAAAAGCGATTGCGTCACACTACGGCGGTAATCCGGCAGTAAAACATCTTCATATATCCAAAAGGTAAATAATAAAGATATATATGCGCATTACAATTACGTATAACAATTACACGAATAGCTGATAACAATCTGCATGAATAACTGGCTAACTGTTCTGCAATAAAGTTGATTATTGCAATTCATTTACAATAGATACGAAAGTCAAGATGTCGTGACGTCATAATACAGGACTTAAAAGAACGATCTAATTCCGAAAAATAATTACTTAAATTTGAGTCAGAATCAAGTTACTTTATCAATAACGAATATTTTCAAATTAATCATCATAAATATGTAAAATATTGATGTTTTACTATTTATTTAAATAATTACCCAGTGCACGTTTCGTCGTCATCTTCTACCAAAACAGTTATTTCCTTAAAAACGTCGTGCCCAGTGACCGTGTTCCGATTGTTGTGATGAAAGTGCCCCAGCATGTATGGGTACAAGTGGTGTGCGGATTTATCACAGGAAATGGGAAGTTTGTTGACACAAGCAACTCCACAAACATCGAGATGGCGTCAACTCCTAACATATTTAAGAGCAAGTAAAAATTTCGAAAGCGTTTTGGTGAGATTTGCACTGCGTTGGCCACCCTTTTCACTACCCTCTGTTTAATGCTTTAAATTTGGCCTTAATTTCTAACTTTGGAGAAAATACTTACTTCGAAAGGAGAGTAGAGGTCTTTAGCTCCGTCCTTCACCAACAACAAGCCACGACTGATGCCCATCTCCGGTGTCAGGATGTGTTATAAGTACTTTTTCGGAGGGTGGCATGCCATGACCGTCGGTGTGTTGAGCCAGTCCATGGGGTTGTTTACCCTATATCACATTATGTTGACGAAACTTCAATCTTTTGAATGGTATGCTTAAAGTTGTAATTGTATTCTTGTTTCACCAATTAAATATCAAGTGAATATCTTAGACCCTGTGGCAGGATCACAAGCTTAATGAAGACAAGTGGCAAAACCCTCCCCACATTAACCTAATCACTGCAGCTGCCAAATCTACCCTCAGTCACACTTTCTTCTTTACACAACAAAATACACGCAGGACATTTGACCTACACCTATACAAAAACAAAACAAAAAAAAAAAACACACAAAACACTTGTAATTAGGTAGGTACCAACTCCAGATATTCCAGGGCTATCCTGTGCTGTCCGCTGGTTAAGGTCACTGGGACACCAACAACAACAACATCAACAACAACAACCAAGAACCACGACACCACAACTCAACACAACAACGCCACGGACTACAACCCAACAACTCAACAACCAAGGACAACTACAACACAAAAACAACCAAGGAACACAACCACAACTTAACAACACAGCAACCAACCAAGGAACATAACCACAACCTAACAACACAACCACCAACCAAGGAACACAACCTCACATACCTATAGTAGCTATAGTAGTAACAACAAAACACAACAAAAGACCACAGCACAAACAACACAAAAATCACAACACAAAATAAAAGGCAACACAAACACCCACTAACAACACCAAGAAATCAAACAACAACAAGGACAACAGCATAGGCACAACTCTAAGCAAACAACACTAACTCAACAATACCTAACTAAAAACAAATCAACAAAACACAACTTAGCCTATCTGACCAAAATGCTTTCAACACACTGCTGCTAACACTACTGGCTGTCACAGGCTCTAACCCAAGACTCACTGAAAAAACACTAAAAACACAGAGCTCTAACAATCAACAGCACCAACAGACAGCCCAGAACCCACCAACAACCAATTCAGTCATTAGTACTAACTACCTAGGTATCCATACAACAATTAGCCTAGGGTAGTACACCCCCCCCCCCCTCTCTCTCTCTCTCTCTCTCACACACACACAGACGTTGTCAAATGGAACTCCATAACTCCTCCATAACCAGGCCAGCGTGATGACGATGGATCGCCCGTGATTGTTTACCCTAGCTAGGTAGTATAATAAATTACCTAGCTATAATGAAGAAAAGACATATAGAAAAAGCATAAAAAAGCTGTAATTATCCCAGTCAGGGATGGCAGGTAGTACCTAGAAGCTAGTCTTCAATTTTACCGGTTTTTACTTAACCATACCAATTAGCTACACTTGGTACTAGCCTAACTAGGGTAGTAGGCAAGTGGGCCCGGTAAAGCATACCTAAAGCCTACTAAACCCATAACTCCTTAGTGTAAGACTTGACCTACAGGTTATGGTAAGAAAAGGTAACTCACCTGCGGTAGTCATTATGTCCTAAGACAATAATTACACTTCACCAGTAAACTTAGAGTAAGTTATCAAAGGCTATTAAGAGCTTACGCATGGCATATTAGTAGTAATAGTTACAATCTGTATCCTCTGCAACGGCTCCCTTCGTTAAAGATTGGCTTCGATTGTACTTATTTTTAAAGTTTAATTTACCTCTTTTCAACTTCCTGAAGGTATATCAGTTAGCATTGCATGTTATGCAATAAAGTAACTAAAAAAAGCTTCACATTTTAATTTACGCAACATATTTACTACTTGTTCCTATAACTGTTCCTCATCGTTTAGGTTTAGCGTATTAACATATCTTCTAATGTGCTTTCTTTAAATGTCATATAGATATTGGTGTTGAATTTTCATTAAGTTCTCTTTCCCACGTATTTTGTCCAAATTTTATATCTCATCCCCTCCCCCCCCACGTCTGCTCAATTTTGGTTTATGTCTCTTTCACATACTCCTAATTTTCCACAATCCAGGAATGATCATTCTGTTCCAAGCTTTATGTCACTAATGAAGATAATAGCTGATATTTGTATAGCTTTCTGCTCCTTTTGTGAGTGATGGCAAATAAAAACGATGTAATTGACAAATGAAATTAAGAAAGGTAAAATGTAAAAATAAGAAGTTATAGCCTATCTATCACTAATTACATGAGAGAAAAAATGATATAAAATATATTTATCCAGCCAATGTAGAAAATATATGTAAAAATATGTCAAAATGAAAAACAAAATTAAGAACTCAGTTAATTTAATTTTGCAGATCTGTGAACTGTAACCTACATCTGTTTATAGATATATTTTATTTTCTATTATATAGTTTTGCTTACAGAGAAGAACGAATTAGAATAATATGAAGAAAATGAAAGTGCTATCATTGGAAAATTCTTATTAAAAAAAATAAGAAAACAAAAAAGACCTTAAATCAGATATGGAAGAACAGAGAAAAAAGAATTAAAAGCTTAACAAATAAATGATACCTCATACGACTAAGAGGCGCCGTTGTAAAATCAAACCTTAGTCTTACTTTACTGCCCAGCCTACAATGAGATTAGAAATATATATAGTTTTGTGCAGCAACCATATCAAGAAAATAAAGAGGGATTAGTAGCTAATATACTCTTATTGGTAGATCTACCTATGGAGGAAGTGGAGAATAGGAGAGAATTTCTAAAAAAAATGTAGTATTACAGAGAGAAGAAACTCAAACACAACCAAAGGAGGAATAAAACAAGCAAGGGAGGAGCCGTTTCAAATACTTATCACCCCCGCCGGCCTCCGACTAGCGCTACAACTACTACTACTACCACTCTAGCGGCCGCGTGGAGACTGAAGACGTAGGGTGTGGACTGCGTGGTAAACTCTTGCAAGTGTACTGCTTAGATACTCTTAAAAGATATACAGGTAAGTAAAGCGAAAGACAAACCTCTTCGTTGCTTTAGAATTTATTTAGGTATTTATCCATTTTGTTTATTCAGATGTTGATTTACACCTCGTAATTGCTTATTCGCGCACAAAGAGCCCTTAGCTACGACACCGTGTTATAGTACCTCTAGTAGTAGGTAGCCTAGCTACTTGCTGAGCCAGTCCTTAGCTAAGTGTAAGTATTTCATTGCGTGCAAATGAAGTATCATAAAGAGAAATAGGTAGTTGGTGAGACAATATGGAAATAGGCTAGAGAACGAAAATAGAGGGAGACCTACCTTACACTGTATCGAAACAACCGCCGTGAGTCCACCTTACACAGGTAGATCGCCCTTTTTCACTCGATAGTTAATTGGTGAAACAAGAATACAATTACATCTTTAAGCATACCATTCAAAAGATTGAAGTTTCGTCAACATAATGTGATATATGAAAACGCCATACTACGAAGTAAAATAAGCATGTTTTCAAGGCAGTTTTGAAATTCAATATGGAGGCAACCGCGTGGGGTGTCGTTCGTAGCCACAGCCAAACCACCATATTTCCCAGCCTTCCCAGTACTCATTTGAACAATGTTAGCATAGCTAAATACTTAGGTATGTAACGTTTATTGATCTTTCTCAAGATTAGTTGTAATCAGCACAATAAAGCAACATTTTGTTGCCTAGCCTATAGTATTAGTGAAAGTATGGTTTGAACTGAAATTCATGTTTACCTTGTACTCTATGGTTTTATCCTCACTGCCATCACAACTGAAACTTCCAGTGTTTAGGGTAAAAAACCGCATGGTACAGGAGTGGACCATGTACAAATCAACGTGAACAGTCCCAAAAAAAGCACATTATAACGCGTCCTGACATCGGAGATGGGCATCAGTCGCGACTTGTTGTTGGTGAGAAACGGAGCTAAAGACCTCTACTCTCCTTTTGAAGTAAGTATTTTCTCCAAAGTTAGGGGGAAACATCACGACAGGCCAACCCTCATCACGGTAGACGGGTCTTATTCACTCGATATTTAATTGGTGAAACATGAATACAATTGCAACTCTAAGCATACCATTTAAAAGACTGAAGTTTTCGTCAACATATTTGTGATATATGAAAGCCCCATACGAACTAAAATAAGCATGTGAGCCTTCGTTGAAAATATGTTTTCAAGGCAGTTTTGAAATCCAATATGGCGGCTACGTTTTGCATGGACGTTCTGATCAGTGACGGCCACCATCTTTCCCCAGCCATCCCAGCCCTCATTTGAAACAATGTTAGCGTATGTATGTAACGTTATTGATCTTACTCAAGATTGCAGTTGTAATCAGCACAATAAAACAACATTTTGTTGCCTATATTAGTGAAAATATGAAACTTGTTATTCCCGGGGTTATGGTTGGAACTGAATTCATTCTTACCTTGTAATCGGCGGTTTTTATCCTTACTGCCATCACAACTGAAACTCCACAGTGCTTATTTGATTGTTATTATACACATTTTGGTCTCAGTTCACTCCACATTGCACTTTAAACCCGTTGCTGTTCCTGGTTTCTAAGCGCGCGCGCCATAAACACAATTTCGAACAGCAGACGACAGACGACGAAACTGCAAAGTTTTATTCCCTAAACTGTTTACTTTATCGTTATTTAGTTTAAATTTACTTTGTTATTTAAAAATCTTGATTTAATTCATGTATATTATCCCTTTTTGCAACCAAATTACCCCGAAAATTACAGATATTTCTAAAGTAGATAAAATCAAATGTTTCTAACGTTTTCGTACATCTGGCTGCTGAAAAACCATAGAGGAACGAATACGGAAAAGTGCAGAGGAACGACTACGTTTTTTTTTTTTTTTTTTTTTTTTTTTTTTTTTTTTTTTTTTTTTTTTTTGCTAGCACTTTTCATTGATTTCAGTCTTTATTAGCATTTTGAATTTCTTTAATAATCGTATGCCAGAAATAAATGTAACCTTTAATGTTTGCATGCTAAGAATGGCAAATCATCATTGCCACATTAGTGGAGGCTTCACACATACGCCGTTCCATTATTATCCTGTTAAGCGTCCGCCCTGATGAGCTCGCTGCTAACGTACCGTCACGCTTTTTTTGTAATCAGCGATCATAGCACTGATGATAGTTTTTTCAAAGTTAATATTGATTTTTATGCTTGTTATTCATACTGTAATTTAACTGTAGGAAATTCTCTCTCTCTCTCTCTCTCTCTCTCTCTCTCTCTCTCTCTCTCTCTCTCTCTCATCTCTCTCTCTCTCGGAGTCCAGTCACTCGGCAAAGAAAAGTCATCTTCACTCCCGCAATTGGAAGAAAGTTTGTATCATCAAATAGGTATCAATATCACACTCCCTCATCTAGTATTTTGATTGATCTCACCTAAAGAAATATGCCTCCTCTTTGGGGACATTCATTGTAAAAGACGCGAAATCCAATTTGTCTCGATAAACGCCCGAAGCGTATTGAAAGAAAACCAACAGGGACAGGCAGTTTTCTAGCATAAGCGACCACCAGGAAAGAGTTGCCAGGCTGGAAATAAGTTTCCCATGTCTGAGAGTGTTACCAAATGATGTTCCTACACTTTCTATACGAGTAAACGTATTATTCGGGGCTGACGGCTTGACAAGCACAGTTAAAGTCTTGAACGTAATATCCCGTTGAAGGCGCTACCGAGTAGATCGCGGGTAAACGTAATTATTACGTGGGTGACGCTTAACAGGTTTTTTTTATAAAACTGTTTCCATGAATTCTAGTTGTCATAGTAATGCAATAATGATAAAATTGCTTTAATATTTATGTATATATTACTTCCATTGTACATAGCCTAATTTCACCAATTTCAACGTTTTGTGTTGTAGTCTTATATCCAGTTTGGAGGGTCAACACATACCACCGAATGGCAACAGAGAGAGAGAGAGAGAGAGAGAAAGGAAGGCGGAGGAACGAGAAGAAAAGGGATGGCGGTGGAGGGGGGGGGGGGGGGGTTGGGGAGAGGGTAGGTGGAGCTTTATACGCGTGGTTCGTATCCATTTCTGCATAATGGAGTTTTTGTCTCTGGCATCAAGGACAAGGTGTCGTTATTCTTTACGATTAGTGATTCACGATACCCTTATAAATTACGGCACTGGGTGTAATGCACTATAGCAAAATCTCGTTCTGTTAAGAGTGTTCGTTACAGAAATAGGTATTGCCCAAAAAACCTGCTTGCACTGTCTCTGAAACCCATAGTAGACATGCTGCTTAGTTGTCATCAGTTTTTTATAACCAAGTATTTTTTACAAGCTAGCTATTGAATAAATTTGTATTTTTCTCAGTCAAAACATATGCCCCTCAATGCTAAACTTTCCTCTTTTAACGACTTTTCTGGTCATTGCAAATTCGGCCCCATAATTTCTTATGGTGCGAAAACAGACAGAGGCCCATGGACCGAAAACGATTGCGTCACTACTACGGCGATAATCCAGCAGTAAAACATCTTCATATATCCAAAAAGTAAATAATAAAGATATATATGCGCATTACGATTATAACAATTACATGTATAGCTGATAACAATCTGCATGAATAACTGGTAAACTGTTCTGCAATGACAGTTGAGTATAGCAATTATTTACAATAGGTACGAAAGTCAAGATGTCGTGACGTCATAATACAGAACTTGAAAGAACGTTCTAATTCAGAAAAATAATTACTTAAATTTGAGTCAGAGTCGAGTTACTTTTTTTCAATAACGAATATTTTCAAATTAATCATCATAAATATGTAAAAAAATATTGATGTTTTAACTACTTATTAAAAAATTAGCCAAGAGCACGCTTCTCGTCATCTTCTACCCAAACAGCTGTTTACGCCTGGCTTGTTGTTGATGAGAAATCGTGTTTCGATTGTTGTGATAAAAGTGCTCCAGCGTCTGTGGGTACAAGTGGTGTGCGGATTTATCACAGGAAATGGAAAGTTTGTTGACACAAGCGACTCCGTAAACATCGAGATGGCGTCAATCTTCGAAACATTTTTTAGTTGTAAGTAAAAATTTCTAAAGCGTTTTGGTGTGAGAGTTCCACTGCCCGTGAGCGCCATTTTCAGTACCCTCTGTTTAAATCTTAAAATTTGGCCTTAATTTCTAACTTTGGAGAAAATACTTACTTCGAAAGGAGAGTAGAGGTCTTTAGCTCCGTTTCTCACCAACAACAAGTCGCGACTGATGCCCATCTCGGGTGTCAGGACGCGTTATAATGTACTTTTTCGGAGGGTGGCTTGCATTGATTGTAGGTGGCCTGCTTGGCCTGCTGTGATGTTCTACCCTAATAATTAAGGCCAAATTTTAAGATTTAAGCAGAGGGTAGAGAAAAGGGTGTCCACGGCAATGGAAATCTCCACTAAACGCTTCAACATTTTTACTTAACAACTCTTTAAATATTTTAGAAGATTGACGCCATCTCGATGTTTACGGAGTCGCTTGTGTCACTAAACTAACCATTTCCTGTGATAAATCCGCACACCACTTGTACCCACAGACGCTGGGGCACTTTCATCACAACAATCGGAAAACGGTCGCTCACCGGCTTGTTTGTTAGTAAAAAACTGTTTTGGTAGAAGAAGACTACGAAGCGTGCACTTCAATAATTTTTTAAATAAATAGTAAAACATCAATATTTTACATATTTATGATGATTAATTTGAAAATATTCGTTATTGAAAAAGTAACTCTATTCTGACTCAAATTTAAGTAATTATTTTTTGGAATTAGAACGTTCTTTTAAGTCCTGTATTATGACGTCACGTCATCTTGACTTTCGTACCTATTGTAAATAATTGCTTTACTCAACTTTCTTGCAGAACAGTATACCAGTTATTCATGCAGATTATCAGCTCTTCATGTAATTGTTATAATCGTAATGCGCATATATATCTTTATTATTTACTTTTTGGATATGTGAAGATGTTTTACTGCCGGATTATCGCCGTAGTGTGACGCAATCATTTTCAGTCCCTGGGCCCCTGTTTTCGCACCATAAGAAATTATGGGGCCGAATTTGCAATGATCAGAAAGTCGTTAAAAGAGGAAAGTTAGCATTGAGGGGCATATGTTTTGATTGAGAAAAATACAAATTCATTCAATAGCTAGCTTGTAAAAATTACTTGATTACAAAAAACTTGATTGACAACTAAGCAGCATACCTACTATGGGTTTCAGCGACAGTGCAAGCACGTGTTTTGGGCAATACCTATTTCTGTAACGAACACTCGTATCAGAACGAGATTTTACTATAGTGCATTACACCCAGTGCCGTAATTTATAAGGGTATTGTGAATCACTAATCGTAAAGAATAACGACACATTATCCAGAAATGGATACGAACGTGCGTAAAAAGCTCCACCTACCCTCTCCCTCCCTTCACCGTCACCCCTGTCGTCCTTTCTCCGCTTTCTTTCTCTCTCTCTCTCTGTTGCCATTCGGTATGTGTTCACCCTCCAAACTGGGTATAAGACTACAGTGGTCCCCCTGTATTTGCGGGGGATGCATACCAGACCCCCCCCCAGGACCCCCCCCCCCCCCCCCCCCCCCCCCACCCCCCCCCCCCCCCCCCCCCCCCCCCCGCAAATGTTTGTAACCCCCCATCTCTAAAAATGCCCATAAACTCCTATCCTGAACATGCATACACCAAAGTATCCCTAAGAAGACCATCCTTCATCAAATATACAGAAAATATCGTATTATGGTTCATATTAATCTTTGAAATATTATTAATACTCTTTTAAAGTAAATCTTACATTTTATGGTTATACATAAATACATACTATGTACGTACTGCATGTCTTAGTTACGTATGTGAAAATAATTCAGTCCCCCACCCATCCAAGGTATTCAGGTCATATACCGTTTTCTTTTCATACTGTTACTATTTGAGACATCCATTTTCTTTTTACAAAGGAAGCAATTGTATGTGAAATCACAAATACCAAATGTCTACTTAAAGTATTATCCTACATCAAATATACCATTGAATTGGTATTATTAATATCATTTTAAAGTCATCTTAAACATTTTACCATTAGAAATATATAAACAGACAATAGCACACAGAGAGAGAATAACTCCTTACGGTTTCAATAGATCGAAATGAACATCTGTAGGCAACTTTTTTCCCCTCCCTTAAATACATATATTTCTCCAGAGAAGAGAGAAAGAGAGGACTGTGCAATTATGTTTCTGTCTATCAATTCTTTTGCTGAGAGCAAGAGAGATAAAAGGAAGAAATAGAAACACCAAATGTATGACAAGTATCTTGTGGAGAGAGAGAGAGAGCGATTGTCCTTACAGTATTTAACCCCTTATTTACCGGGTGGGTGAGCAGAATGTAAACATTGCGTTCGCTGCCGAACTGAATCTCTTGGTAGTGACTCCAGTTTGGAGGGGTGCCGATCGTAAAAATATTTGCCAAAAATACACTAATCAAGACAGGCTAATGAAATTATCAGGTATTATTAGGCACTATTAATAACGCAATATTCTTCTGTTAGTTTTATCATCCTTACAGGGAAAATAAATGATTTTATGAAAAAAAATGTGAAACTCAGTGTCCCTTGTACAAGGGACACTAGTGGTCGGTGAGAAAACTACGGTCTTGAATAGAAATTCGGTCTTACAGAATGTTGGTATATCGCACCTGGAACATGCACATAAAGTATTATCAAAATAGAACAGTAAATAAGCACGTAATTACAAAAAAAAGAGCAAAAACTAAAGCGAAAGCCCCGCCAATAAATATGGAAATCGCAAATTTTATAGTATATCTTTCAAAAATTGGTCGGTGTCATTTTCAGAAACAACTTTAGGGGCATCAGGGGTATCTAAACTAATTTTCCAAGTTTCTTGTCCTCAGAAAAAATCGCTTTTTCGCTTTTTCTCTGGTTTGGTTTTTTATATATAAAGTTACTATAAGGCTTTATTTCTACCTTCATTTATCTGGTGTTCATATCTTTTATTTGTAAAATGTAATAAGTGAATAAATAAATAAATAAATACAGTAAATGATGAAAATAACAAACTGGTTTTTTTTACTTTTTTTTGCTGGGTAGAAGTTATTACATGTTTACGCTTGTCTGGTTTTGTGATTTTTTGTTGAGACGCAGTTCATCTGTCACCTACACACTACTATAAGCAGTAATAATATTTTTTTGGGTTCATCATACGTCTGGCATCGTGTCATACTGTTTATTTTGCTCCAAACTCTTCAAACCCCCCCCCCCGAAATTACAGAATGATTGGAAGTCCCTATCTGAAAAGAGGAGTTTTGGTGGTACTATGCGTCCACCTTTATGCAACCGGTGCGGTGTAGTAGACTTGAATGGTGGTACCCACCTACCTCCAAACAAACTTTCGGTAATGAAGAGGTTAAAAGAGAGAAATGGAATTATTATTGTATTTGAAATACTCAGATATGAATTTTGTACTTACAGTTATAGTATTATTGGAAATATTAATGATAAACTTATTACATACATGTCCATGAAAATGATCTCATCTCAGTGAGAGAGAGAGAGAGAGATTACATAAAACCATTAAATTCGTTGACCATTGTATGGCATTGTTACTTTCCCAGCTCCGAGCGTCACTGGAGTTATGAGGTAGAGAAATTGATACAGAAAAAGATGAAGGGAAAAATTTTCATTTGAAATTAGTTATCGTATTATTGCTACTTCTATTATTATTATTATTATTATTATTATTTTTTTATTTTGAAAATAAAAGTAAAACAACGTGCATATACCATAAAAATTCTCTCATCTCAGTAAGAAAGAGGAGTTATCCTTACAAGTGAAATGAAAGGTAATTTTCATCTCTTTAAAATACAACCATTATGAATTTTGTAATTACAGTTTTATTATTATTAAATAACTGAAATTATCAATAAACATTTTACATACTAGTACCATAAAAATTCTTTCATCTCGGTAAGAGAGAGAGAGTGAGTGAGTGTTTATCTCTCTGTTCTCTCAAAAAAATACTTATAACACTTCCAACGAAAGACAGGGAGGGAGTTACCACTATGACACATTATTTTGTGTGGCAAAAGAGAGAGAGAGAGAGTTAGCCTTAATTAAAAGTGACTTGGATAGATTAGTATTGTATTTCTTTAAAATACTATCACATAATATGAATTTTGTAATTACAGTTATTATCATCATCATTATTATTATTATTATTATTATTATTTGAAAGTATTAAAAACATGTAGTACAAGTACTATAAAAAAAAATCCTGAGTCTCAGTAAATGAAAGAGAGAGAGAGATGAGATGGGGGGGGGGGGATTTAATGAGCACTTGATGGCAACAGCACAACAGCTCCTTCCCCCTCTTATCACTTAACTTGATTCGTTTGACAGTTTTAGTACCTGGAGTTAGAGAAAGAAGACTGGGATTTCCTTCATTCTTCCATAATTTTTTTAAATTTAAAAGCTAAAATCTTACTAATTCACCATGGTACTTTCTTTAATGAATTGATATTATTGCTGTATAAATTAATATTAATATTTGAAAATAGTAAATCATTTATTTATCATACAAAAAAACATCTTTGTAGTAGAGAGAGAGAATTATTATTTTCATGTGATATCATTTAAACTTATTAAACTTAATAATACAGTATTAATCAAAATTAATATTTGAAAATTAGTAAATCATTTTTGTATCATAAAAATGTATTTAGTCATGAAAATAAACATAAAAATACACTAATTAGTGATTATTTTCGTCGGAAAATTCCGCGAATGGGCGAGTCCGTCCACGAATAATTTCTTGATAGGTTCCAAAGAAAAATCCGCGAATTAGGGGGCGACCACTGTACTTACCTGGCAGATATATACAATTAAATGGCCCGCCCAACCTCCCCTCAGGAGACAGGTGGAAGAGAAAATGGGAATGGTTCCTAGTCCCGCCACCCAGTGGCAGGACGGTAGATCACCTGACCTACCTGTAGCATGTGCCGCGAAATTTGAATTTCTCTCTGGGACGACGGAGTCTATAGCTAATTATATATCTGCCAGGTAAGTATGTACAAACTTTATTGTAACATAACAATATAATTTCAATTAAATGCAAATGCTCGAGCCTAGTCTGCCACTGCGATAATGCGGAATGATTTCTTCAGACATCTGAGTTTATCTTCTAAATATATCTTGTATTCGTAGGTGTGCAATTGTTCATTTTTCACCCCGAATTGTAGAAGTATAACAGAAGACATTGCCTGTTCCCCGCCCTGCCAGCTCTACTTCCAAGTATATAGATGTCCTCCCTGGATAAAGCAACTCCGACTTCTCACCGAACAGCAATGAAGTAGCGGTTTAGCGTTTTCAGTCCTTTGTAAATCACAGAAATGAAAAAAATTATCATTATCATATATAAATATGATAGCGCAAAAACAAAATTTCATATATAATTGTATTCAAATCGCGCTGTGCGCAAAACGGTTAAAGGTAACCAGTTACTTTTTTTTTTCGTTGTAATGTACACTAAATTGCGATCATTTTGGTATACAGGCAGTCCCCGGGTTACGACGGGGGTTCCGTTCTTGAGACGCGTCTTAAGCCGAAAATCGTCGTAAGCCGGAACGACGCTTGGAAATATGTCTTAAACTAATAAAAAGTTATAAAAACCTTACTTGTAATCCTTTGGTTACACTACATGTTTCCTGTAGTTTTATGTACAACCTGGAGTTATTTTCATAAAAGAATGCTGGTTCTTGAAGGTAAAAACTATTGTAATCCTCTGGTGACACTACATTCTTGAAGTTTTATGTACAACCTGGAGTGATTTTGCCAAATCTTGAGGGCTACAAGAACAGCTGATTACTATTTACGTATCATATAGAGTAATTAAAGTAAACGTATCTTTAAATAGGCTTATATATTAGTATCAACAAAACATTTCCTGCTATGAGTCAGAGGCCGTTTAATGAAACGAACACTTCTCTGTCCTATCTGTTCAGAAAATAAATGTTACATCAATCCCCGAGACAGTGACCATTGTTGCCAAGGCGTCTCTCTCTCTCTCTCTCTCTCTCTCTCTCTCTCTCTCTCTCTCTCTCTGATCAAATTACACTGGAACTTTGACATACGATTGCCCTAATATACGAATGTTTTGAGATACAACAGAAAATTTGCGAAAATATAAGCTTTGATATACAACGAAATATTTGAGATACGATTATGCGATGAGTGTTAGTTGTATAGGCGACCGATAAATGGCGTTCAGTCTGTTTGTTTGTTGGTGCTGCATGTAACACGTCGTTGTTTAGTTCGTTGTATTTGCGCCTATTTTTTTCGTGTTATTTTGTCTATTTTATTATTAACCATGGGTCTCAAAGCTAAAGACAAAGCAGGTGATAAGAAAAAAACCCAAGAAAATTATTTCGATGGAAGCAAAACATGAAATTTATAGCAAAGCATAAAACCTTCCAAAGGGCATCACCATTATTTCTAACTACAAACTGATTAAAATAAAAAAATAAAAATTAGTTTAGCAATGTTTATTTCATTTGTTTTATTACGTAGTTATTAGTGTACATACGTAAATAAAAAGAGAACAAATCGTTCCCTGCCACCCTTCCCTACCTCTTCCCCCTGCTGGCCTCACGTCATCTTTCGTTGTGGTAAGTAAAATTCCTTTCTTTTTTTTAATTGATTTTATTAACATTTATTATCATTTTATCACATTGCTATGTTATTTTATCATTATGTGTGTTATTACTCGTTTATTTGTGTATAAATTGTGTATATTATATGTAATTTAGGTGTGGTTTCATACCGCTAGAACGGATTAATACATATTACATTATTTTAAATGGGAAAAAAAATGCTTTGAGATACAACTGTTTTGATATACGACGATGGTAACGGAACAAATTAAATTCGTATGTCAAGGTTCCAGTGTACTGATAATGTCTCTCTTTGGATACTTCGATTTTGCCAATCTTGAGGGCTACAAGAACAGTTGATTACTATTTACGTATTGTATAGACTATTAAAGTAAACGTATCTTTAAATAGGCTTATATTATTAGTATCAACAAAACATTTACTGGCATGAGTCAGAGGCCGTTTTTAACGAAACGAACACTTCTCTGTCCTTACTCGGAGCGTCGGAAGACGCCTCTCTCTCTCTCTCTCTCTCTCTCTCTCTCTCTCTCCTCTCTCTCTCTCTCTCTCTCATTGTAATCTAACCAGAAACTTCGTTTTGTTATTATTACTGGAAACAAGCAATGATTTTTTTTCATTATTTGTGCTTTTGGACTGTTATATGTAAACTTTGCGCACCGCAAGCTAGTATGTATTCATTCGCTCGGAAACTACAGTACGCGCGGAAAGTATAGCTGGTTCGACGTGGCCGGCCATTATTTTCGCGGTTTTTGACAGTACCCCATAAAGCTAGTGGGAGTCAGCGGAAAGTTCAGCTGACGCTTGCGAGATAATGTATGTATTGGCAACTCTCGTTCACAACAATAACAAACATCTCAGTTGACCGCATTGCTCTCGTAAGTGGCGAAAAGTGTTTTTTTCCCCCCTCATTTTTGTCCCCCTGCGCTTCGCGGTATTGTTCGTTTTTGTGTTGTGCTGGTCGTTCCTGATGCCAGGAAGTTTGTTAGTAAAGAGAGGATATATCCTCTATCATAGATCTGCATTAGGCAGGTATCTCAGTGCGTGATATTTGTGCTCAGAAGAGGTTATCTGAGCGAACTGTGTATCGCTGGATCAACCGTTACCACGAGGGAGACCCTGACGACCTCCTACCCCCAAACCTCTCCGTCTGGGAGGCCTCGTAAGATCAAGACCTTGACTTTGAGGCTGATCCATCGTCAGCTAAAGAAGACCCTTCTCTCACAGCACGTGAAATCAAGGTCAAGAATTCTCGTGTGCTGGGAAACGTCTCGTTGAGGACGGTGCAAGAACGCATCCACGACGACTGTTGCTGCAATCCTACAAAGCTAGGAAGAAGCCGCTCCTGACCACTCAGCAAAAGCAACGAAGGGTTGCTTTTGCCAAAAAGTACTTGTTGTGGGATATTTCTCAGTGGGAACAGGTGTTATGGACTGATGAGGCTACATTTAGTGTGACTGGGAGTGGTGCCAAGAGAGTGTACCGTCCGTCTGGCTCCGATCCCCACCTCCCTCAGTACACCACAAAGACTGTGAAGCACCCTCCTAGCCTCATGGTATGGGCTTCTTTTTGGGTATGGTGGTGTTGGGGAATTAGTGTTTTCCTCCCCCCCAAGATGAGCACATGAACCGCTTCAATTACTTTGAGCTTTTGGGAGACTATTTAGAGGGTTCTTTTGAAAAGAGTGGCACTAGTTTTTTTATGCAGGAATGGGGCACCGTGCCACACCGCTAAATTAGTTAACTGGTTGAAGGATTGTGAAGTGCCCTTTTTTAGTGACTGGCCAGGATCCTCACCTGATTTGAACCCCATAGAAAACGTGTGGAGCATCATTAAGAGGCGGCTTCAGACCCGAGATACCTCTTTTCTCCCAAAGCTTGAAGCGGCCATCAGGGAGGTTTGGGAGAAACTTGGAGCAGAATCCCTCCAAAATCTTGCAGCAAGTGTTTCCCAGGCGACTAGAGAAGTCATCAAGCGCCGGGCAACACAACAAAGTACTAGTGAGGGGGTAAGTGTTCCCAATCATACTTTTTTCATTGACTAATCCAAAAAAATGCATTTTTTTCAGTGCCCCGGCCATACTTTCCGCGTGTACTGTAGTTCCGCATATGAGGCGTCACTAAAAAACATAGAAAAATACGACATAAAAAGTGTCGAAAATCATCATAACCTCAAAATTTTGTTGTAATCTAACCAGAAGCTTATTTTTTTATTAATATACTGTGCTAACTATAAAGGAGTTTTATCATAGTATGAGTTTTTTTGAAGGTTTTTTTAAAAGCCTCGTCGTTAACTCGGAGCGTCGGAAGCGTCAGCGTCGTAACCTCGGAACAAGCGTCGTAACCCAGGACGGATTTTTCCATTGAATATTTAAGCAAAGCGTCGTAACCTCGGAACGTCGTAAGCCGGAACCGTCGTAACCCGGGGACCGCCTGTATAACACATTGTAAAACGATAAAAGCAACACAGAGAAAATATTATCACAAATATGCATGAATTCATAACGAGCGGACTAAACAAATATAAAAAATTTTCAAATTTTTTTTTCATTCACCCATAAATCTAAAATATTGTCCTAGAGACTTCCAATTTCTTTCAAAATGAAGACAAATGATTGAATATTACTATACTGTAAGAGTATTAGCTTACAATTGCAGTTTTCGACCATATCGGACGAGTTAAAGTTAACCGAATGTTGAATTTTTTTATATATATATTTTTTATATGCAATTATTTCAGAAATAAGAAAAGCTACAACCTTCAAATATTTTTCGTTTTATGAAATTGCGCACATTTTCATATATAAAACTTTATGAAAGGTCTAATATGAAACGGAGCAAATATTCCGAGAATGGGACGTACCACATTTTCGGAGATTTGTGGCGGAGAATCCGCGCACGGAGGGAAGGAAAGATTTTTTTTAAATTCACCATAAATCTAAATATTTTGGTAGAGACTTAAAATTTGTTTCAAGATGAAGATAAATGACTAAATATTACTAGACTGTAAAAGTTTTAGCTTACAATTGCGTTTTTTGACCATTTCGGTAGAGTCAAAGTTGACCGAACGTGGTTTTTTTTTTCTATTTATCGTGATTTATATGCAAATATTTCATAAATGAGAAAAGCTACAACCTTCAGTTATTTTTTGTTGTACTCTACATGAAATTAAATTGCGCCAACATTTTTCCATATGTTAAACTTTATGTAACTGGCTAATTTAAAATGGTGCAAACATTACCACAATCGCACGTATGATTTTTCCGGAAGAGTTACCGCGCGGACGTAAAGAAAATGTTATTTTTTTCATAAATTCACCATAAATCGAAATATTGTGCTGGAGACTTCCAATTTGTTGCAAAATAAAGGTAAATGCTTGAATATTACTAGAATATAAGCATTTTAGCTTACAATTGCATTTTTCTACCATTTCGGTAGTCGAAGTTGTATCGTTATTTATATGAAAATATCTCAAAACTGATAAAACTCTACAACCATGGGTTGTTTTTAGTTGCATTGTGCATGAAATTGCGCACATTTCCATATATAAAACTTTATATAACGGCTAATTTTAAAATGGTGCAAATATTACCACAATCGCATGTATGATTTTTTTCGGAAGAGTAACCGCGCGGACGTAAGGAAAAAGTTTTTTCATAAATTCACCATAAATCGAAATATTGTGCTAGAGACTTTCAATTAGTTGCAAAATTAAGGTAAATGATTGAATATTACTAAAATATAAGAGTTTTAGCTTACAATTGCGTTTTTCGACCATTTCGGTAGAGTCAAATTTGACCAAAGGTTGAAATTTTGGCTGGCAATTATCGTTATTTATATGAAAATATCTCAAAACTGATAAAAGCTACAATCATGAGTATTTTATTGTTGTATTCTACATAAAAATGCGCACATTTTCATATACAATACTTCATGTAACGGCTAATTTACAATGGTACAAAAATTGTCAAAGTGACGAAATAATTCCCGAGATGTGTCACAGATACTTTTTAGTGCGGCAAGAAAGAAATTCGCGCTTGCGCGCCTGCGTAACTATTGTAAACAAAACAACACCTTGATCCGTGAATTCCCAGAATCCCCCAAGGCGCGTGATTCAAAAGTTTTAGGCTGGTAGGCCTATAGTAAGTATTTTTCCGCGAATTTAAAAAAAAAAACTTGTAAGTCAACGTAAAATACGTCCAGTCGGCGTAAGAGGGTTAAATACGTTAAACGTAAGCATACATACACATGGCAAAATATACTATAAAAACGAAGTCACTGTGAATAAAAGCAAATAGCTGGACAGTACGCTTGTATATCTCCATTCTCCGGATTAACCTTAACCTCAAGGATGTTAATCCTGAAAATGTACCTTTTTGGATTAGGATTAAATACCTCCTTTGGCAAGATGGGAGACGTGTCAACGCTGCTAATTGTAGGAAAGTCTCAACCTTTCGTAGCTAGAGTTTAGTGTTGTTCTCTGACACTTCAGAGTAGCGAGGGGAAGCAGCACTAGGGACGTATGAAGTGTCAGGCATCTGGAAGGGGGACCAGGTTAACTGATACTTCAACGTGTTTCTTAAGTGGTTTCAGTATGTAGTCAGAGACACGGTGGTCCAAGTCAATTCGGACAACACCACGGCTCTGTCATCCTTCAGAAACAAGGACACATTCCTTCTCCATTTAGGAGGTAACAAGAACCCTTCTTTTGGACGGAGGAGAGAGGGAGCGCGCTCCTTACCAGATTTATTCAGGGAGAGAGAGGAATGTGAGGGCGGACCTGTTGAGCAAGAGGAACCAAGTCCTTCCTTTGGAGTGGACCCTCAATCTCGATGTGTGCCTAAGCCTATGGGCCCTGTGAGGCAGGCCGCATGTAGACCTGTGCACCACGTATCAGAACAGGAGACTGGACAACTTTTGCTCCGCATTTGATTACCCGAGAGCAATAGCATTCACACGCTCTTACTGGACTGGTCAGGCATCGAGGCGTAGGTCTTTCCCCCACTGTAACTGGTGGGGGAATTGATGAAAAAGTTCCTGTCCTCTACAGGGACGACTCTAACCCTTATCGCTCCCTTTTGGCCCGCTCAAGAATGGTTCTCAGAGGTTCTGGAATGGATAATGGACTTCCCCAGATCCCTTCCACTAAGGAGAGATCGGCTCAGACTACCCCACTTCGAGAGCTTTCTCAAATCCTCCCCGCTCTCTGCCTGACTGCCTTTTCAACTTCGAAAGACTCAGAGCGATAGGATTTTCGCGAAAGGCTCAACATTACGGGTGTACCAGTCAAAGTGGGAAGTCTTTCAATGATGGTGCAGGTCGAAGAAGCTGTCCTCTTCCAATACCTCTGTGACCGACATTGCTGATGTTCTTCTCTTTCTGAGAGAAGAATCTCACCTACCGGTATCCACAATAAAGGATATAGAAGCATGCTTTCCGCTGTCTTTAGAGATAGCGGAGGACAAGGATCTTCATGATCTCATCCGGTCCTTAGAGATCTCCAAGAGAAGTCCTCACTTTCACCTAGTTGGAATCTGGACGTGGTTCTCAAATTCCTCACATCCAACAAGTTCGAGCCTCCCCATCAGGCTTCTTTTAGAGACCTGACGAGGGAAGGTATTTTTCTCTTGGCCCTCGCAACTGCTAAGAGGACAAGTGAACTTCTTGCCTTGCACTCGTGTGTCGGATTTAAAGGAGACTCGGCAATAGTATGTTCTTTTTGAGCCATGATTCCTGGCAAAGAACAAAAACCCCTCAAACCCTTGCCTAGAAGCTTTGAGGTTAAGGGACTCTCCCCCTTGGTAGGGATGGAGATTGAGAGGTCTCTTTGCCCAGTCAGGGCCCTTAAGTTCTATCTTCAAAGGAAGAAACAGATTAAGGGTAGCCTAGAGAGTCTCTGGTGTGCGGTGAGGGACCCAAGAAGACCCATGTCTTAAAATGCTCTGGCCTTCTTTGTGAGAAGTGTCATCTCTGAAACACATGGGGCGTGCGATGACGACTCCTTCAAGCAGCTTAGAGTAAAAGCGCATGAGGTGCGAGCCATTGCGACTTCTTTATCTTTTCATAGGATTTTGTCTATGAAGGACATTCTAGCTGCCACGTACTGGAGATGCAGCTCTGTCTTTGCATCCCACTACCTGAAGGATGTAAGAGTGCCTTACGAGAAATGCTTCTCGCTGGGTCCATACGTATCTGCTGATTCGGTGCTGGGACAAGGAGCTGATGCCAATCCTTAATTAATTTTTAAAATTTTTTTTTTTTTTTTTTTTTTTTTTTTTTTTTTTTTTTTTTTTTTTTAAAGGGTTGTTTGAAAGAACATTCGGGGTAACTTCTTTCAATCTTATTACTATTGAAAGAACATTCAGGGTAACTTCTTTCAATCTTATTACTAACCCGGGTGTTAGAATCAGGTGGTCAGGATCGGTGTTGTGCTCCTTGATTATGCCATTAGGCAAGGTGTTTTGTCATATAAGTGGATTAGCACCCATTGACAAAGATCCTCAGGATTCTGTAGAGTAAGCGGCGGATAAGACCCCATTGACAGATCCACAAGAACTCTTAGCATAAGGTCACTACCTAGGCGCTGAGGCTCTTGAGGCGAAGCAGACTCCTAGGCAGTAGCCATGAAGTCTTCCGCCTAACCAGGTAGGAACCAAGGTTTTTTATGTTTACCTACAACGGATGTTGTTTTCCTGTCTATTTCAGTAGTTAGCTGTCTCTTGCCCACCACCAAGGGTGCCAATCAGCTAAGTATATATCTGACAGGGAAGTTGAATGTACAAAAATGATATTGTTATGATACAAAGTTTTGTACATATTTACCTGACAGATATATATACAATTAAATGGCCCACCCAGCCTCCCCTCAGGAGACAGGTGGAAGAGAAAATCTGATTAGAAAACGGGAATGGTTCCTAGTCCTGCCACCCAGCGGCAGGGCGGTAGATCACCTGACCTACCTGTAGCGAGTGCCGCGAAATTTGAATTTCTGTCGGGAACGACGGAGCCTAAAGCTAAGTATATATCTGCCAGGTAAGTATGTACAAAACTTTATTGTATCATAACAATATCATTTTTTGACATTGTTATTTGATTGTGCTGACTACAATGGTAATCTTGAGTAATATCAATAAACATTACATATATACACTAATATTGTTCAAATGAGCGCTAGGAAGGACGTGGGCTCGATGCCAGAGACGAAAGGGACAGAACACGCGGAGACGCCATATTAGATTTAAAAACTGCCTTGAAAACATATTTTTGTACATGCAACTTCCCCCCCGGCAGATATATACTTAGCTTATGTCTCCGACGTCAGCTAAGTATATATCTGCCGGGTAAGTATGTACAAAACTTTATTGTATTCTAACAATATCATTTTACGAAGACCTCACATGCTTATTTTAGTTCATATGGCACATTCACATATCCCTTTATGTTGCCGAAACTTCAATCTTTTGAATAGCATGCTTAAAGATGTATTTGTGTTGTTGTTTCAACAATTAAATATCAAGTGAAAAAGGGTGATCTTCATGAGTAAGATGGACTCAAAGTGAATGTTTACCCTACTTAGATTAACCTAAATTAAAATTAATACCACCTGTTGGGGGAGTTCAGGAGGCTGAAGCCCACATAGCCAGGTCAGGGCATGTTGCCCTAAGTTAGGTTACATAGGTAAGATCTGGTTAGGTCGGGACCTGGCATTATTGGAAACATTAGGTCTATTTATATATGAGGAACCTGACCTAGTTGACAACCCGGGCGTTCAGGCCGCGCAACTAGTAAAACTTAAAATACTACATTTTTTAAGATCAGGTGTGTTTGGATTAATTAAGTACAGTACTTAAAATTTTACTATAGATGGCTGTGAAGAAGAATAGAAAAGCTAAACTTGGAGATGGAGAGATTGAACAAAAAGGGAAAATGCAGCAGAAGGAAGGACAACCTACAGAAGGAAAGGGTACAGAAGGAAAGGGTACAGAAGGAAAAGGTACAGAAGGAAAAGGTCCACATTCCATCAGAGTGCCGCAACTCTACAAACAAGCTTCAGTAATACTGAAAAAATATGAAAACAAGGAGGGATCTTTAAAAACACTGATTTATTCAGGAAAATATACGGTAAGTGTGCTAAATCTGTAGGTGACTAAATATGAGTGGTACTCTTGTTATATATTACATTATTTAAATGCATGTCATATTCTTTTTTGGTTCTAAATATTTTTGAAAGGTGATGCTAAATAATGAGTACTTTATCTCCGCTCAAAAGTAACCATTACATTAATGTTGTTCATATATGCCTTTTGTTTCAGAACTATGGAGTGATGTTTGGTCTACTCACTAAATTGGTTAAAAATCAAGAAGCTGTGAAAAGTGCCATTGCTGCCTCAAACTTGCTCGTTGAACAGCCTAGTTTTGAGTGAGTGGTGTAATGCAGAATGTGTTCATGCAGCACTGACATCATCCTTGAAACATTTTTCTCACTATTGGGCTAAATTTGAAATAACTTTAATCTCTCTTCTGCATTTTGATGCCTTAGTTCCTATGTGACTTATTACGTACTTCATTTATCATTATTTTATAATAGTCATTTTCTTGGCCCCCCTCCTGTTCGTCATCTCTTTTTACATGCCCAAACCAGGAGGCAAATCTTTAAAGATGAAAAAAAAAAAAAATAAAAAAAAAAATCTTTTATGGATATTCCTTGTGTTTTGCTGGAAACAATACCATTAATATTTTCTTCTAATGGGAAGAAACACCTTATTTGAAATAGCAATTCATTTACTATTTAGAATCTTGATATACTCAGTCAGATTGGTATATCATTTCTTTTTCTACTTAATTCTTTAGTTCGTCCCAAAAAATCCATATTCTGTCTCTTCCCACCAATCCGAACGGTGGGGATTCAGCTATATTATATAAATTGAAATTTATCTGTGACGGTAAGTTTCTATGAACAAAAAATGCTTATTGTTAAATAATACAATTAAGTTTGTTCATACTTACCTGGCAGATATATATAATTAAAGTGCCCACCCACCTCCCTCAGGAGACAGTGGCACTGATAAAATATGAATAGAAAATGGGAATAGTTCCTGATATCCGCCTCCCAGCGGCGGGAATGGGTACTACCACCTGGCCGCCCACTGCGTGTGCCGCGAATTTTTAAATTCTGTCGGACTTCAGAAAATACAGCTATATATATATCTGCCAGGTAAGTATGAACAAACTTAATTGTATTATAACATAACATATTTTTTATTTTATTTTCAGTCCACATCTTGCCCAAGTATTGGCTACTCAGGCTCTTTCCAAAGGGTCAGTTGTTGGAAAGTGCAAACCAATTGTTGTATTTAAAGAGTACGAAGAAAAGATAAAAGCTACAGCTGCAAACTCATTTTCAGCTAAAGCAGCAGTAAAAGATAAGGGTATGATTTAGTGTTTTTGCAATGTTTTGTAATAGCCTTCCTAGTATAAGTGCCAAATCAGTCATGTGCTCTATTATAAATATATTTCAGAAGCCTTTAATCATTAGGTTTGATTCAAAGAATCTACTCTGTCATCTTTTGAAATCAGAAACTTGTGATGGATATTAAGATTTTAAATTGTTCAGAAAAAGGTGAAACTGAATTATTCATTCCAAGTTTTTCTCTCTTGTTCTTTTGATAGATCTTTTACCTCGCTATGTGAGAATCAATACACTGGTGAGTTCAGTGACTGATGTGCATGCCCAACTCAAGAAGGATAGATTTATCCTGCAGGATTATGACCCCAGCGTAGAGTCGTATGATGACTTTTTGGAACGTGTTAAGGTAAGGTTTTAATTGTTTTGTTTACTATGTCATTTATTTTTAGCTTTGGCATTCAGGCAGAAACAAGAAAAATAAGCACTTAAGCTTTACTAGTTTGTAATGGATATGCAGTTTTCATCTCTTTACCATAAAATTGTTGAAACCATGAGCAAGTGATGTATAGTAAATGGTGTAGGTAGGCTGTTTTCCAATAGATTGAAATGTTAAAACTATTTGTAGCTTATCTATTGCCTTGTGATATTGTATTTGCAATGATAGCATATTATTAGATGATGATCTGTTTGAGCCCATGCTCATGGTTATTTAATGTATGAATGATTTATTCCAGAATTTGGTTACTCCATATTACTTGGTTGATTACCACATTCCAGAGTTACTGGTATTTCCTCCAGGGATCCCATTTTGGAACAGCTTTTTATATAAGAAAAATGCCATCATTCTCCAGGACAAGGTATCCGTCATTTTTCATTTTAACCCATGAAAGGAAAAACCTTACAAACCTTTGTAATGCTAAAACAGTGTTTAGTACCTGGCAAGTCAAAGGGTACAGGTAGTCATTAGATTACCCGTGCCATTTTGACTTCTGCATGTTCTAATAACTTATTGTCTTTGAACTTGAAAGATTCGTTTGTTAAACAGAAACCTTATATCTTTAAAACCTAGTGTTTACAGATCAAGATTTTTCTTTCCATCAGGCATGGGAGTTACTTTGTAGATATTTGTTGCCGATTCAAATAACCTCTATGTTAAAGAAATATTATGGACACTATAGATGCATGAAAATGTATAGGATTTGTCTTGAAAGAAACTAAAATCATATCTGACTACAGGCCAGCTGTTTACCAGTGTTCGTGAGTGACATTCAGGAGACAAGCAATGTCTTGGATGCTTGTGCTGCCCCAGGCAACAAAACTTCATATATTGCTGCTAAAATGAATAACCAAGGGTAAGTTATTTATTATAGCAAGTAAGTTAGAATAATTTTGTGGAAATGTTACAATACTTGATTCCTGTTGACCTAAGATTCCGTTAAAATTATGCATTGACTGAATATGTCTGAGGGTTTGTTTGGTCATAAAAAAAGTTAAGATTAGTAATTTTACCATTCATTAAGAAGTGAGACAAGTTCATTTTATGTAGCTGTGTAAAAAGTGGCCAGAAATACTGGGATATATTTCTTGCTACAGTAATCATCTATAAAAGATATAATTAAAAATATTAATTTGATTCAAGTTCGTTGAATCCATTTTCCCTGCTGTTCTATATAGTTGATAGATTTATTAAGGGCTCTTGCATTGCAATGGCTATTTCATGGGGGTAATTGGTTAGGGTTTATTTTAGCTTTCTCTAAAAGGTTCAGTGAATATTTGATAGAGAAAAGATTACTATCTTTGAAATATTATAGCAATTTGTTTCTAGTTCTTTTGACAAAATTAACAATGGGAAAATCAGAGTTTTTCATGACCGAATTTACATTGTCCATTTGCAGGAAGGTAATTGCTGTCGAGAACGATCTGAAACGCTTTGAGACCTTGGTAAAGATGATTCGCTTTCGTCGAGCATCCTGCGTAACCTCTCTGAACAAGGACTTCTTTACCCTGAAACCTGACAATTTTCCTAATGTTGAACACATTTTTGTTGATCCATCATGTTCATCTAGTGGTAAGTAGAAAAAAAAACAAGGCTGGAAAAGTAAAATACCTCAACACACTCTCTCTCTCTCTAGGTAGTCATTTTTGTTACAGAAAGATGGCAGGACAATATTCCATAACAATGTAAAGGCTGCTTTATGTATGAAAAGGAAGATAATATACAAAAAGAACTGAAGAGATTTTTGTTTCAAGAAGATAGATTTGTGAACGGAATTTAACATATTTTTGAATATCCAACATATTTTCAAAACATTGAATACATAAGCAAGTAATTTTCAGTTATGCATGGGTCAAGGAGTGATTAGTCAGACTTGTTTAAATGCATTGAAATGTGAAATACTAAATGACATAAAATGAAATCATAATATGTATAAAGTAAGTTACTTTTATGTGTATTTTAGGTTGCATAAGTGTATCATCAATATCTGCAGCTTGACATCACCTTTTTCTTTCCTTGGATTAAACATTAAATAAGTTCATCCCACCGTTTTCAGTTCTATTCATCAGGGTTAGGCCTCCATTTAAAGCCCCATCCCCCCCCCCCCCCCCCCCCCCACCCCCCCCCCCCCCCCCCTCCCCCCACCCCCCACCCCCCCACCCCCATGTCCTGGGTCTTGCTGCAAACCTTCTTTCTGCTACTTCCATGTCAACTGCTTTTCTGACTAACTGTTTCTCATCCATTCTCAAGGTCATTCCTAATACTGTACAGTTTTTCCATCACACTCTGGCCATGAATCTTAACAAGAGGCCTTTTTTTCTCTACTCCTTTCTGGTTTCTTTCATTATTATGATACGCAGCAAAGGACTCGGCGCTGATCTTTTATAGACACCAGCAATTATCTTAAATTTTTCTGATATACCTGCCACTTGTTAAGTAATATCACTAGCTAAAAGAGTCTTCCTGGTACCTTCTGCCAATTTAGTTATTTTACTCAGTACCCTGTCAAATGCCTTATCAAGATCCACAGACATGATACATAAAAATCTTCTTATACATGTAGTACCTTACCTTTAGTGTCTTCATTATAAATACTGCTTCTTATGTTGATCTCACAAGCATGAAGCCAATCTGTCAACTATTGCTTTCAGAAGTTTTTCCAAACCTTTCTTGAACCAACTTTTCTTAATCTAGTAAGCTTATGGGTGACAGGCTTTCCTGAACCTTAAATTAACACACTTGCTGTTCTGGGTGTACCTGTTCATGTGTATTTCTAGTTTTAATCATCAGAATGCAGAGAAAATTTAAAAAATAGTGTCATTTTTCACTTCATGCATATTTGGAGTCACAGTCAGACATATTTTTCTTGGGTAGTAAGAGGAAGAGTGCGTATTTGCTTAGACATCTTAGAAAAGTTCTGTTATCTCTTAGATTGAATATGAGACATTTATAGATACATATTAGTAACCTAATATCTTTGTTGCAACAGTTGGATGCTCAGCTGTAAATTAGGATAAGACAGTTCCTTAAATTACCCAGGCAATGCATTTTGCAACTGTTCTTTCGTTTCAGGCACAACGGTCCATAATGACGAAGTCTCTAAGGAACGAATTGCAAAGCTGGCATCACTTCAGACTATTTTACTGAAGAGAGCACTTTCCTTTCCCTCTGTAAAGGAAGTGATCTACTCGACCTGCTCTGTGTACAAGGAAGAAAATGAACAAGTCATTGAAGATGTTCTCACCCAGTATCATGAAGAATTTGAGCTGGCTGATCTTGCAACTTGCCTTAAAGGATGGAAGCATTTTGGGCATGATACTTACAGCTTTGGTAACAAATGCCTGAGAACAGACATTAACATTGACAAATGTACAGGATTCTTTGTAGCAAAGTTTGTTAGGAAGCAGGCAGGTAAGGGAGAAAAAAGAAAATCAGCAGATGAAGAATGTCATGACTTGAATCCACCCAAGTCGAAAAAGGAAAAGAAATCTAAGAAGAGTAAGAAATTGTAAGATGTTACAAATAATAGTGATCAGACTCCTGAGGTCTCTGTGACAAAATTAACCTAGTGAGCAGAATACTGTTGAACATGAAAAATTAAGAAATTACAGCATTAGGGTCTTCAGAAGATGCAGAGACAAAGCAGTCAGCTGCTGAAGAACAAGAGGTGGAAACTATTAAGGACCCATAAGTAGTAAGTCTGAGGAAGTTATGAGCAAAAAGAAGAAATAATCCAAGAAATAGATTTTAAGGTGAAGGTTAATACTTAAGAGTTGCTTTATATTTTCAGGAGAATATATGTGAAAAAAAAAACATTAAAATAATTTAATGCTGTTTGCTTCTGTTATTATCCTTCACTGTGTGTTTTTAAATGCCGTTCAATATGGGGACACCATTTACACTGCTCTGTGCAACACCATACGGTGTGGATAATGCTAAAAGTTCTCTGCAGGGTCCCTTCAGCCCCCAGTGGCATTACTTCCTGCATATTACCTTTCATCTTTTAGTCTTGGCATCTTCCCTCCAAGCTGCTAAACATCCTCTGCTTTCTTTTGCTGTAGTTCTTACGTTACTGAGGATGTGAGTAGAAATGAAACTTGGGTCAGTTTTGTTGAATTTCATAATTAGGCATGTGGAGTAACTAAGGATGTGAAGGTACTATTTATTCTAGTCTCCTACTGAAGGATGTGGAACAATTAAATTGTACCTGTGATATTTGCGGAGGAAAAGGAAATATGTTTGCTGGGAAATACCACTTCATGTAAATTTACTTATAAAAGGATGGTTTATCCAACCAGCTACACAAGTGTTATTAACTTTCAATTTTATTTTTCTAGCCACAAAGCACCTTCACCTTACTCTCCAACCTTTTCTTTTATTTCCTCTAATATTAAGTCACTCATTTGTGAGAAAAATCTATTGGGCTAACCCTATGAGAATCCAGGAATGGGACTTTATGGTCTGGTCAAAGGTTCCTATAATAAGTACTTAAAAGAAATCGTTATGGTAAATGTTCACCCCTTTTTTTGTTTCACTTAATTTTGTTAGAAGGCAGATACTGTACGTGCACCTCAAATAGGCTCTTGATAAACTACCTGTGTCTTCATCTCGCCACTATTTTCTCCCCTTAGCACCAAATGCCTGCTGGTCTTATGGTCCTATGTTCAAATTTTACACTGTTCATGTACACCTTACACCTACATTTCTTGACTCCCAACCTTGTTTCCAATAATCTCTTCTGTGTTCTAACACCCTTCTTATCAAGTTCATGTAATTACATTTAGTCAAATTTTTAGCCCTCCACCAATTTAAATTTTTAACATTGTTCTAACCAAAATAATGTTAAAATGTGCCTATAGACATTCGTCTTCAACATTAAATTTCTCAGCGTGTTCCTCCGTTATGTAGTAATGACACATAATCCAACAAACTATTTATTCCGTAAAACCTTTTGAGAATGCTACGATCATAGGGTGACCGAAGCTGAAATTATCAAGCGCCCATTAACCTGTTTTATTAATGTTTTTTGTCTCCTAATTGACAATGTTGAAATCCTTTAGCTTCAGAAGGTGTTAAATATGTAATATTCCTAGAAAGGTCAACTTCTTTCCTTGTTCAAGATGGATATTCAAATACCAGTTACAAAGGTTTCTTGCGTCATGTCTCGTAGAATAAAGGGAGAAGTAATGATGTTAATTTATTTTGATGAAGGTCCCAAATTTATGTCTTTATTTGATAGTTGTTTAGTTTTTTTTTAATATTTGGCCAGATTTTTTTTAGAGAAAATTCTCAGTTGCTTGTTCCTAAAAAATAGTGTAAATTTTACCAAATAAAGAGGACAGTTTTATTTTGACAGTACCACATTGAAAGAAGGTTTTCTTCCTAATAGTAGTGATAGAAACCTTAACAGATTTCTGTACATGATTAAGCAAAATATACAGGCCACTACTTCATGGCGCCAAGAGGGAAATGACACTAATTCAGCGATTTGGTGATTAAATTATTTGCTGCAGTTATACATGAAGTTATTATTTTTATTTCTAATAAATTCGTATAATTCATAGGCTTACATACTGTAGGCCTATGGATTATACGAATTTATTAGGGGAGGATTGCTTTTTTTATCAAAGTTTTCATTTCGGGTTATAGTGGTAATTTAAATACCAAATCGTTATAATGATTTTTTTGTGACATTAAATGCCTGAAACATTTCCCCAATTATTGTTCAAGAAGGTTTTTACTGCTCGCGATAAATGATGGAAGGGAAACTTGTTTGTGATATATCTAATGAAGAGGCTGTTTACCCTGCAATGAATCCTGTGAACTTGCCATAGTATCGTTTCCCCAAGACGTCTCGAGCACCTACTGCGTCGTCGGCACTCAGGATGACACATGAGGACACCCGTCTATAAAAAGTGCGTCGTATTTGACGCCATGTGAAGGGGAGGGGGAAAAAAGTAATAGCAACAGAGATGAATGTCGAGAGTTGGGGAGAGGGGGGGTTAGACCTGAAGACTTGGATAGTTGGGGAGGAAGGTATGAATGACTCACCGACAAGAGAATTCTTCGAAGTCGTTTTCTAGAATGTCACTTATGTGGCTCTACGCGTTAGCGGCATAGATTGGGGCACACGGTCTAGACCTAGTCCGTGGGGGCCACGGGTGTTAAAATGTTGAGACCCCCCACCCCCACCCCATCGAGTTACCAGACGTTTGACCTTCTCTCCCGTTGACCTGACGCAGAATATCAATTGGTTACAAACGATGGCCTTTTCAGTATATAAAACGCATCTGTTGCAGTGGACAAAACAAATGGGTCTGCAGTAGTACTACATGACTTTTTCTTCGAAATTCGAGGCGCTCTCTGTTTTTCTGTGACCCTCTCATTTCCCTTGGCCTTGAAAAATAGTATTTAATGTATTATAATCATAATCTTATTCTAATATGTAGTTAACAACCATTGATCGTCTCCCGGTTACTTCTTGCAGTTCGCTGAATACTCGTGAACTCGAGATTGTGAAGCAAAAAGCTGGCCTTATGCCAACACTGTCCTTTGCCCAGAGGCGACCCGCAACTGTGGTAAGGCTTGAAGGGAAAGTGAGAATAAGCCTGGTGTGCACCTCTGAGCTCTGTCAAACCAACGGAGACGAAATCGCAGGGAGTTTACAGCTCAAGAATTCACTTTTCTTTTAAGCAAGACAAATCTGCCCGGGAGTCAAGTTTATACACACTCCTCCCTTCCAGCTCCCTCGCTCGTTGGCGGGTCTCTCTCTCTCTCTCTCTCTCTCTCTCTCTCTCTCTCTCTCTCTCTCTCTCTCTCTCTCTCTCTCTCTCTCTCTCTCTCTCTCGTGTGTGTAGTGTGTACCACCACCCTGGCGGCTGCTGCTTTGCCTCTGAGTCTTCTTAAGTCATTCAGTAGGACGCCGACTTTTGAGAAGTGCTGGGGAATACTACCCGCGCTCCCGAATTGCCATCACTGGCCAGCGTTGCACGGTACAGTCGCCAGACTTGATTGAAGTGGAATTATTCGTGGATCGCGCGAGTTTTTTTAAATACGGCGGCCTGAAATTGCAGACATTTACACGCCGTATTTTTTATTATGTAACTTACAGCGATCGTCAGATATTGGATGCGTTATAAAATAAGAATAAGAGGCGAATTCAGGTGATAAAGCCGACTTAGTACAATTTTAGACGACAGAATCGACTTGGTAAATATTAGAATATATAAAACACGCCAAGATTTTGCAGTGATCATGTAGGTAATGATTAGGTGATTACTATCATGGCGTGATTTACGAAGGCGCCGTAAAGCTTGATCAGTGAAGTGACTGCAACCTATAGACTCAAGAGAAATGCTTCTCTCCCGGGGCGTCGCGCTCTTTCTTCTTCTCACTGTCATCCTGTTGGCGTCCGAAGCCGACGCCAGACGCCGCCGTCGGCTGAAGAGGCAGCACGACCACGGAGAGGACTTGGATGACGACCACGAGCCGCGCCGTGGCCGTCGGAGGCATCTGAGACGTCGACGGGGTGGCAGGGGGAGCGGGACTCTGCCCAATTCGACGCTCTACACACCTGTCAGGGTGAGTTTGGTGTGTCCTTTAAGGATATAGCGACGTAAACAAACCTTTTGACGACTGATTGATTACTTAATTAGTTGTTACTTGCATTTGATAAGTTTTGTATATTAATGGTGTTTTCGCCGATTTTAAAATAACTATCAACATTATTACGCTTTTATCGAACAAATTGTTGTTACTTCTAATTCCATAAGACAAAAAATAAAAGGGATTGGTTAATATTCTTGACATTGCAGTGGCGATGGTCTCTCTCTCTCTCTCTCTCTCTCTCTCAGTGTGTGTGTACGTGTGTGTGTGTGTTTAGAAGCTTTTCTTAATGCCAGTCAACATTCACTTCCTTTGATCTACAAATGCAACTTTCTCTCTCTCTCTCTCTCTCTCTCTCTCTCTCTCTCTCTCTCTCTCTCTCTCTCTCTCTGTCACAAAGACACTAAGTTTAACAGAATTTCCTTGAGGCATGCTGACTTCCTTCTCCTTTAATTTACAAAACACCAAAGAGGTGTGTGTGTGTGTGTGTGTGTTTGGAAGCATTTTCTTAATGCCAGTCAACATTCACTTCCTTTGATCTACAAATGCAACTCTCTCTCTCTCTCTCTCTTAGTCACTCCTAGTTGCTTGGGTCCACCACCTTGGCACACCAGTATTTGGGGTCAGCACCAACAGATTAACCTACACGAAATGTTGGCACAGACACGTGTCTTCTGTATTTTTTTCATTTACTTTTGTTTTATTTACTTTCTGAAGGGGGGGGGGGGGGTGTTGGGGGGACCTGATATGAGGTGTTGTCCCATTAACATAATTCTGTCATGTGAAATAATTCACGCACATTAGCCTAAGGCTACTTTTAGATTTTCTTTAATTTTTAGTAATGGAGAGAAAGCCTATTCGACTTTTCTTGTTTAGTAGTTTTTTTTTTTTTTTTTTTTTTTTTTTTTTTTTTTGAGAGAGAGAGAGAGAGAGAGAGAGAGAGAGAGAGAGAGAGAGAGAGAGAGAGAGACTTCAGCGTTTGGAAATCAAAGATAATGAATAAATAATCAGAATTTTTTTGAAGCACGTACATTCAAATCAATCAAAATCCACTGGTCAGAAATGTCAGCTTAGGTCAGAACTTGGACAGAGAATACATTTTTGTGAGGCCTGGTGTGACCCTCCGAACTCTGACCACCCAACAGAGACAGATGACCACTAATAACTTGCAAAAGACCCTTGGAGTCTGGGTTTACGGGCAATGGGTAACAATAAGGAATTGCAAGGTATAAGTTTGGTAAGGGGTATATGAATTATGTCTCTTGCATTTATATAAACAAGGCATGATCCGACCTCCAGCTTACTCAGAAACCAACAAAAATTAAAATAAATACGCTATGTTTACTTATGGGAAATAATTGTTCTTTACTGTTTAACGTAAACATTATTTATTTTTTACATTTTCATTCTAATAAATAAATCATAAATATCCCATCTTAAAATTCATGCATCTTTAACTCAACGCAAAACAGCTTTTTCAGACCTTTATAGGCTCTTTCATAGACCTTTCCTACCCGCCCAACAAGAACAATTACATCAACAACAACAATGTAGTTTGTAGGCTTACTCCCCAAGTAAACGAAAATATTAAAAAAAAAACGAATAAGATTTTATCGAAAGGTCCGTTAAAAGTAATAAGTTACGTTCTAGTCAACTCGAAAGAGAGAGAGAGAGAGAGAGAGAGAGAGAGAGAGAGAGAGAGAGAATGGTTCCAATAATACTAGTGTTCGCGGAAAGCTACCAATTTATGACCTCATACTCCGGTCAGACTTTCGGTTCGATGTTTATTGAGTCTGTGAACCGCATTCTCTTGACCACCAACCATAGCCAAGGGCGCGGTGCATAAATTGCACAGAGGAACCTGAGAAAATCGCATTCAACCACCATTTTTAGTTCTCTCTCTCTCTCTCTCTCGCTCTCTTCTCTCCGCTTGATCTCTCCTCTCTCTCACTCTCTCTCTATATATATATATATATATATATATATATATATATATATATATATATATATATATATATATATATATAGTTTTTGATACTCTCTCTCTCTCTCTCTGTCTCTCTCTCTCTCTCCTCTCTCTCTCTCTCTCTCACTATATATATATATATATATTATTTATATATATATATATATATATATATAAAATATATATATAGAGAGAGAGAGAGGAGAGAGAGAGAGAGAGAGAGAGAGAGAGCAAATAAAACCCGAGTTTTTTAGAGAAAGTAAACCACTCAAGTTCCTTTCTTTTCAATGGATAATAATAATAATAATAATAATAATAATAATAATAATAATAATAATAATAATAATAAATTTGTATAAGGTCCACAATAATATATCAATGGTAGAATAGGAGACACTATTAAAATGTATACATTTTTATAGTCTCAAAGAGTTCTAAATAATAATAATAATAATAATAATAATAATAATAATAATAATAATAATAATAATAAATTGGATCACTTCTTTCAAAGATGTCATCATCATAGTTGAATCGCTTCTGCCTTGACGTTATCGTGCATTTGGCATCTTTCGTTTGTTGTGGCTCCATGAATATCGTATGTCCCATGATTAACTTTTTAGTGCGGGACGCTTCCTAAAATTTAACCCCCCCTACCCCACGTCTTAAGGTTGAGGGTAGGGATTATGAATGGGGGTTTTGGGGGTTAACTGGATTTGGGAAGGAGACATTTAATTATATCGCTTCTTCTTCTTAATCATTTCACGATATAAATAGCCTCGCAAAATAAGATATTCTTCAGCTCCACTTGAAAATAATCTGTGCCTTTTGTTGCACTTTGTTTCATCGTTATCCTCCTCCGTTTCATCTCCCCTCATTTATCTGTTGTTATCAGTCCTGTGACATTCAGTAAGGAGTATTTCAGACTCCTTTACAGCGCGAAGAGATAAAGAACAAGGGCTTGCGACTAGGAATCTCGGCGATTCTGATAGCGAAGAGCCAGAGGTAGATTTTTCTCGCGTTTTTTTAACATTACAACTCAACTTCGCATCGTACCTCCTATATTGGTGGCAAAAACGTCTTGTGTGTTCATGCGTGTGTGATATCACCTGGAATTAGACTAAAAGAACTCGAAATCAATCAGTTAAGCACATGAATAAGCGCGACTTAAAACGTAGTACTAGAAGGCTAAAGACATTCGCTTGTGTAACATTCCCTTATATTAGAGCCGTGTGACCTCAATTTTGCACTGGGATAGAAAAATTATCTGAGATAAGACGTTAACGGACGTGCGTGGCTTCACCTTTGCACCTGCGTAAGACAAGACGACAATTAGACCAACTTGCTGCCAAGTTGGGTGACACGGGTGCTCGGGAGACGCCTGACAACTTGGCGCTCCTGTGACGTCATCGCCTCTAGCTGCTGAAGAGCTGTAAGCTGGGAGGCTGTTCGATAGCTTTATAGTGTCCCTTGCTAAGTGAGAATAATGGCTCTGTACGGGCATGAAAAGGGGTAAACACTCTGTGCCCTGAATACCCAAAGCTCCTAAAGTCTCTCTCTCTCTCTCTCTCTCTCTCTCTCTCTCTCTCTCTCTCTCTCTCTCTCTCTCTGCTTTATTCCACTTTAGCTTCTGAATGGTGGTTAAGTCAGTGGCTTTAGAGAGGGTTACTTTCAAGTGAAAATAATGGATGCGTAACTACTACTCTGAGGGGAGGAATTCTTCTGGCCTCGTAAACACGAAATTTATTTCTGTAAGGTTCAGGGTATTTCAAGAAATGTCTCGGCCAAGAGAAAATTTCATGGAACACCAGCATTAAGTGTGTATTCATTTACTTGTGATTTTATTTACGACATATGTGCAAGTACATTAAATATGTACGTATATTACATTTTCTTTCATCAGCTAACAATCTATCTATATTGATTAACTTAACTATAAAGAAATGCCTCTATTCTCAATCTTTCTGAACATATTTTGTTAATCATGGATAAATATAATTGTATTTTGTATTTGTTCAATCGTTCCCATTTCAAGATAATTAACTTTTCGTTGCTGGAAAATGACATTAGTATATGCATTTGCAATTTCTTGTCTATGATTTTGTGGAAGTTGAATGTGGGATTGATTATCCGTAGGTTAACTTGTTTACACACACGAACACACATGTACATACAAAGAAGGGAACAAGCACACACGCACACACACATACAGAGAAGGGGACAAAATCACTATAAGAATGCACGTAACATTAGCAGTAGGATATATCTTTGATTTTAACGAATATTACGCATAGACCTGTTTCATGTTCAGTAGAGAGAGGTCCGTGTCTAATGAAAAATATAGACGTGATATGTTTATATATCCCATTAAGAGATAGTACGACCTTTATTGTTTATTAATATATTCGAAATGCACACGGCAAACGAATAGACACGCACGTGAAGATAGTCCATTCAAGAGATATGTCAGGTACTTGTTATACCTGCCGTGTATAGCATCTCCATTATTGCATTCATAACTAATTAGCATTTGAAATGTCAATTAGCCAATTATGGGATAGCTCATTAGCCGGGTTCTGATATATAATCGCTTATGTCTTGATAATGACTTGCTAAGTTAATAAGTTACAAGTGAAAAAAAAGTAAAAAAAAAAATTCTTCGGCTCAGTCGAGTTTTCTGTACAGCGCATAATCAAGGCCAACAAAAATAGATCTATCTTTCGGTGGTCTCGGTATAATGCTATATGAACCACTGCCTATGAAACTATAACCACTGCCGGTGGTGGCCTGTCCTATATCGTAGCCAGACGCACGATTATGGGTAACTTTAACCTTAAATAGAATAAAAACTATTGAGGCTAGCGGGCTGCAATTTGGTATGTTTGATGATTGGAGGGTGGATGATCGACATACCAATTTGCAGCCCTCTAGCCATTGTAGTTTTTAAGATCTGAGAGCGGAAAGAAAAAGTGTGGACGGACAAACAGCTATTTCAATAGTTTTCTTGCACGGAAAACTAAAAGCGTTCAGTAAAATTGTACAGTAGAAACACGGACTGTTCGTATGTCGACAAGAGGTGCCGAAGTTGTTTACATTAAGGGCGCGTTCAGAAGCGACACAACGACTTGGACACGTACAAGAGTGTCTCATAGATTCATTCAACCGTGAATGACGGTACAGAACGGACGCACAGGAACTGTCAGAAAGATTTCCCCTGAAAAGAATCCCCCTAAAAAGGAAAAGGTATTGTGGTATTTGCGTCTGTAGTTCCAATTATTTTATAAATGTGCGTATGCGTCTTTTTTTCTCGCACCGGTACACGTGGAGTTATTAAACATTATTGTTACTTTGGCGATTGTAGTGTTGTGAAGCATAATAGTTAATTGTTGTTTCATAATGAAACAAAGCAGGCATGAGAGAGAGAGAGAGAGAGAGAGAGAGAGAGAGAGAGAGAGAGAGAGAGAGAGAGAGAGAGGGCAAATTTTGTATAATGTTTTAATATAATGATTGCAATGCACTTGCTGAGTAAAACTTATATATATATATATATATATATATATATATATATATATATATATATATATATATATATATATGCGTGTGTGTGTGTGTGTGTGTGTGTGTATAAGCTATCAAAATAAAAGTTGTATATGTATTTATCCTAAGTTCTAACATAATTGAAGGTTGTTATTTGGACTACTCATAATGTTATTTATTTCCCATTTAGAAGTATTTTTATCCAGACATTAGAAACATTCTGTATATTTCAGCTGCTTTTAAATTATTGACAAATATATGAATGAGTTCAAATTCTGATTTAGTTTTGAAGTTTTTTTTTTTTCATTTCTCTTGCTAATTAAAGTTGGTTTTATTGCTCATGAAATAGTTTCAAGGAAAAGTTAAAAATAAAATGTTCAAAAAAATCAAGACAGAATGGTGTGTGTGTGTGTGTGTGTGTGTGTGTATGCACGCACGTCAGTCCTTACAAGGCTTTCAGATTACGAGTTGCGGCGAGATATCCCAGATTTCCAGGTAGACTCCAAACGAAAGAGGCGAAATGGTGCTAAGGGCTGACTGACTCATTCGCGATATCCAAATATAGAAAGGACGCCATCAACTCCATTCTACTCTCTCCCCCGACAGTGGAATCCTAAATAGGCCGAAGTACCCATGAAAAGGTGGCTTAAATAGGCCTATAAAAAATCAGGCACCTGTTTGCAACGCGGGTGACGTGCTGTCGAGGTGAAAAAACTTCCCAGGTGAATTTTAGTGACTAAATGAAGGTAAGATGGAGAGAATGACAGATGGAGTAGCCAGAATAGTAGACAGTCACCTAGACCTATATGCATACGAAACAGGCAGACACAAGAGACCGACAATCGTAAAAGCATTGCGACAGGCTCGTACGAATGATAGATAGTCCAAAGCTTAAAGGACAATATACAGATAGATAGGTGAGGCACCAAATTCCACCCCTCATTCTTATCGAATCGCTCCATTGACAGCCAAACGTAGCCAAGTGCCGTCCATTCAGGCAAGGAATACAGTGTGTTCCATTGATGGAGGGGGTCTCTCTCTCTCTCTCTCTCTCTCTCGTTCGATCCGCAATGTAATCTAATCCTCGCCAATAGATCCCGCTCTGAGTGAGCATCCCCACCCGATCCCCATCCTCTCCAAGCACCCCCCTCCACCCCTTCAACCTCCCACAGCACCTTTGTAGCAGTTTCGTATATCTCATCTGATCCAAGTTTTAGCCTGCACTTAGTAGACCCAACAAGAAGATAATAGTATTCTGTTCGTGTGTTCTTTATGCAGGTGAAGAGAGAGAGAGAGAGAGAGAGAGAGAGAGAGAGAGAGAGAGAGAGAGAGGGGGGGGGGGGGGGGGGGGGGGGGGGGGGGGGGGGGGGGGGGGGGGGGGGCAGAAGAAAACACCTTGTAAATCTTCCGGAAGAGCGTCGATGACCTTAGTTTTTGTGACGCCATTATATCTCCCAGTAAATGGTAAATGACGCAGTTCAAGGTGACTGATAGCTTTGTCGACGTTTGCGACAGACCTTAGTAATAAGATAAGGGGTGATCCGACCTCCAGCTTACGCGGGGCAAGTGCTAAAATCTACAGTCAAATAGAGCGTTGTTTCAGCAATGAAAATTAAAATAAATACGGTATATTTTGTTAGAAATAATTTTTCTGTACTGTTTAATATACGAGTTTTTTTTCATTTCAGTTCTAATAAAACAACAACAACAACAACAACAAAGTAGTTCGTAGGCTTACTCCCCGAGTAAGTGATAAAATTTAACGGCCTGACCCTGGGTAAGAATGGGTCACAAGGATGCCCGAAAACGAACATCTCTGTTGACAGGTCAGAGTCCAGAGGTTCACATCAAGCCTCACACTGTACAGTTGTTCCTCATCTTCCACTGGGCATATATATATATATATATATATATATATTATATATATATATATATATTATTTTTTTTTTTTATATATATATATATATATATACATACCTGCTCTCACGCTGGGAATAACACGTAAAACACTATTTACCGATTCTGTTTGATTTGGAAGGTGTCCACTTGGATCTCTGTGGCAATAATTCTCCCATTCTCTTTTTATAACGTTAAATGAGGACGTTTTTGAATTAGCTGTTTGTAACTAATGAAGATCTGATTAAAAATATTGTGTAAAGATAGTTTTAGAAGTAAGTTAAAACAAGTTGATAAACACACAATGTATATATATATTATATATATATTATATAAGTTATATATACTATATATATATAATAAATACGGATTTATTAAATATTATATATTATCATATTATATATATATATATCTGTATAATAATATTATAATATTCTATATTATAATATATATAGTATTATATACACACACACATTTGCGTTTGTGAATTGTTTAGCTTATTTCTAAAACTGTTTGACAATTTACATTATAAATATATTTATATAATATATATATATTTATCTGAACGAGGGAGCAAAGAGATGCACGATAGAGAATTCCGAAGCTCGGTAGTACAAGGGAAAGAAAGGCACTCCAATGGGCACCGACATCCTACATAAATTATGGAAGAGGTTCACTGACGGGTGTTACAAGTGCATCCCTCTTCTGAGGAAGAGGAAAATATATTTTATTACAATTTGGAATGGCATAAAAAAAAGGTTCAAGTATTATACACTTTTTCAAACTTAACAAAGCTGAATTTGATCATCAAGCCACTGAAGATTATCATGGGAATCCACGAAAGATCTGAACTGTATTTGGTCCCTGATAAGTGAATCACTGCGGGTTCTAGCCCTGTTCTATGAAATTTAAAGAATTATGGCCCTATTACCCATTAGCTTCTATACGTGTCAATTGCAACCAGTCACTGATAAACCATACGTGTGTTGCAACTACAGATGCAATCATTGATTCCTTAAAGATTACTTGAATGGAGCCAATCTTTTAAGGAATGCAGTAAGGACAGAGTGTCTTTAGCGTACGTGTCTTTGATAGGCTTTGGGGTGTGAAGTATCTAAAAGAAAACTTCAGTTCTTATCTCCTTTGCAACAGTAGACCTGACAGGACTATAAGGAAGACGTTGTTTTAGGTTAGTGTTATCAGGGAATGAAGGTTTTATCTGCAGTAATGGTCCTTGAGGAAAGTATAGGATAAGTGTGGAAAGTATAAGGTTACTAGCACAAGGACAAAGACCTGTGGCAAAGTCTTTTCTTCGTTAAATCTGCGAGGTTAGTCGCTGGAGGAAGTATAAGTATACGCTTACTGCCACAAGGAAAAAGAGAATTTGGTGGATTATTTTAAAGGTCGAGAAGTAAGATACAGCATCAAACTACCTGTTGTCGTTGCAAAATATCCTGGGAAAAAAAGAATAGCAAAATATAGAATTACAAATTAAAAACTTACTACCACAAGGAAAAATAACAAAATACACTGGAAAAAAGTATGGCAAAACATAGGATTACAAAAAAGTATAGCAAAACATAGAATTACAAAGTATGAACTTCGTACCACAAGGAAAAATACAAATACCCAGGAAAAAAGTATAGCAAAATATAGAATTACTAAGTTTAAACTTTCTGCCACAAGTAAAAATAACTAACTACCCTGAATAAAAAGTATAGCAAAATATAGAAATACAAAGAATAAACTTATTAACACAAGGGAAAATAACAAAATACCCTGGAAAAAAATTATAGCAAAACATAGAATTGCAAACTATAAACTTACTGCCACAAAGAAAAATAGCAACCCACTAGCCTCGTGTTTTCATAATTCTCTCTGTAGTTCGAGGGAGAGAAACCTTGAAAAAAAAAAACTGCAAAGCATCTGAAAGTCTGAGCTAATCACTACAAGGACAAAGAAAAAAACTCCTATTGTGAGGGTTTTTTGGTAATCCTTCAGATATGCAGGAACGACACAAAACCCCCAGGTGGAAATGATTTCGTTGAAAAGGTACTTGCCAACTTTTTTTTTTTTCTGTTTTTGGTCGTGTGGAAAAGGTTGTTCCTTGTCTCTCAGCCATGTATCTGTCAGGACGTGGGCCATGTAGGATCCGTCAGCGTCGCTGGAGGTGCTTTTGTAACTGGTTTTGAGAGACCTTACCTACCTTACAGACCTTACATCTTGTTCGGGTTGCCCCAGGTCCCTCATGTGAGGCACCTCTAATGTCTACCAGAGAGTTGCTAGTACATCTTCCGTATATTTGCATCTTCCAATCTTGGATGTCTGGGATGCAGTTTAGATATTTGTCGAGCTTATTCTTAAACACATCTACGCTCACTCCTGATGATATTCCTCAGATGAGCTGGCAACGCATTGAATAGACGCTGCATTATCGATGCTGGTGCGTAGTGGAATAATGTCTGTGTGCTTTCCTTATTTTTCCTGGTATAGTTTTTGGGCACTATTAATCTACCTCTGCTTGCTCTTTCTGATATTTTTAGTTCCATGATATTTTTCTGCTATTCCTTCTATCTGTTTCCATGCCTTGAATTATCATGTAGCGTTCTCTTCTCCTTTCTAGACTATATAATTTTAAGATTGTAGTCTTTCCCAGTAGTCTAGGTCCTTAACTTCTTCTATTCTAGCTGTAAAGGACCTTTGTACACTCTCTATTTGTGCAATATCCTTAGATAGTGTGGGTACCATATCATATTGCAATATTCAAGTGGACTACGAACATATGTTTATAAAGCATAATCATGTCAGCTTTGTCTTGTTTGAAGTGCCGTAACAACATTCCCATTTTGGCTTTACATTTGCCAACAGAGTTGCTATTTGATCATTGCATAACATGTTCCTATTCATCATCATCACCAAGGTCTTTAACTGCTTCCTTATTTGTGATGGTCTCATTATTAGGTCCCTTATATGCATATAGCTTTCTTTCTCTGTCTCCATAATTTATTGATTCAAAATTTATCAGAGTTAAATACCATCCTATTTACCTCTGCCCAATCATATACTTTGTAAGGTCTCTTTGTAGAGCGTTCCTATCTTCATCACAAGTAATTTCTCTACTTATTCTTGTGTCATCTGCGAAACTACTCACTACCGAATCCTTACATTATTGTCTATGTCTTCAATCATAATAACAAACAGTATTGCAGCTAACACCGCGTACCTTGCGGCACACCGGATATTACCTTGACTTCATCGATTTCTCGTCGTTTGCAATAACTATCTGTTTTCTGTTGTGTAAAAATTCTTTTAACCATCTTCCTACTTTATCCACGATATTGTGGTTTCTAATTTTCTTCGCTAATATATTATGGTCTACTTATCAAAAGCTTTTGCAAAGTCTAAATAAACCACATCTGTTTCATTTCCGCTTTTCATATTTTTGAATATGTTCTCACGGTGGACTAACAGTTGGGTTTGTGTACTTTTTCCGGGTACGAAACCATGTTGTCCTTTATTAAACAAATTATTTTTTATTAAATGTTTCATAATATTTTTCTTTCATTACCCTTTCATACACTTTCATAATATGTGATGTTAGACTCACAGGCCTATAATTACTTGCCTCTAGTCTTGATCCACTTTTGAAAGAAATAGGGGTAATATATGCTAATTTGTGCTCATCATAAATCTTGCCTGTATCTACACTTTGTCTTAATAATATTGCAAGTGGCTTTGCGATAGAATGAACTACTTTCTTTAACAAAATAGCAGGAATTCCATCAGGCCCTGCAGCAGCTCCATTTTTAATTTCATTAATAGCCTGCACAATATCAGCTTCATTAATATCTATGTCAGCTAAATATTCACTATTTTCATCCCTTACTTCTATATCATTATCTATTCTAGGGGTGAATTCTCTCTTATATCGTTCTGCCAGTATGTTGCAATTTCCTTTTTTCATTCGTTAATCTCCCTTCAATTCTCAGAGGGCCTATTTCTATTCTGCTTTTATTCATCTTCTTCGCATATGAGTATAATAGCTTTGGGTTTAATAGGGTTTTTTCTTCCAAGTCCCGTTTTTCATTTTCTTTTGATGTATAATCTTTTGTTCTGCATTTTCTATCTTACTTTTTAGTTCTATAACTTTCATGCATTTTTTCTTTTGTTTTGCAAGACCTTTTTTGTTTTCCACTTTCTGATTTTCTGGAACATGATCCTTCTGTCTCTTGGTATGCATGAATGATGTTTACTTTTCTTCTTCGGTATATATTTTTCCACTATTTTCTCCAATATTTTATATAATATCTCCGTATTTACCCTTATTGTCATCACTTACGAAAATGTTTATCCCAATCTTTGTTTAATTCTTCATTTATTTCTGACCATTTTATATTTTTACTGTAGAAGTTGTATTTTCCATATCCTTCCCACTTTTTTCATTTCTTGCTTATCTCTATTTTCACTTGCTTTGGAATGAACTGTTAATTCTATGACATTATGGTCTGAAATATTCGCATTATAAACTATTATTTCTTTA